>NW_012155840.1:3168419-3170652 GCF_000956105.1 Propithecus coquereli
TTCAACAATAATTTTTTATTTAAACATTAGGAACCCAACAATATGAAATTACTCACTTTTTTCCAAATTCTTCATAGTTATTTTAGGTAATTCTCGAATTATTTTAAAATGGCATTTAAATTCTAAATGATAACTTTCTACAATTTAATTCATAGCTTGATTCATTTAAAATGTTGCCAGGAAATTCAACAACTTTTTGGACCTCTGCATAGCTAGGATTGTCAACTATATGAAGTTTTAGGAACCTTCTGAGTAGTCTGTAGCTGATAAAGTTCAACAGAAGAGCCTATGTGTATTCTCTCCCCTTGTATTTCTCAGGTATTTGCTGAGAGAATGTAGAGGTCATATAAGAGCTGGTTTTATTGCAGTAGCATTATGATGGTTGTCACCTGCATGTAGTTTCTGTCTCATGAGGTCTGTGGTGCAGCCAAATGCAGTTTGCTTTATTCTCTGAGAAAACATTACTGCCACATTACTGCTTAGATGCCAAGTGTCACAATAAATCTAGCTGCCACTTGTCTATTTTGTACTTTTCTGAGTATATTTTCCAGTTGAGAGGGCTTTCACGATCCTCTTTGCTATCCTCCTTTTTTGCTGTTTAAAACGTGTTTTAACTATTTCTTTCGCACTTTACCTCATTATTACCTAATACTTTTAGTCTACCAGAAAGAGTTTCGTGGTTTATATGTGAGGCTTATAACAAATAGCATTCATGTATTTTGAATGAATTTTGATCATTTTTAGTTAGTTTACTGGGAAAGATTAGCTTTTTTCTTTTATATAGACACAATTTAGGAGGACATTTTCAAAGGAATATGTGAGAATATGGTACCAATAATTATAAGGCATTATACAACAAAATCTTATAGCATACTTTGAAATTTTAAAGGTGAATCTTCATTGCTCATTTGCCCTATTTTTTGTTACTCATCTACCATATGGCTTATTTATAAAAATAACTTATTTTATACTTGTTTTTGTTAATGTCCTTTTGTATTTTTAACTGCGATAAAATAGTTATTTTAAAAAAGTTACATATATCTGTGTGTGTATATGTGTGTGTGTGTATATATATAAATAAATGATGAGGCATAAATAATATGGAAACTCATAGGTTGCCACATATAGGTGGGGATTTAAAGAAGACTGTGTAATGACACTACATGTAGAAGTATAATTCTTTCATTAATTATGCTTTTTAAATTTATATAATCTTTTATGGTTTATAGGACACTTTAACATTTATTGTCTTACTAGACATGTGAGTTCTAACTAGAACTGCCATTTATTCATCTCATAAAGTAGGTGAGATATTTGATCTTCAGCTTCAGTTTAAAAATATGTCACCTACCTTCTGCATAGTATTATTACTAGAAAACAATAAAAGATAGTATCCCTAAGAAAGACAACTTAAAATTATATAACTTTCTATTCAGAGTCTCTATATAAAATGTAGAATATAAAGATTTAAGTTTATTCATATATTAATAGTACCATGTACCAATATCTTTTACTATTTATTTATTGTAAATTATCAATTGTTTATCTCATAGATTTTTAAGCTCTATTATAAAATGTATTATTCTTTAGTTTCATCCCTGACTTGACTTGTTTACCCAGCCCAAATTGTAAATTCGGTGGCTGTATCATTTTAAGTTTATACTTTCTGTGGCAACCTGCAGTTTGATCCTCCTAGCAGCCACTTAATTAATGCTTGATTAATATAATTTTTTAGTTGTTACATTATGAGAGTAGGACTGAAGATAGCATTATTTTTTTTTAACATAATTTTAGTACCCCAAGATGTTTTATGCAATTTATTATTGTAATCTAGAAATGTTTATTCAAAAGTTATAGACAACAGTAAGTTTATTTTTTAAAAATATGTAGATATTTATAGAATTCATAGATATTTCTCCCAACTTAGGAAATGTAGCTTAGTTCTTTATAACACTTGTGTTGTTGTCTTGCCTTTCGTTTTGTATGACTAACTTTTTATACCAAATTGAGTAAGCCATTAGCTTTTAGTCTGTAGGAATGCAGATCCATAGATATTTCCCATTAGACAAAAGAAAATCTATAAAACTGATATCCCCTGGGGCTCGGTCTTCCTAGCAGCCTAATGGTCTAAAGTACTACTATACTGTACCCTTATGTGAAGGAACTATGTTGGGTGATTCCCTTGATATCCAGAAATATTAGTTGGAGAGATGTGTATATCCTTTCAGATGAC
>NW_012155840.1:3181887-3185116 GCF_000956105.1 Propithecus coquereli
AAGGTTTCTGGCTCTCTGTCATATAAATCAAATAACTTATAGAATTTCATATACTAATTAGAAATAGAAAACATATGACTAGTATGCTGTATTTATAGAAAGTATTTAATATACACTGTGCTTGAGTAATTAAAAGTAAATTTTGATATAATACTGTAGCATATTAAGAAAAACTATCTGTTATAGCCAGTTATGTTAAAAATCCTTTTTAATTTAGTATATCACTGTATCATTTTACTCAAAGGTGAAATCATATTACATCTTGGGTGGAATTCCACTGAAGATTTAAGTGAGCTATTGCAGTATGGCCAAAATGATCTCTAATTTGGCATTTACTCTAATTTGGCATTTAAAATTTATAAATACAATCCCTGAGACAGATTGGAGAATGCTGCTTCACAGCCTGAAATACTTTAGCAGCTTCCCATAGTTTCCTATGACAATAGTTGGCAAGTATATTTAGCCAAAGAACCCTTTATTTAAACAAAATCTTATACAAAAGCTCGTAGAGAATATTAAAGCAAATTCTGGTTGAGAGAAGGATGAAAGTTGGGAGTCCATTAATTCAAGCACCCCCTCAACTTGCCTCCTTTCTTCTGATATCTTGGTGTAGTTCCATGCTCCATGGAATGTTGTATAAATGTGTATAAATCATTTGCAAGGCTGAAAGTCTAGCTTCCTATTTCCGGCCTATATGAACCTTTTTAATCTCTCCTCCTGCCTTTCTCAACAGCACCTTATCTTCTAGCCATACCTTGCCTCTTATACTTTTCTGAACATGCCATTTTATTTTGCTGAGAATGCTTTTCACAACACTGGACACTTAGCTTAAATACCAGTTGCTTTTTAAACCTCTTTCAGATAAGAAATCATTCCTGAGAGGACTATATTATTTGCATTTATCTATGTATTTATTTCCATGTTAGACTGCTTGGTTTTGAACTCTGGCTCTGTGTAATCTTGGGCAAGTTACTTGAAATCTGTGCCTCAGTTTCCTCATTTGTAAAATGAGAATAATAGTAGTACCTCATGGAGTTGTTATGAGGACTGATTATGTTAATGTCTGTCATAAAATAGATACTTGGGAAGTGTTAGCTATTATTATTCTTTATGGCTTTGATGTATATAGGCATGCAATATAAGTAGGTTGAATGAATAAATACAGTAGAGTCACATCCTATGTTGAGGTTAGGTTTTAGGATCAGCATGTAAAGCAAAAACCTTTTATAGTCAAAAGTATCTTTAAGAATCCCTTAGGAAAATCTAACAAGGAATATTTAATGTTATTAGTGGAAAAATGATTAAGCCATTCCATTTTTGTTTGTATTCCTTTCAATCTACCCAACTCAGTAAACTGTTTATATTTGTTTTTATTCCTTTAGAATGTCCCTTTGGGAGGGGCAAAATTAGAGATGACATATTATAAACAAATCCCAAACAACCTACTTTTCTTCCATGTTAGATATGGCCATGTCTTTGGTTAGGCTCCAAATGAAGAGGTTAGTTTGCATTCAGTGGCCAAGTTGAATGACAATATATTTTTTGTACAGGAGAATCACTCTCTCTTACACCTCCTTGTTAGAGTGTTTGTGGTATCAGAGTTAGGTGGAAAATGAGAGCAACCAGGTGAAACATCAGGTCTTGTTGCTGCTTGCTTTGTGTCACCTGTTGTAGGCTTATGGCAGGTAAATGTTTATGACCTGGAATGGCCCCAGAACTATTGTATTTGAACTATTGATTTCTCTCCACTTTCCTGTCTTTGATTAACAAATCTGGATACTAATTTTTCTGTCACTAACTATAACATTGTAAGAAAGTTTGCATGGCATCAGTTGTTTAAGGATGGCATTTTTAATTAAATTAGGGACATAAGTGTTTTTTACATAGTAGTTAACATCTCCTTAACCAAGGGGAGGTAGCTACAGGTGCTGTATTGTAGAGCTTGATATCTTGATATACTGTAGTGATAGTGTGGAGTTCCTGTTATAACTATTTAAAAAATTGACATTACACTAGTCAGCTTTCTCTGTAGAGAAAGTTCAATACTACTGTTGCTCTCTTGGAAAGAGATACAGAGAAGGCCATTGCTTTTGAAAGGTTAAAAAAAAGCAGCAGCCCAATGTGACTTGAATTATATAAAATTCTTTACTACAACAGATTGTTATACAATTCATCCTTACTTTGCAAATATTTATTTTTTATTTTATTAGTACATTTAATGAATGATGACAGTGCTCCTACTTTCACACAAGGGATCTTGAATTGTGCATGCTTCAATTTTTAATGTTGAAAGTGTATCATTAAATAATATTAATACTAAAACTCTTGTTGGACTTAATTTCAATATAAATAGAAAGCGGCCATTTAAATAGATTGATATACCTAACTGATTTTATGTAATTTGATAAATCAGTGAAATATTCATTTTACATTTCCATGGGTATTTCCTAATTAATGAATTTTATGGAAAATCTGGAGAGATAGTAATTAATACCATTGTAGCACAGCGTAAAGAAGGGAGTTTAGGTTCAGAAGACTTGGGCTCACATTTTGGCATAAATGTATTTACTAGTTACATGACTTTGGGCGAGTTACTAAACTTTTCTGATTCCTAGTTTCCTCATGTGTAAAATAGGAATGATAATGCTATCTACCTCACTGGATTATGTAGAATCGAATGAGTTGCTATAAAGTGCTGGGATGATGATGATGATAATGGTACTTAGTTGTCACTCAAGTAATGTTTTTCCCCAGGAATTGTGGGGGGAAAACAACAACAGTTATCATGGCAAACATTCATTGAACACTTGTAATATGACAGGCATTGTTCTAAGTGTTGTACAAGAAAAAAGGTGGAACACTCCACACAGTAAAAGTAAATTGTTAGCTCTTCAGAATTTTTTTTCCCTGTGAATATACCTCTAAAATTAAGGTGGAAATTGGTGATAAAATACTTAATGCACAAAAGTTCATCCAATGAATAAACTTTTAAGAAGCAAGTCAAAACTTTATTTACATTTAAGTCTAAAATAATCAAAATTAATTTTTCTAATTTTAAGTTTGACCTTCAGATTCTCTTAAATAATTGACTTTTAATTAGCTGGTATTTGATTTACTTTTATTCAAATTAGTTAATATGTAGCATATTCAAGTTAAATAATGGTTATTTAAAATCTTTAGTACAATGAAAATATTAAGGTGAGGGTATTTTAATTATTAAAGGCTTACT
>NW_012155840.1:3197357-3200532 GCF_000956105.1 Propithecus coquereli
TTGAAAAATAGCATTTTTTATTGCCTGAAAGATGTCAGAAATGCTGACTTTAAAAGGACTCAAATGAATTTTATCTTTTTAAATAAAGAAATCTCATGAGATACTTCAATACCTTTAACTGTCTTAGCGTTGGCACAAAATTAGTAGGTTTAGTGTGGTTTTAAAAATCTATTCTTTGTCATTTTTTTAAAGTTGGTTTGAATCAGTGACTTTTCATAGTGGAATGTTTTTGAAGATCTTTTAACAGTAAATATTTAAAATAAAATACAATATCTAATAAGTAATCACATTTGGCTTATTTTTAATTTTTTGACTCATATTTATCTGATAGCACCTTGACTGTTTGAAAAGTGAACTTCCGAATTTGAAAACTTTTAACATTTTTTAAATATCTGATTTGAATAATGATTGCTTTCAGTTCACCAGCATTTAGACTGAATTAATTGTTTTAGTTCTGTATAGGCAGCTTGAGTTTTTTATACTACCCATTGTGAATACATTAAAAGAATACTTTTAGAAGAGTTTTAAACATGAAATTATAGCATTTTGTTTATTCTTTACTGGATTTTTGAAGCATAGTTGTGGATGTTAATATTTGGCTAAACTCTAAGCAAGGAGAAAAACTTATGTGTATGAAGGCAATTGGTTAGCTGACTGTCCAACAAACTTAATTAAAAAATGTGTGATAAACTTATTCTAGAAATTTTATAAGCAAAGGAATGAGAAGATTTTTAGTGCAAAGAGATCCTCTGATCCCTATACTATTTGGCATCCTAAAATTTTATCAAGGTCTAGAAAATACTCCTTTAAATTGTGAGTTTCCGAGTCTAAGACCTGAACCCCTAAGCTTTAAAATAAAGTTTCACAATTGCATCCTGAAATGTTTGTATTAAGGGAATATTTTAGATTAAAGCAAATAGCAAATATCAATCAACAGATTTTATACTTTTGTGACTAAGAAAATATTTATGGAACACAATTCTGATTGCAAGTATTATTCATAATTTTCTCTATTGGTTGAAACATGTTGATCACATTTGTGTTGCTATCCTTGACGTGAGAGTTATTTACTCTAAGCAAGTGAATTTTATTTTGGAGTCCAGTTTATTTGTTTGCTGAGATGTCTGTAGCAACCTAACTGTTACAGATATATTTAGAAAGAAAGTAGTAGTAATTTTAATCTTGACTTCAATGTTCTCTTATAGGTATCCTAGTCCATCTTTCTCTCAATCACATACCCACTTTGGGCTTATGATAGTTCTTTAACTCTAGCTCTATTTAAAGTTAAATAGACTCTAAATTTCATGTGCTTTCCCCCCTGAAATCTTTATTTTTTCTTCATTAAAAGAAAATACAACTTGAAATTTTTATAATCTGGTATTTTTAGTAAGAATTCAATTTATTTGCCTTATAATATTTTAAAAAATAAAATGAAGTTGTATTTTGTAGCCAAACATTTTTCACAATCTTATCAGTTCTATCATTTCTAATTAGTAAGTATATAAAATTTTTGCAGAAAATCTGTTAGACCTTGATGTGTAATGACCCAAGTCTACTTCTCAGTCAGTCTGTATTCTTCTTTGTTTAATAGCCTATGGCATAAATTGAAGTTAATTATCAGGGCTGACAAGTAACTCTGTTTTCTGTCTGCTTGCAGAGTCTCTCCGAGGCAAAGATGGAGCTGAGAAGAAAAGATCAATCTCTGCGTCAGCTCAATAGACATCTTACCCAGCTGGAGCAGGACAAGCGTCGACTGGAGGAGAACATCCATGATGCAGAAAGTGCCCTCCGCATGGCAGCCAAGTGAGCATTTGGACCTTGGGGAGATCACTTAAAACAGACAAAAGATCAATTCTTACTTTCATGCTCTGGGTTTTAGCCCTGGATAATACAGTGTTAGAAAACAAAAGTACAGCTGTCTTTCTTTGAAATTCTCTGATATATCCTTAAAAAAGAAAACTCTTTAACTCAACGTACTAAATGTATATTTTATTGAGAAACCTCAGAAAAGTATAAGCTTCTGTATAGCCTCTAATTATTTGTATTTTGGGCTGTGTTGTCATATTCCATGTTTAAAACTATGTTTTCATTAATGTGAAACCTAAGACTCTTTATTTAAAAGTTTTGCATAGTATCTGCTGTTACACTTATTTCTCATCCTCTCTGCCCTACTGCCCCCCAAATTTTGCTCTGCATATATTATACTACAATGCTAATATTGTAAGTAATATTTCCCTAAACGAATGTTAGCATACAATAAGCATTTGTATAATAGCATTTTTAAAAATGTAATAAAAACATATCATGGAAAATTCATTTAATTTTATACCTGTATATTCTAATTTGTTAAGTGGAAAAAAATAAACAGTTTTCAGAGTAGACAACTATGTAAACGTGATGAGAGTGTTTTCCCTTTTTACCAGGTAATCGAGTTGACATACACTGTGAAGTTCAAATTGAACAGTTCTCTTGGGCATTTTTATTTGTTCTCCACATCAAATTTCATGGAATACTTACAGACTGTTCTTTGTACAACAGCATGGCTTAAAGAAAATCTATTTAAGGATTAAAGAAACATCTAATTTTGATAAACTCAATGTTTTCTAAGTTTGGAATTCTGAATTCTTTTACTTGTAAAAATATATACATTAAAATTTTTTGGAACAAACTTGTTAAGCATAAAATATCATGAAATGTAAATGTAGTCTGTAAACTGCAGAATGTAATCTGTAAATCACAGCACAAGGAGTCTGTAATCTTATGATTGCCACTGGGCTTCTGACAGTACTCAAGCGTAAGAAAACATGAATTGATACAAGGCCAAAATATTGGCATGTTTCAATATCTGCCAATAGTTTTTTTGAAAATTGTAAGGCTGTATAACATTGTACCACCATATCAGGTATATGTAATTGCCATTTTTTAAAACATACTTTGATTTAATCAGTTTTTGTTGTCATTGTTCAATCTCAGTTTCCTCATGTCAAATGAGAGGCTTAGTCTACGTAATTTCCAGTGAGTCTTAGAGCTCTGAGAAAATTCTGAGATGAATGAAAACTGGATTATAAAACCTCCAGATTCAAATTGTGTTTTTAAAATATTTCTGTTAATTCAAGAATTTGACATGTCTGTGATCTGTGACCATGGTCACATGTTTTTATAAAACTAAAGAAAG
>NW_012155840.1:3211838-3214310 GCF_000956105.1 Propithecus coquereli
GAATTTCAAAACAGATTTTCATTGGTGATGATTACATAACTTTGTGAATATATTAATACCCATCAAATCGTATACTTTAAAAGAGTGAATTGTGCGGAATGTGAATTATATCTCAATAAAGCTACGATTAAAAAATATTTCCACTGCAAAAATGTTTTCATCGGTGTGAAGTGATAGAATTTCAGTTTATATTCATAACTCATTAAGAAATCATTAGCCTTAATACATATTTAAAGCTTTAGAAATATAGAATTATCTATGACTTAATTTCTGTTTTTATCCAGCAATAATATATGTTTATTATAGAACCTTCTGAAATTGTAGCTAAGAAAAAAGACATTTAAAAATGTATGTGCAGTATGTGTCATTTAATAGTCACATCTACCGTGTATTTTATCTGTAAGCTTTTCCTATACTTAACTACTTTCTTTGTAACCATACTCTTCCTGCCAGCTTTTATTAGTGGCAAATAGCTTTTCATAACCATTTTAGGAAAACAATCAGGTGTAAATATTTTCTTATAGGAGTAGTTTAGTGAAAGCATTGGCTTTTCCTTCCTGGATTGTGAGAAGTATACATGAAGGTAAGCAATAACACCATTATGGAAAAAGAAATACAGTAAAGATATTATATAATAGCTTTTGAAATATAGTCAGTTTGGAATATCATGTAAAATTTTGCTTTAAAATGTTTTGGATTTTGTAGCAACAAGAATGCTCAAGGAAAAAAACATTTTGAATTTAAAATGAAAACTGAAATCTTTAATAAATAATAGTGTTCTTGTGTAGGTAGAATATTTTCTGCCTTTTTAAAAGACTCTTACTATCATATTTAGCCTTAACTTTATAACAGCTAAAATTGTTCACAACACTGTTTAAAGATAAATTCAGTATCAGGCTTTGCATTTTTTTTTTTTTTGTAAATATTAAGACCTGAGTACAAAATGAGGGCTATATTGTGGATTAAGTGAAATATCTCAAGGCTGTGCTGTTCTGATAACTGAACCTAAAGTGACCTTTCTCAGACACAATTACAGAGCTGTATGTTTTTCCTTTAATTTCATCAGGGGTTTAATTAGTATACAAATAAAACTTCCCTTATCTTCCTTTCTACCTAATTGGCTTGTCTTCACTTATATATGAAGTATGTGAAAGTGGGCTGTAATTAGGGTGACCGTGTTAACCTTTTTTCCTCAAATGTACTGTTGCCTAAAGGCCTCAAGGCCTAAAAACAGTGCTTTGGATTATTGCTTTGCAATCACTATGGCTGTCCCATAGGTTTTCTCATGAGCAGAAGGGCTTTGGGTGCTGCAGGTTCCCACTGCTTAACAGGATCTTCATTCTTCTCCCCACTAAATGTTTATTGATTATCTCGCTGTTCCAGGCTCAGCCTCCAACAACTTAATATCAGGTGACAGTCAGGAGAGTTCTCCAAGTAATTAGAGTTGAGCATTGGGGGAACAATTAGGAGCAGAGTTATTAAACTTGATTTATCCTATTCTCTCCTGAACAGTTTCTTGGATATCAGAACATCACACTTTCACAATCTACCCTGGTTGAGAAATTAGTGGCTAACCTGCTGCTTATCATTGTTGCCTCGCTGCCTAGAGGCGCACCCTCTTGGTTTCAGTCATTCGGTTGGAAATATTAGAGTCCATAAAGTTTATCGTGGGTTTTAATTAGATCAGTCTGAACAGGAGAAAAGAAAAGCTGAATTTAAAATTTTATATATATTATATACACACATGGATATATAAGTTTATTTTTCTTTAATTAAAGCTCAGTGTTAGGATTTTTAAAGATTCTATTTTTGTCATCAAAAAAGGTGAATATTAGGGAAAAGATGTATTCTGGAATCACTTTTTATGTCTTGGTGTTTTGCACATATCCCCATCAACCTCGGGACCCATTGATGTATTCCTTCATGATGTCCCTTAATTCTTTAAAATGAGAATTGTATCTGTATAGGTTATATAACAATGATTTTTTTTTGAAAACTTTATTATTTTTTCACACTCAAAGAGGTATGATTTATATCACTTTGCTTACACAGTGATACTTTTTTTCCTTTTCTATGTCCCTAAAATAGTGGAAGCTTTAGAAGAGTTTGATGGTTCCCTGTCATTGCTCCTGAGAGATGAAAATGAAAGAATGGAAACAAGAAGATTTAGAGATATAGTAGAAATTCTAATACTATGAATTATATCTTCTTTGAAAGTATATCATAGCATTGCTGAAAAGTCAAGTGTGAATTTATAATAATTCTAAGGTCATGAGTTCTCTCAGATTTGATCAGTGAGCTTCAATCTGGACAAGGCTGGAGACAATATACTGAGACAATATACTGGAGACAGTATACTGAATGCTGGATCGTCCCCTCACAAATACACACCTCCAGTCATAAGACTTACTGAGCAAGAGAATTCGAATGGATTGGCACAAATTATTTTTGGAAAAAGAATTCAAGCTTTAT
>NW_012155840.1:3217909-3277571 GCF_000956105.1 Propithecus coquereli
CAGCTTTTAAACTTTATATTCTTTCCCCTACTCCAATTTAGGACAGGCAACATAATTGAAGATAAGGGTTAAATGTGGAAATATAGCAGTGAATATGGTTAGGTTTTATACTTCTCAAAGGGCAACAATGATATCTAATCCTTATTTTTCAATAATAGTGATTTATAGCAAAATGTGTAACAGTTGTAGTAAGGTTTGGGTTTTACTAACACCTAATCTTTCTTTTATTTTTTCTAGAGACAAAGAATGTGTGGCTAATCATATGAGAACAGTAGAAAATATGCTTCATAAGGTACTGTAATCTTTCTTTAATATTGTTCAATTTGTACTATGACACTTCTAGTCATTATTTTTATTAACCACAAAGTAAATCATTTTGTTACATTCTTTAAAAATAAATTAACAAAAAGATACTTTCAGATGACTGAAAATTTATATTATATGATGCTATATGGCATACTTTTTTTCAGAATTCACTTTATATACTTGATAAAACTATGCAAATAGTAGTTTCCCCAAACTGGGATAATTGCGCTTGAATTATGTGTGGTCTTTGCTGAATGAACCAGAGGTCATTAAGATTCTCATATGTCTCATAATGATAAAATGTTTGACCACACTGTCTAACCTCTTACCACTCTTAAACCTATGGTCCTATACATGTGTATGTATTGATATATAGAGAGACATAATGTATTTTATTTGATTATACTCATGTACCTTAACTAGACAGTAATGTTATTCAAATTGAAATTTACCTTTTTTACCTATAAGAATGTGTTCTTAAAGTAGTAATTTAAAATATTTACTAATATTCAATTATTTTCAAATTTGATTACTTCTGTATGATAAACTGACTTTTAATTTGGTAGTGATCAGCAGCATAGTAAGGGTATTATGATATTAGTAAAAACCTTAATATATTAACCAACTATATATTTTGTTAGCACTTCACTCCAGATTCAAAGATGCATTTATTATTTCATTATTTAAAAGTAGAGAAATGTTATTTATGTGTTTCTGTTATTGTCTAATAGACAATTTATTGGAAACGCAAACATCTGATACTTTTAAGATATATAGAATTTATGATTAAATCATATTTAGAATAATTTGAGTCAAATTAATTGTATGATATTATTTTATGTTATAAGTTCCTTAAAATACCCTAAAACTAAACCTTTTAAGGAGATATTAAATAAACATTGGCAAACTAATATTTAATGTATTTTATACATTTTTAAAATACTGGGCCTCTGTATTTGACATTTTGAAAGTCACTAGCTTTATTTCATATCAACAAAAGCATTTTGAAAAAAAATATTCTGGGTATTGTTTTCTTTTTAAGTTTCTTTGAAACTATGACTTCTCCCTCTCCCCACTTGAAAAAGTTTAGCCAGTGAGTATAATTTAAATATGGTCACATCAAATCCATATGTGCTGCAAATCTGAAATTTAGGATTTGCAGTAAAAGAGACCTCCTTGGTTAGATTTTTTGGTAATTGATAGGAAAGTCATTTACATCATATCCATGGTATACCCTTTTATACACTTAATGTTGGCTTTAAAATCCAGCTGTTTGTCCATCCCATCTGGAGGAAAAAAAATATGTTACATAGCAGCTGACTTGGGGAATGGACTTTAACGTCAGGGCAAAACCATCATCAATATGAAATATAATTGTACCTTCTTCTCTCCTTGTGGAAATGGAAACATATATAGTTTAAATGTAATAAAGACTGATTGTGACAGGATGATTATAATCATACAGTTTTCAGTTGTTGTTTATCTTTTGATTTTTGTGTCATATGGAAAGAAAGATGTCTGCAAAACTGGCCTGCAGCCACTGTAGATTTACTTTTACTTCATGGCTTTTTCCCCTTTTAGATTTTATAGTTATAATATTTTGATTTATATCTTTAGAAAGTTATATTTATGTAGTGATTTTTAAGTTATAAATTACTTTTCAAGCTTGAAATAAAAATTTAGGAAAGGCAAATTGATAAATGTGACTAATTCTCTTGTCTGTGACGTACGAATGAGAATGAATGGGTGATAAGGAGGTGGCTCAGAGAGTCCCTATGAAGCTCTCAGGGAGGTGCAAGCACACTTCAATGCCAGAGTTCGTAGGTTTATTTTTCTGGTCACTTTAGACTTTCTGTTGGCATTTTCTGTCTTGTACTAACAAAGGAATACAAAAGGAAAGTCCAGTCTTTTTCATGGTATAGATGGTATAGATGCAGTTACATCCAAACTCTTTAGCAAAGTTTACTGTGCATGGTAAAATCATACAGCTATTTATATTTTTTATTTCTTTAACACTTGTCTTTTCAAGGTATATATCAATTATTCTCAAATAAAACTAATTTTTACCTGCAGAATTTTATTTTTTTTATTCAAATAGAAAGAACTTGTTTTCATGTAGACATTATTTCTTTTCTTGCATTTTAAAGAACTTAAACTGAACATGCTTTTACTAAAAAAGCAATGATATTTTATTGATATTAGTTTTTAAACTTGACGCAGTTCATTCAACTTTTCAAATCCTAAAACTGTATTATATAGAACAGTTGATTAGATATTATTTTTTAAATTATATTTGGGACTGACACTAGTATTTAATAGGGAAGGCCAGTTATTTTCGGTTAGAAGAATATACTTTTTTTCAAAGAAGAAGTTTTATTTTACTTGCATTTAAATACATATTTCTATTTATGCCCATTTTTGATGTAGGTTAGAAGTTAATTTTTTATTAAGATACTCTTTATTGGGGGTCAGTTTTGGGTAATCAGAGATAAGAAAACTAAAAATGAGAAAAGAAGATCATCACAGCTTTTCATGAGGTACATTTTTTTATACACACACTTCTCTGTCAAGTTGAATTCTCAGCTGCTTTTCATTTTTTTTGGAAAAATCTATTGAACTTTTTTTGGAAAAAGATTCATCATTTTAAAGTGTGTAATTCAGTGGCTTTCAGTACATTCATAATGTCGTGCAATCATCACAACTATCTAATTCCAGAACATTTCTATCACCTCTGAAGAAACCTATTACCCAAGAAGCAGTTACTCCTTATGTCTGTCCTCTTACCCTACCTCCTAGCAAACATTGATTTGTCTTCTTTGTCTATGTCTATTTTGAGATTCTGTTTGCATATGTATGTGTAAATTATTATATCTTTTTGATAGATTGACATTTTTATCATTATATAATGTCATTCTTTGTCTCTTGTAACAATTTTTGTCCTAAAGTCTATTTTGTCTGACATTAGTATAGCCACTCCAACTCTCTTTTGGTTACTTTTGCATGAAATATCTTTTTCTGTCTTTTCACTTTTAATCTATTTGTGTCTTTGTATCCAAGATGAGATGAGTTTATTGTAGACAGCATGTAATGAATCATTTTTTAAATCCATTCTGCCAATCTGTGACTGTTAATTGAAGAGTTAAATCAATTTACATTTAACGTAATTAGTGACAAGGAAGGACGTATGTCATTTCCTTTATTTCTCTATGTGTAATATCTATTTTGTTCCTCAATTCCCCTATTAGCCCCTCTTTACATTGCATAGTTTTTTTTTGTAGTATACCATTTTGATTCCCTTTTCCTTTGTTTCGTCACATATTTTTAGTTATTTTCTTAGTATTTTCCTTGGGGATTATATTAATAATTAACATCTTAATTTATAACAATCTTATTTGAATTAATATCAATTTAGTGTCAATAGTATTAAAAAAAACTTTGCCCTAATGTAGCTCCATCCCTCCCCTTCATATTATTGTCATAAATTATACCTTTATACATTGTGTGCCCATCAACATAGTTTATAAATGATTGTTTTATGTTGTCTTTTATTTTTTTCTACTCTCTTTTTTTTAAATTTCAAAATATTATGGTGGTACAAATGTTGTTTGTTACATGGATCACTTTTGTAATGCTTGAATCAGGGCTATAAGTGTGTCCATCACCCAGAGAGTGTTCATTGTAACCTGTCAGTTAGATTTTTGGCCATCCCCTGCTTCCCTCTTTCCCCTTCCCTCTGCTTGGTTTCCACTGAGTTTTACATCCCTCTGTGCACAGGTGTGCCCATCGGTTAGTTCCAAATTAGTAGTGAGTACATGTGGTGTTTCTTTTACCATTCTTTAGATACTTCACTTAGGATAATGGTCTTTATTCCATCTAAATTGGTGCAAAAGGCATTAATTTATCTTTTTTTATGGCTGAGTAGTATTTTATGGTATACATATACCACATTTTTTTTAATTCACTCATGAACTGATGGGCACTTGGGTTCATTCCACATCTTTGTAATTGTGAATTGTGCTGCAATAAACATTCGTGTATAGGTGTTTTTTGATAAAATGACTTCTTTTCCTTTGGGTAAATATCCAGTAGTGCAGTTTCTGGATTGAATGGTATGTCTACTTTCAGTTATTTGAGCAATCTCCATACTGTTTTCCATAGAGGTTGTACTGATTTGCAGTCCCACCAACAGCGTATAAGCATTCCTTTCCCTCTACATTCATGCCAGCATCTATTGTTTTTGGACTTTTTAATGAAATCCATTCTAACAGGGGTAAGGTAATATCTCATTGTGGTTTTAATTTGTATTTCCCTGATGATCAGTGACATGAGCATTTTTTAATGTGTTTATTGGACATTTTTCAGTCCTCTTTTGAGAAGCTGCTGTTCATGTCATTTTCCCAATTTTTAATTGGGTTGTTTGTTTTTATGTTGCTGATTTGCTTGAGTTCTTCATAGATTCTGGTTATTAGCCCTTTATTGGATGTATAGTTTGCAAATATATTCTCCCATTCTATAGGATGTCTGTTTGCTCTGTTGATTATTTCCTTAGCTGTACAGAAGCTTTTTATTTTAAATGCCTACATCAAAATGACAGAAATATCACAAATTCACAATCTAATGTCGCATCTCAAGGAACTAGAAAAGGAAGAGCAATCCAAACCCAAAGCCAGCAGAAAAAAAGAAATAACTAAGGTCAGAGCTGAACTAAATGAAATAGAAAACAAAACAAACAAAAATACAAAGGATCACTCAAACAAAAAGTTGGTTCTTTGTAAGATACACAAAATTGATAGACATCTTGCTAGATTAACAAGGAATAAAAGAGAAAGAACCTAAATAAACCCAATCAGAAATGAAAAAGGAGATAGTACAGCTGATGCCACAGAAATACAAAATGTCATTTATGAATACTATAAAAATCTCTATGCACATAACCTCAAAAATGTAGAGGAAATGGAAAAGTTCCTGGAAACAAAAACCTCCCAAGACTCAATCAGGAAGAAATAGAACTCCTGAACAGATCAATAACGAGCAGTGAGATTGAAGCAGTAACAAAAATCTTACAACAAAGAAAAAGCCTCAGAACCGACGGACTCATAGCCAAATTTTACCAGACTTACAAACAAGAGCTGGTACCCATACTGCAGAAATTATTCCATAACATCGAGAAGGAGGGATTCCTCCCCAATTCATTCTGCAAAGCGAGTATCACCTTGATACCAAAGCCAGGAGAGGAAACAACAAAAAAATAAAACTATGGACCAATAACTCTTATGAACATAGATGCAAAAAATCCTCAATAAAATACTAGGAAACCAAATTCAGTAGCACATCAAAAAAATAATCCACCATGACCAGGTGGGCTTCATCCCAAGGATACAGGGATGGTTCAATGCACATAAATCAATAAATGTGATTCACCACATAAACAGAAGCAAAAATAAAGACCACATGATCATTTCAATAGATGCAAAAAAAGCATTTGACAAAATTCAGCACCCTTTCCTGATAAAAACCCTCAACAAACTAGGCATAGAAGGAACATACCTTAAAGTTATAAAAGCCATTTATGACAAACCCACAGCCAATATCATACTGAATGGGGAAAAGTTCATAGCATTCTCTCTAAGAACTGGAACAAGACAGGGGTGCCCACTGTCACCACTTCTATTCAACATAGTACCGGAAGTCCTAGCCAGTGCAGTCAGGCAAGAGACTTGGGAAAGAGAAACTGGGAAAGAGAAAGTCAAACTATCCTTGTTTGCTGACAATATGATCATATATCTAGAAAATCCGAAAGACTCCACCAAGAGACTTCTGAAATTGATAAATAAGTTCAGCAAAGTCTCAGGTTACAAAATCACTGTACATAAATCAGTAGCATCCCTACACATCAATAACAGTGAAACTGAGAGTGATATCAAAACTCAATACCATTCACAATAGCAACAAAGAAAATAAATAGCGATATACTTAGGTCTGTGAAATAAGATGTTGGTATTTTGATGGGAATAGTGTTGAATCTGTAAATCACTTTGGGCAGTATGGATATTTTAACAATATTGATTCTGTCGATCCATGAGCATAATATGTTTTTCCATTTGCATCATGTGTGATTTCTTTCCTCAGTGTTTCATAGTTCTCTTTGTAGAGATCTTTCACATCCTTGGTTAAGTATATCCCTAGGTATTTTTTTCTTTTTATTGTTAACATGAATGGTATTGAGTCCTTTATTTGCCTCTCAGCTTGACTGTTATTAGTATATAGAAATGCCACTGATTTGTGGACATTGATTTTGTAACCTAAGACTTTGCTGCATTTATTTATCAATTCCTGGAGTCTTTTGGTGGAGTCTTTAGGGTTTTCTAGATATAAGATCATCTTGTCAGCAAACAGGGATAGTTTGACCTCCGATTTTCCAATTTGGATACTTTTTATTTCTTTGTCTTGTCTGATTGCTCTGGCTAGAACTTCCAGTACTATGTTGAATAAAAGTGATGACAGTGGGCATCCTTGTTTTGTTCCAGTTTTTAGGGGGAATGCTTTGAACTTTTTCCCATTCAGTATGAGGTTGGCTATGGGTTTGTCATACATGACCCTTATAACCTTTATAATTTTGAGGTATGTTCCTTCTATGCCTAGTTTGTTGAGGGTTTTTATCATGAAAGGGTGCTGAATTTTATCGAATGTTTTTTCTGCATCTTTTGAGATGATTATATGATCTTTGTTTTTGCTTCTGTTTATGTGGTGAATCACGTTTATTGATTTGTGTATGTTGAACCATCCTTGCATCCCTGGGATGACACCCCCTTGATCATGGTAAATTATCCTTTTGATATGTTGTTGTTGAATTTGTTTTGCTAGTATTTTGTTGAGGAGTTTTGCATTTATGTTCATAAGAGATAATAGTCTGTAGGCTTTTTTTGTTATTGTTGTTTCCTTTCCTGGCTTTGGTATCAAGATGATACTGACTTCATAGTATGAGTTAGGGAGGATTCCCTCCTTCTTGATGTTATGGAATAATTTCTGTAGGATAGGTACCAGATTTTCTTTGTAGGTCTGGTATAATTTGGCTATGAATCCTTCTGGTCCTGGGCTTTTTTTTATTGGAAGATTTTTTTGTTACTGCTTCAATATCACTGCTTGTTATTAGTCTGTTCAGGACTTCTGTTTCTTCCTTATTCAGACTTGGGAGGTTGTGTTTTTCTAGGAATTTATCTATTTCCTTTAAGTTTTCTAGTTTGTTTGCATGAGTTTTTTTGTAGTATTCCATGGATGATATTTCGTATTTCT
This sequence comes from Propithecus coquereli, assembly GCF_000956105.1. Classification (NCBI taxonomy): domain Eukaryota; kingdom Metazoa; phylum Chordata; class Mammalia; order Primates; family Indriidae; genus Propithecus; species Propithecus coquereli. The sequence goes on from NW_012155840.1 coordinate 3,225,509, forward strand.
GTGGTATCAGTTGTAATCTCTCCCTTTTCATTTCTGATTCAGCTTATTTGAGTCCTTTCTCTTCTATTTCTGTTGAGTCTGGCTGGTGATCTACCAATTTTGTTTACCTTTTCAAAGAACGAAGTTCTTGTTTCATTGATCCTTTGTATTGTTTTTTGGTTTCCATTTCATTGAGTTCTGCTCTTAGCTTTTTATTTCTTTTCTTCTGCTGCCTTTGGGTATGATTTGTTCTTCTTTTTTAAGTTCCCTGCAGTGTGACATTAGGTTGTTAACTTGTGATCTTTCAGACTTTTTGATGAAGGTATTTAAGGTCACGAATTTTCTCCTTAGGACTGCTTTTGTTGTATCCCATAGATTTTGATAGCTTGTGTCCCCTTTGTCATTCAGTTCAAGGAATTTTTTGATTTCCATCTTAATTTCATCATTGACCCAAGGATCATTCAGCAGCAGATTGTTTAATTTCCCTGACTTTGTGTAGAGTTGAGTGTTTCTCTTGTAATTGATTTCTAGTTTTATTCCACTATGATCTGTGAAGATAAATGGTATGATTTTTATTTTTTTTGCTGAGACTCTTTTTATGGCCTATTATATCAATCTTGAAGAATGCCCCATGTCCTGATGAGAAGAATGTATATTCAGTATTTTTGGGTACAGTGTTCTGTAAATGTCTGTTAGGTTCATTTGTTCTAGAGTTTCATTTAAGTCCAGTGTTTCTTTATTCATTTTATGCTTGATGATCTGTCCAGTTCTGTCAGGGGAGTGTTGATATCCCCAGTTATTAAGATGCTACTGTTTATTTCTTTACTTAGATATTGCAGAATTTGCTTTATAAATTGGGAGCTCCTGTATTAAGCACATATATATTTATGATTATTATGTCTTCTTGTTGACATAACAATCATAAATATACCGTTATGTAATGACGATCTCTGTCTTTTTTCAAACATCATTGTTTGAAAGCATCATTGATGTTGATGTCTATTTCATCTGATATAAGAATAGTTACACCTGCTTGCTTATGGTTTCCATTTCCATGGAATATTTTTTTTCCATTCCTTTACTTTGAGTCTATGTGTGTCCTTTTGGGTTAGATGTGTTTCCTGGAGACAGCAGATAATGGATTGTATTTTTCCATCTGTTCAGCCAGTCTATGTCTTTTAAGTGGAGCATTTAGACCGTTCACATTAAGTGTTAGTATTGATGTGTGGGATGCTATTCTGTTCATCATGTTGGATTATCCCTTATTGTTTTGTTTTCCCTCTTCTGCTATTGTTTTTATAGGAGCTGCAAGCTTTTATACTGGTTGGTATTTATTGTGCTGTTCCATGTATAATAAATTTTTGAGTATTTCCTAAAAGAGAGTCCAGTAGTGACAAATTCCCTTAGTGTTGCTTGTCTGGAAAAGTCTTTATTTCTCCATCATTTATGAAACTTATTTTTGCAGGAAAGAAAATTCTTGGATGGCAGTTGTTCTGTTGGGGAAGACTAAAAATGGGGCCCCATTGCCTTCTGGCTTGTCAGGTCTCCACTGAGAAATATGCTGTTTGCCTGATGGGTTTTCCTTTGTAGGTTAGTTATTGCTTTCAACTTGCAGCTTCATTTTGACTTTGACCAGGTTGTGTCTTAGAGATGTCCTGTTTATTATGAATCTTCTCGATTTTAGATGACCGTCTTGTATCTGGATATGTGAATCTCTGGTGATACCAGGGAAGTTCGCCTTAATAATTCCCTCAAATAGGTTTTCCATGCTTTTTGTTTTGTTTTTTCCCTTTTCCCTCTGGGATACCTATAATTCAGATATTTGCTCATTTCACATAGTCTCATATTTCTCTGAGTGATTGTTCATTCTTCTTTATTCTTTTTCCTGTGTCTTTGACTGTGTTAATTCAAAAGTCTTGTCTTCTTTTTTATTTTTCCTTTTTCTTATTTTTAAAATTTCAAAATATTACAGGGGTACAAACATTTTGGTTACGAGAATTACTTTTGTATAGTTTAAGACAAAGTTATAAGTGTGTCCATCATCCAGATAGTGTGCATTGTACCCCTTATGTGTGAATTTACACTTACTCCCTTCCCCGCCACCTGCTTGATTTCCGTTGAATTTTACCACCATATGTACACATGAGTGTTGATCATTTAGTTTCAGTTTAATAGTGTGTACATGTGGTGTTTGTTGTTTTGGGACTTTTTGATAAAAGCCATTCTCACTGGAGTTAGGTGATAGTTCATTGTGATTTTGATTTGCATTTCCATGATGACTAGAGATGTTGAGCATTTTTTTCACAGTCTATCTTCTTTTGAAAAGCTTCTGTTCGTGTCTTTTGCCCAGTTTTTTATGGGCTGTTTGATTTTTTCTTGCTAATTTGTTTGAGTTCTTTATAGATTCTAGTTATCAACCCTTTATTGCATGTATAGCATGCAAATAATTTCTCCCATTCTGTAGGTTGTCTGTTTACTCTTTTGATTGTTGCCCTGGCTGTACAGAAAGTTTTTAATTTAATAAAGTCCTATTTGTTAATTTTTGTGTTGCTATGATCGCTTTTGGGGTCTTCTTCATAAATTCTTTGGCTAGGCCAATATCTAGAATAATTTTTCCAACATTTTATTCTAGAATGCTTTTTAAAAAAATTATTATTATTTATTTATTTTTTAATTTCAGGATATAGGGGAGTACAAATGCTTTGGTCACATGTATTACCTTTGTGCTGGCTCGATCAAAGCTACAAGTGTGCCCATCTCCCAGTGTGCATCACCTCCATTAGGTGTGAATTTACCCATCCCCCCTCCCACCAGCCCAATCCCTGATGAGTACTTCCATATGTGTACAAAAGTGTTGCTCTATTAGTAGTACCATTAGACTACATGTGGTGTTTGTTTTTCCATTCTTGTGATACTTCACTTAGAAGAATGGGCTCCAGTTCCATCCAGGTTAATACAAGAGGTATTAGTTCACCATTTTTTTTATGTCTGAGTAGTACTCCATGGTGTATATATACCACATTTTATTAATCTATTCATGTATTCATGGGCACTTGGGTTGTTTCCACATCTTTGCAATTGTGAATTGCGCTGCTATAAACATTTGATTGCAGTTATCTTTTTTATGGAATGTCTTTTTTTCCTTTGGGTAAATCCCCAGTAGTAGGATTGCTGTATCAAATGGTAGTTCTACTTGTAACACTTTGAGGTATCTCCGTACTAGTTTCCCTAGAGGTTGTACTAGTTTGCAGTCCTACCAGCAGTTTACGAGTGTTTCTATTTCTCCACATCCACGCCACCATTTGTTTTGGGACTTCTTGATAAAAGCCATTCTCATTGGAGTTAATTAATATCTCATTGTGGCTTTGATTTGCATTTCCATGATGATTAGAGATGTTGAGCATTATTTCATATGGTTTTTGGCCATTAGTCCGTCTTCTTTTGAAAAGCTTCTATTCATGTCCTTTGTCTACTTTTTAATGGGGGGTGGGGCCAGTGGTATGGAGTTCAGGGCCATTTTTCCAAACTGGAAGGGCTGTTTCCCAGGTAGGGGGCCTAATCGCGTGACTCCTAAGGCCCCAGAACAATCTGTTTCTGCCCTTGTCCACTAGCGTGGTTTTTCTGCCAGGTGGCATGAGCACCTTCCCTATTTTTTCCCTGGAACTCCGCAGCACTCTCCCCTTAGATAAGTCTGCGTGAGTTCCCTGGTTGCTTCAGACTGGCTCTCGAACTACCCCTCAACTCCATGTGTCTGACCCACTAGCATGTGTCTCCACAAGATGCTGACGGGTAGGGGGATCTCTGGTTGTGCATCCTTATTTTACTATGGGACTCCAAGGAGAGGATGGTAAGCTTCTCTATCTTTAGGGGACTCAGCCAGGGCTACGCTCTGGCCAGGGGAGAAGCAGCAGCTTATGAGTTTCTTGGTTTAAGCTGCACTCCCTATTGTATTGGGTGTGGGGAGCAGCTGCTGCACCCATTCAGCCGGCTCGGGGACCAAGGCCTAGGCTAAATTTAGTCCTAGTGCTGCACCCCTATCCAGTATGGCGGTTGTCTAATGTGGGGTAATGGGGTGCACTCACTGATCCCTGCTCCTCAGCACCCCTCTACACCCTCCCATTGGATATGTCCATGAGGGCTTCCTTACCACTGGAGTCCAGGACCGAGACCTCTCCCCTGTGTTTCCCAGCACTGTTTTTGTGTTTGGGGGCATCAGGTCTGGCCTGTCTGTCTAAGTCACCAGTGTGTGATCCCATGAGATGTCAGTGGGCAGGAAGCTTGCAGACTGTGGCGGTTCAGCTCTCAGTGGCAGGCTGGGCTGGGAATGCATCCCCACTACAGAAAAGCCAGCTTCTTGGCACAGAGCACTCTTGCAATTGTCAAGGAGGGGCCATGGCTACAAGCTGGCTTGAGCCCAAATTACTTTCTGTGATGCCATGAATGGAGGAGGTGCAGAGGAGGAAGCATCTAGGTGAAATAAAGCTGGCTCTCTGGTCTCTCAAGGTACTCTCCTACAGGGGTATGAGTTTTGCATCCTGTTGCTTGCTGAGGGCACCCAAGTGGGAGAGGGGAACCCCTCCCCCTCACCCTTTCAGTGGGCTTGGAGCCTCTCTGGTATTGGTTGGCGCTGCTGTCCTTTCCTCTCTGTCTTCTTCTTTCTCAGCTTTGCAGTTTTTCTCGGTGGGGTCCCCAGACATCTCTGTTGTCTCTCCCTGTGATCCACACCTGAGCTGCAATTCATAAGTCTTGACTTCAAGCTCTGAGATTCTTTCTTCTGCTTGGTCTAGTCTGTTTTTGAAGCTTTCTGCTGTTTGGTTTAATTTCCTAAATGACTCTTTCATTTAAGTTCTGTTATATTCTTTCTTATGTTGTCTATCTCTTTAGCAAATTTTTTATATTTTTCATTTATGTCCTGAAATATTTTTTTGGTTTCTTTGTTTTGGTTTTTAACTTTCTCTTCAATTCCATCCATCTTGTTTGCCATCCATATCTGAATTCCATTTGACATTTTGACAACTTCCTTTTGGTTGGGGTTCATCGCTATGGATCTATTATGATCCTTTGGCCGTATCAAACTAGCTTGTTTTTTTCATGTTGCCAAATTCTTTTGCTAGTTTCTTCTTATCTGAAACTTCTTCTCTCAGCTCAGGGATGATAGGTTTGCAGTACACCAGTTCTCCTTTGCTGGGAACTCTTCCACTTAGTGAGAAGGAGGAGAAATCCCTGGATATTTCTTTTGTGTCCTACTGTGTAGGACTGACCTGGTAGAAGTGGGGCAGATGCACTGAAAGCCTGTAACACAGCTTCTCAGTGTTGTCTTGTTCCCCTGTGGTTGTCACAGTCCAAGCCAGTGCTGGGGGATATTCATTTAGATTTGTAGGCTGGTCCCTAGGCCACTGTTGAAAGCTTGGCAAGGTGCTGGGGATGTCCGCCTCCATGGAGGCAGGTAGTGTGACTGTGGGCAGTCTCTGGGTCGGTCACAGGCTCTGGGGGGATTCCTGGATGTGTCATGGGACTGCAGCTGCTGGTGGGGCATATCACAGGACTTTGGCAGGTGCCTGGGCATGTCATAGGACTGCAGCCAGTAGTGAGGCAGCCTGTGGGACGTTGCAGGGTGCCTGGTGCATCATGGGATTTTGGCCAGTGCCTGGGTAGGTTGCAGGACCTTGGCTGGCACCTGCACATGTTACAGGACCATGGCAGGTGCCTGGGTGCGTCACAGGACCACAGCCAGTGGCAGGGCAGGTAGTGGGAACTTGGCAGGTGCCTAAGCAGCTTGAGGCACCTTTGCAAGTGCCTGTGCGGGTTGCTGGACCATAGAGGGTGCCTAGACAGGTCTTGGCTGGTGCTTGGGTGGATTGCGTGGCTGCAGCTGGTGCTGGGTTGGATCTTTGGGCAGCAGCAGCTGGGCTACCTGTTCTGATGAAGCTGGGGTGATACCTGGTGCCCTGCCAGGGAGTCCCAGTGTTTGGAGCCCTCCTGCCCAAGTCCAACTGTGGCAGTTGCTGTGGTGCTATCAAGGTAGCAAGGTTGCAGCGGCAGATCCTGAGTGCCAGTGACCATCTGCTCTGCTCAGATCCCCCGGGAGGCAGGAGTTGGGGGTGTGCACAGCACCCTGTCAAGAGAGCATCCACCCTCCCCGCTCCCTCTCTGACTTGGCAGGGGTACTGGGGAGACAGCTGCAGTGGAGCCGACCCCTTTGTAGACTTGGTGCTCTGGGGCTTGGAGCACAGATTGGCATCTGTTGCTGTGACCTGGGACAAGAAGTTGGTGGGACCCCACTGTGCCTGCTCTCCGGTATATTACTGCTGCAGTCTTCCGGTAGCTGCCTGATCAGTTCAGAGGACTGCTGTGGTGGTGGTGGAGCCCTCAAAACTTATATTTCAGGGTCTGTTGGAGGAATGTGGCGCCCTAGTAATTTCTCCACTAACCCTTCCTCACATATGGACACTTCCACCAGGTACCTTCTGATCTTGCTGAGCGGATCACCCAGCCTGTCTCTCCCTGGCTTTGGGTGTCTCCCTTTGCTTTTTTGATGATTCTCAGTACTCTCTCCAAGACAATCCATCCATGGGTGAACCTCTCCCTGCAACCTTTGATCTTCTCCTTGAGAGCAGAGAGTGCAGGCTGCCATCTTGGCTCTCCCTACTTTCAGATTATCACTGTTTCTCTCTTTTGTTTATTTCTATTCTAATCTTTATTATTTCCTTCCTTCTTATAACTTTTGGCTTAGTTGGTTCTTCTTTTTCTAGTTTCTTGAGGTATGAAGTTGTTTATTTGAGATCTTTCTTTCTTTTTTTATGTAGTTGTTTATTGATATAAGTTTTCCCTTTAACATTGCTTTCACTGAGTCCCATAAATTTTGGTATGCTGTATTTCATTTTCATATGTCAAGATGTTTTTTAACTTTCATTTTGATTTATTTTTTATCCTATTAATTGTTCAAAAATTGGTTGTTTAATTTCTACATATTTGTGAATTTTCCAGTTTTTCTTCTGGTCGTTATTTATGGCTTTATTCCATTGTAGTTGGAAAAGATACTTAGTATGACTTTAGTGTTCTTAAATTTGTTAAGACTTATTTTGTGGCCTAACTTGTGATATCCTAGAAAATGATCTTATGAACTTGAGAAGAATGAATATTCCTTTGCCGTTCAAAGGAATGTTCTGCATATGTCCATTAGGTCTATAGTATTGTTCATGTTTGCTGATTTTCTTTCTGGTTGTTCTGTCCATTACTGAAAGTGAGATATTGAAGTCTCCTACTATTATTATATTGCTGTCTATTTCTCCCTTCTGTTCTGTCAATGTTTGTTTTATGTATTTAGGTGCTTCGATGTTCTGTGCATATGTATTTGTAATTGTATCTGTTCCTAGTGACTGGACCCTTATATCATATAATGTTCTTTGTCTCTTCTGAGAATTTTCGACTTAAGATTTACTTTGTATGATATAAATATATCCACTCCTGCTCTCTTTTGATTATTATTTACATGAATTATCTTTTTCTATGCTTTCACTTTCAGCCTGTATGTGTCCTTAAATATAAAATGAATCTCTTTGTAGACAGTGTATAGTTGGGTCATGTTTTTTAATCCATTCAGCCACTGTATATCTTTTGATTGGAAAGTTTAATTGATTTATATTTGAAGTAATTATTCATAGAGAAGGTTTATTATTGCCATTTTGTTAATTGTTTTCTGTCTTATAATTCATTTCTCTTTTTCTCTCTTGCTATGTTCCTTTTTGTTTTGTTGGTTTTTTGTATTGACATGCTTTGATTCCTTTTTCTTTTACTTTTGTGTAACTTAAATAGGTATTTTTTTTTTTTGCAGTTACCATGGGGCTTATATAAAATATAATAGTTTGTTTTAAGCTGATAGTAACTTTAATTTCATACAATAACTCTATAATTTTACTCCTCCTCTCCTGACACTTTATGTTATTGATGTCACAATTTACTATATGGCATATCCATTAACATATTTTTTGGTTACAGTTATTTTTAAGACTGTATCTTCTAACTTTTATATTAGAATTAAAGTAATTTACCCATCACCATTAGAGTAATACACTGTTCTGTATTTGTCTATATATTTACTTTTACCAGTGAGTTTTATACTTTCTTATGCTGTCGTGGTGTTGTTTAGCATCCTTTTGTTTCTACTTGCAGAACTTGCTTAGAACTCTTTGTAAGGCAAGTGTAGTCATGATAAATTCCCTCAGCTTTTATCAGGGAAGTCTTTGTCTCTTTTGTTTTTGAAGATCCATTTTGCCAGGTATAATTTTCTTGGTTGGCATTTTTTTTAAATCCTTTGAATAGATCATCCTATTCCCCTCTGGTTTGCCGGGTTTTAGCTGTAAATCTGTTGATGGTCTCGTTGGGGTTCCTTCCCTTGTTCGTAATAAGTCATTTTTCTCTTGCTGCTTTCAGAATTCTCCATTTGTCTTTGACTTTTGACAATTTGATTATAATGTGTTTCAGGGTCAATTTCTTTAGTTTCATCTTCTTTGTTGTTCTTTGGGATTCCTGGATCTGATGTCCATTTCCTTCTCCAGATTTGGGAAGTGTTCAGTTATTATTTCTTTTAATAAACTTTTTGGTCCTTTTTTTCTCTCTCTCCTCTTTTTCTAACTCCCATTATGCATAGATTGGTCTGCTTGATGATGCCTCTTAAGTCCCTGAAGTTGTCTTCATTTGTTTTCTTTTTTTTTTTCTTTATCTGACTAGATAATTTCAAATGACCTATATTCAAGTTCACTGATTTTTTTTTCTTCTGCTTATTCTAGTCTGCTGTTGAACCCCTCTATTGAATTTTTAGGTCAGTTATTATATTCCTCTGCTTCAAGATTTTCATTTGATTTTCTTTTAAATTTCCTGTCTCACTTTGTACATTGTTTTTCTGAACTCATTGATCATTTTAATGACAGTATTTTGAATTCTCTCTCAGGTAATTAATATACCTCCATTTCACTGGGGTTGATTTCTGAAGTTTTATCTTATTCCTTTTTTGGATTATGTTTCACTGCTTGTAAATTTTCCTTGACTCTTTCTGTCAGTATCTATGCATTAGAAAACAACTGCCATCTGTCCCAGTCTTCAAGGAATGGCTTCATACAGGAAAAGACTGTTACCAATCACCTTGGGCAGAACTTCTGTAAGCCTCTCAAACTTTAATGCTAGTCCAAAATATCATCTTTGTTCTTAAAGACTCCAGGGTTCTAGAATACCTTGGGCCTAATCAGTGCTTCAAGATAGGCAAGAAAAAAGACAGTCCCTCCAGTAGTACCTAGAAAAGTTGGAATGTTGAATTTATGGTCCAATTCATTTTCTCCTAAGGGAGAATCTGGGATCTGGGGATTTTTTTTTCACCTGTTCTCTTTGTGCTGAGCCGGATGAGAGCTGTTGTGACTATCTGTGCTCTAGTTCAAACCACTGCCTTTGTTTTCTGTAACGCCTAGGAGTCTAGCATGTTTTGGGTTTGGTTTGTGTCAGTACTCAAACACAAGTGAGACACAAAGCAGTCCCTTGTGTAGCACTCAGAAAAATTGGGATATTGGATGTGCGATGTAACTCTTTCCCTCCTCATGGACAGTCTGGGAGCAGGGAATTTCCTCCTGATCATATAGTGCTGTGCTAGGGATAGAGATCATGGTGAGAGAATGTCTTCAGTTTTCCTACTGGCTTTAATGTGGCTGGTTTCATGTTGCTCAGGGTGCGGGACCCTCCTCAACTACTTTACGAAATTTTCATGAAGGGTCTAAATATGTGTATTGCTGTTGAATCACTATGTCTATAGGGAGAAGGAGAGTCCACAGCTGCCTATTCTGTTCTACCATCTGGCTACTGTAACTTTCCTTCATTCTTAAAGGACTTTTGTGACATACAGAATTCTTGGGTGACAGATTTTAAAGTTTTTTTTTCAGAGCAGTTGAATATGTCAACTCCAAAATTTCTATTTGGTTGGTTTTTATACTTTATGTTTGCTATTTTGGAAGACATTGTTCTCATGGTTTCCTTCAGTTCTTTACACATGGCTCCCTTTAACTTCTTATGCATATTTAAAATAATTGATTTAAAGTTGTGTGGTAAGTTCAATGTTTTGTCTTTCTCGGGGCAGTTCCTATTTATTTTGATTTTTCTTAAGAATAAGGCATACTTTCCTTTTCCTTTGCATACATAATTTTTTTGTTGAACATGGATATTTTGAATATTACAACATGGCAGCATTGGAAATAAGATTCTACCCCATTTCCTGGGTTGTTGCTGCTTACTTTAGTTGTTTGTTTTAGTGACTTTTCTGAACTAATTTTGTAAAGTCTGTATGTTTTGTCATGTGTAGCCACTAAAGTCTCTGTTCTGTTAGCTTAGTGGTCAACCAGTGTTTCGACAGAGATTTCCTTAAACACTGAGATTCAGGTATTTTTTTTTCTTGATTTAGGTTTTACTTAGTTACTGTAAACGTTCAGTTAGCTTCCAGAGTGCTGAAAAAAGTTGATTCTGACAATTTTTGCCAATTTATTTGCTGCTTTTATGGAAGGACTGGCTTTTGTAGTTCCTTAATTCCACCATGTTTACCAACATCAATTCCTAAAAGCATATACCTTTATTTTCCTAATAACTTTACAAGCAGGCTTCCAATATTACTGATAATACAGGAATTAATTATTATTTTAAAAAAGGTAACAGCCTCTCCAAACATACTTAAGTATTTCTATTGTGTGGTAAAAAGAGAAAGTAGAATAATCATATTATAATAATTTTCAGGATAGGGCGATGCCTGGTTAGATAGGATAATGTCTGGATTACTTAGGGTTAGGTATGGTAAAATTTAGCAAGTATTTATTAGGTGCTAACCAAGTGCTTAACCGAGACATGTCTTATTTACTGCAGCTGAGAGTGAAATAAGAGAATTTAGGTAAAATTGGAACGTGAAGAAGAATCTAAGAATTTTTATTGTCATTTTTTCTTGTTGAATTAGCAGAATGGCTAGATTATTGAGACTTTTAGAAATTGCTTGGGTCCTACAAGTTTGAAAGGATTGAATTCCCTATATATGATTATAATGTACTATGAATTTTAAAGTTGTCAATGAATATTCACTGAGAATTGTTAGGTGCTTTTTTCTAGTAAATCATCTAAAAGGTAAAACCGGACATCACAATCCAGAAACTGCAAAAACTCCAGAAGACCTTGAATCTTTAAATCCTTTAAATTTATCACTCTTCAAAGACACTGGAATAATAATTAGGAAGTCGTGATAGTTTTTCCTGACATCCTTTTGGATTTTCTTCTTCAGCAAAGTTACTTAAAACCTCGAATCCATCATGAAACATAGTATTTATAATAACTAGTTTAATTCTAAAAATGTTTTTTTTAGTGAATATAATGTGCCAAGAACTGTACTAGCCTCCGAGGGAACAAATATATATATATTTGTTGAAGGAAAGGACCATGCTATATTTATATACATGTATGTATGTACATACAGTTGACTTTTGAACAAAATGAGTTTGAACTGCACAGGTTTACTTATACGTGGATTTTTTTTTCTGCCTCTGCCACCCCTGAGATGGCAAGATCAACCCCTTTTCCTCCTCCTCCTCCTCAGTCTACTTGAAGTGAAGATTATGAGGATGAAGACTTTTATGATAATCCACTTCCACTTAATAAACAGTAAATATATGTTCTTTTCCTTATGATTTTCTTAATAACATTTCTTTTCTCTAGCTTACTTTATTGTAAGACTACAGTATACAAAACACATACAAAAAATGTTAATTGCTTATGTTATCAGTAAGGTGTCTGGTCAATGGTAGACTATTAGTAGTTAAGTTTTGGAGGAGTCAAAAGTTATACACATATTTTTGACTGTGTTGAGGGATTGGTGCCCCTAACCCTTGTGTTGTTCAAGGGTCAACTGTATATGTATGTGTTTGTGTATATATATTTATAGCATAGTCCATTCCTTCAACTAAGAGACACAGATAATTCCAGTGTACTGTGGTAAATATATCCATAAAATGCACTTCCACACCCATAGAGAGAGTTATTCATCTATGGAGTATACTTAGAAAACCCAGGGGTTGCCTGGAGGTTTCTGTTAAGAAAATTAATGCCTGGGTGGGGCCTTGAATGTCAAGAAAGATGGAAAAAGCATGCTAGCAGAGAGAGAGAGTAGCATGAGCAAGTTTATGGAAGCATCAATAGTTAGATATTCTTAGTTCAACATTAAGTGCAAGGAGAACGAAAGAGATAAGGCTCAAAGAGGTAGGTAGAAGCCAGGTCATGGAAGAATTTTTTTTGCCATCTGAAGAACCTTGGACCTTATGGAGACCAGGGAGGTAGTAAACTAGGGTTTAAGCTAGGGGGTGATGTGGTCAGATTTCCTTTTTGAATTTGAGTTCTGGAGAGCAGATTTTGCAGACTGGATGCAGTGAGTAATGAAGGTGGTTTTAGGTGGTTTTAAGCGCCATGAGTCTGAATAGGGAGCTCTATTAGGAGTCTATAGCATTAGTCTGAATGAGGGCTGGTGAAGATTCAAACCAGGATAGTGATGGTAGGTAGTGTCAGAAGAAAGAATGTGAAACTTATTCAGTAAAGTGACATATGGGCTTGAAAAAGAGGCAAGGGAGACTGGTTCTCATGATGGGGCAGTGCAGTAGATACCATTGAGTGATGCTGGGAATACAAAAAGCAGCCTTTAAAATTTTTAAAATTATTTTTAAGTTTTTAAGTAGGAAGAAAAAGGGAGACAATGATGAGTTTTGTTCTGGAAATACTAAATTTAAGGTAACATGGAATAATCAGCAGGATGTATGAGTCTGAACCTCAGGGGAAAAGTCAGGGCTAAAGATAAAGGTTTGAGATTGATTAACATAATACTCTCTGGCAAAGAAAGAAGGTGATATAGCAATTGACAGGAGAAACAAGACATTATAGATAAACGGGAGGCTAGAAAATGCATTTTGAGAGATTAATTATGCCACTGGAGTTTGAAGTCCTTGAGGGATGGAATTGTGTCTTCTTAATTTTTATGTTCTCAGCATCTGTCGCTGTGCCTACTACCCAGTAGGCACTTAATGAATGTTTGTTGAATGAGTTAAACTTTACCACCATATAGTCTCTAAACATAACCAAAGCCATCTCTAGATTCCAATAGAAGTCTTACTGATATTGTCACCTCTTTGTTCATTTGATTGCTAAAATAGCATCTATATTTACTTTGCCTAATCATGAGCTCAAGGAGAATGTCTAGATTCAATTATAAGAATATCTCTTAAGATAGAGATAATCTTAAAAGTGGTTGACCAGAATAAATAATAATATGTAGTTATCTTTGATTTTTTGGCTTTTAGTACATTTATAAGAGTACAAAGGCGATGGAATAATTTTTAATTTATGAAACTGAATATTTTAAAAGTTGAAACATGATCTTGTGCCTCTAAAAACCCAATTTTTAGTGATTCATCTATGACTCTGTAAATGTTACTTATGATATTTGAACTCTTTTCCATTCTCAGTCTCTTGATTCTGGTTCCTGAAGATCAGCTGTGCAGGACACACAGGTGTTAACACAGCTGGCTTGCTGATGACAACTCTGTCCATATAGCTGTCTTGTGTGTCATCGTTCATATTGTTTGGTGTCACTCTGACCTAGCCAAGCTAAAAATGATACTCCAGCTCAAGAGGGATTTAAAGCCTTGACAAACTAAAGATAACACACTACAGAATATCATGTACATGTGCTTAGCAAATTTTAGCTTAAACACATCTAAATAACTCATTTCACTGTGCATCTGTCTTAATCCTTTAAAATAATTTACCCTAGGAAAGAAAATACGTCTGTGCAGAGGACTATAACAATTTGTAAACACATTTATCTATTCTCAAGTATGGGTTTTTGTGTTTATTTAAATAGCTCAAGGTTATGGTAATCTGTGGGGTGCATTTTATGGCATATAGCCTACTCCACAGATTTATCATGATGTCCACGATTAAACCACCCAGTTTTCCAGTTTGATAATTTGATTCGAGTGGTCAGTTTTTTAGATCTTTGATTGGGATATAGCCAGCTTGGTAATTTGATTCAAAAAAATCAGTTTTTTAGTTCCATATTGGCATGTAACTATAATATATGGGATAGTTGTGGTAGTGGACTTTGCCTTCTTTTCTGGTGACAGCATCTGGCAGTCATTGGAGAGTTCTGGCTCTGCTCCGGAGATGTAGATGAAGTTAAATAATCTGCTATCAAAAGAAGGCCAGTTGCTTACCTCCACTTTTCAAATTAGGAGTTTCTGTGCTTGCTGTAGTGCGAATGGAGTGCCTGCTTCTGCTGAAAGAATGTCAAGGTTTCCTTCTGATAGGTGTGGAACAGAGCACGAACTATTGCATTTATCCTGGGACATCGTGGTTTGGGGATCTTCCATATGAGATTGTGATCACTGTATCAGAATGATTGCTGCACAAATAACTTATCTCTCTGTGTAATATTAATAATTTTGTGTATGTGAGAGAGAGACAGTATTAGAGGGCATGAATGAATGAGAATGTGCACAGGTACAGGGAAATTACTTAGGAAAATAAAGATGTTTAACATTCTTTACTGGTTATCACAAAACTACTTTTATGAAACGTAAACATTTTTGCTAAGATTGCCATACAAGAGACAAAGGAAAAAAAATGTAGTATTTTTAAGGTAGAGAAATGGAAGAAGTACCAAAATCTTAAGTAATTTCTTGAACTATTAACTGCTTACATATAGATATTAAGAGGCATTTTTATTTGGTGCTAAGAACACTAGGCTCAGTATTCTTATGTTAGAGATGGCAGTAGCTATTTCACAATGTGGGTAGCAGAATCAAATGAAGTAGTGTGGAGAGTATAGTCATCCCTCAGTATCCATGGGGGATCGGTTCCAGGACCTCTGCGGATACCAAAATTCAGGGATGCTTAAGTCTCTGATGTAAAATGGTGTAGTATTTGCATATAAACTAGGGACAGTCTCCTGTATTAAATCATTTCTAGATTACTTATACCTAATACAATGTAAATAATTGTTATCCTACATTGTTAAAAGAATAATGATAAGAAAAAGTCTGTACATGTTTAGTACAGATGAATATGTACATATTTTTTTGAGAGAGGGTCTTGCTTTGTTGCCTGGGCTAGAGTGCTGTGACATCATCATAGCTCACTGCAACCTCAAACTCCTGGGCTTAAGTGATACTTTCTACCTCAGCCTCCTGAGTAGCTGGGACTACAGGTGTGTGCCACTATGCCCGACTAATTTTTTTTATATTTGTTGTAGAGACTAGGTCTTGCTATGTTGCTCAGGTTGGTCTTGAATTCCTGGCCTCAAGCAATCCTCCCACCTCAGGTTCCCAAAGTGCTAGGATTACAGGCATGAGCCACCATGTCTGGTCAGATGTAATGTTTTAAAAATATATTTTCTATTAGCTGTTCGTTGAATCCACGGATACGAAACCCACAGATAGGGAGGGCCAACTGTATTTTAAAAAGTATGAAGTACTTTTGAAAGTACTAATGGTATTATTACTAATAGAAATAGTATTGTTATCTATCTATCATTTTATTAGTTAAGTAGTTAAGGAAAAAGTTAAAGAAGGAGGGAAATAGCCATTTAGATGTAACTATTCAATTTCTGAATATCATTTCCATTGCATTGACACTCTTCGATTCCTTCTCCAATCATTGGGCAAATATCAAAGTCTTAGAACTGTCTAAATATATTTTTTTTATTATTCTCTTTCTTCTACATTGTAGAATTCATGAATTTGGAATGATATTCTTATTTGATCACAGATTTACTAAAAGCCTCTGTATGTATAGCGTTTTTCTTACTACTTATATTATTAAAGAGTATATGTTGTTAACTCTAGCCAGTTCCTTTCTCTTTGTTATTTACAAAAAGGCTCTCCACTATGCCTCTTCTACTTGTTTAACCAAATTTTCTGTTGATTAGGTATTAGAATGGGTAGTCAGTAATCATGACCAGGAAAGTTAGTTGTCAGGAAATTTAGGCTCAGTCATATTGTGTACTAGACTATATAAAACCTGAAAATATATCAAGTGATAGTATACTTATTTCATGAGACACTTGAAAAAAGAGCCAGAAAGTGCCTTTGAGATGGTACCCTGTGTTGGACATATAAAGTTGACTCACTAGATATTGTTTGTAGAGTCTCTGGTGAGAGGTAGTCATTTTAAAAACTTGTAGATGATGAAAAATATTGTCTTTCCTTCTATGCCTCTAGGGCAGAGGATGGCCAACCTTTTTTGTGAAGGGTCAGATAGGAAATATTTTAGGCTTTGTGGACCATATGGTCTCTCTATCAACTACTCAACTCTGTCATTGTGCCAGGAAAGCAGCCATAGACATTAGGTAAACAAATGGATATGGTTCCAATAAAACTTTATTTGTAATAACATGTGATGGACTGGATTTGGTTCCCAGACTGTAGTGTGCTGACTATATACACTGCTCTATGGTGCATAGGTTGAAAAGTAGTATGTAGGCTACTCTAGTGTGTAGGATGAAAACTAAAATAATAGCAAGAGGAAGGGCAATAAGGAATCAATGGGAGTGGAAAGAAATACAGAGGAGGGACTAGGACAAAGGAAGGCAGGAACATGGAGGCAAAATATAAACATAAACACAGGATGTTAACAATGGAGGTTATAGGGAATATTGTAGAGGTCTGTATTTATATTGGAATAGCTCTGATAAAAATATTTCTTTTGAAGCATTGGTGACCATAGTAGATTGGAGTAAATAAAATTTTAGATAGAGTATGATGTAAAGTCCTGATATTCATTTCTTTTCCCAGACAAGCAGGATTCAGATAATGTATACATTTTTTACATGTGTTTTTAAGTCTAAGTTTTTATTTACACTCTGACTTCTTCTGGTTCAGTGTCCTGTTGGTAAAAACGCAGCTAGTAAATCATTTCATGAGTTTTTTTTTTTTTTTAAATGGAACATTGAGCTTGGGGATTTATAGCTGTACATGATAAAAGATGGAGGTTCACATTTTAAGAGTTGAGCAATTTTTCTAAAAATGACTAATTTAATTTCATAGTTGGCATATCTAGCAGAAGTAGCTTTTTCTGTGTTATGGTAGGAGTACAGAAAATTAGAAAACAGATTGGTGACTTGTGAGTAAAGGCTAATCAGAAAAATAGCAATATAGTACAGCATGGATCTTATGAATCACTTAAATCTGGATTGGATTGTTAAATATATTTTAAAGATATATTTACTTAAATATATTTCATGACAATGTTTTGACTTTTTATAAGTCATTTATTTTTCTCTATACATCTCTCGTTTCTTATGACATATCTATTAGAAATATCTGCTTTCTGAAAGTATTTAATAAGAAAGGAAGAAAATAAAGTGCTCTTTCTAAAAATCAAAATTTTGGAGAAGTAATGTAGACATTTTTACTTTATTCTTTTAAAAGTATTATGAAATTGTACAGTTTTTTAGAATGTTATAAAAATTTATAAAATTTGACAATTGAGATTTGTATTATGAAATTCTATGAAAAAATTCATTATATGTTAAAAATGAACTGTTAGACATTTTGAAGTAGAAAAACACTGTATACATGTTTTTATCACACGTGTAAATAATAATGAAAAAGTTATAGAATCTTAATTATCGGATGAATAATGACATGTTGTAAACAGAATTAGAGACTGACTTTTGAAATTATTTAAAAATTTGAAATTTGAAATTATAATTTAATCTACAGACAGGTGACTGATGGTTGTTTTAATCCAAATTCACACTAAAATATGTATTTTAAAAGGTAAATGTACTATTCTTTTTAGAAAAAAATAATTTTACTATTCTAATACTATTTCAAAAATTTTTTGACAGTAAGGAACTTGCTTTAGACTCTCATTCTTGAAAATAATAATCTTCTATCCAATGGGCAGTATTTCCCAAAGAAGTTCAACATTATCTCTTTTTTAATATTTTAGTTACTTTGTTCTCAGCCTGCCTGTTCTATTTTTTTATGAACAAATTTAATACTACAAAGTGAGAGTCCTTTCTTATTATTCTCTGTTGAATCTCTTCCTTGTCTGTCCTGTTTACACCTTGAAATTCAGATTTGCCTTCTGCATTCTTTCTAAACAGTCTTTTCTTTTCACCCCTTTTATTTTCCTTGTTCCTTGTCACCTTTCCTTGCTCCTTTGCTGCACCATTATATTTTTGTTTTAGTATAATTGTTTTATTATATTCTGTCAACATGATGCTTTCACTCCTTTTTGCTCATTAAAATAAAATAATTCCTGAACAGTCCTTTTACAGGACTTCTCTAAAAACTTTTCCTAGAAATATTTGAAGAATATTTTAGATGCCTACTCTCAAAGTTTCAGTTTAATTTAAAGGTGGAAAAACTCTTAAAATTGTAGTCAAAATTTTTGTGTTATTACATCATTATATATCATGGCACTGTCTCGTAATGGCACTGTCAACATTCAACAGATATTTGTAATTAAATGAAAGTATTATCACATGCATATTATTCAAATAATGTTATAATTATGATGTCCATCATTAGGTATAACAAACACAGATGCATTTTGAAGATTTTTTCCCTATCTAATATAAATAATTATTTAATTTGGTAAATTAAGTAAAGTAGCAAAAATATTAAAATGACAATAAATCACAGTTTTAAATGCAAAAGGCCCCAGCTTAATGTTGCTCATAAAGTTTATTTAGAGAATATAAAATGTAGCTTACTGTTCACTGTATGTCAAGCTTCAAGGATGAGATATGGTGCCTGATACTAATCGGGTTAAAGGACCTCCAGTGCTCGACCTGTGTTGTGGATTATACCTACGTTGCTTATGGTTTTTCCCCCCCTTTGCCCATATTAGCAATCTGCTTTTGTACTTTGACATCGAGGATTTCCCTAGTGAATTTTGTCACAGAAAAAAGAGAATCATCAATATCGCAGTTAAACTTGACTTTCAAAGCTAATAGTATCTCATTTGGGGGCTCAAATTTAATAAATTTTCTTTGATTCTGGGTGAGTTTTTAAACATCAAACAATGAATTGGCCAGGGTGCAGTAAAATATTTAGATCTATTGACTATGGTTCAGAAGGGTAGAAGGCAAAACACTAGTGGTTTGATGCTGATAAATTCTTGGTACCTTAATCCACATTAATGTTTTCTTTTATCTGAATGCACATTTGTGACCAAAAAAAGCAAGAGAAGGTATCCATACATATAAAATATAAAACCTAAAGCTAAAAAGTATAAAATATGATTTATTTTGTTATGCTAAGTAAGTTTAATAGCATTCTCATCCTGACTGAAGACTCTGGAGAATGTTGCAGGTAAATATACATTCTGAATTGGGACTCTAGTGTGCATGTAGTACTCACACCATTATAAAAATTGCATCACAGTGTATGTTTTACAGCATGCACTTTGACATTCTCTTATTGACAGAAAGTCTTCAGATCAACTTGGGAAATATAAGGATTTTTATACCCATAGATTAGCATAAACAATTAAAGATGTCATCATATATTTGTGTGCATTTGTTGGTTTAAGGAAACCCTATAGAGTACAATAGTTTTGTGAAATGTGTATATTTTTCATGTAATTAATTCATATAATAAAAAATAATTCAAACTGTTTTGCATGTTGCCCAAGGAGAATAGAAAAATGAGGGAGAAGTTTTCTATCTTATATTATTGCCAAATTACAATTGAAGTTGCTCAGATAAAACTATAGATATAAATATATTTATTTGAGCAATTAATGTTATTTTTATACTTATACCCATTGTTGACCTTTGCTATCTCATAAAAAACTTTTTGTTCTGTGGTATTAAGCTAATTGTGCAATATTTATCAAATATATGATAGCATACTTTCCTGTTTCACTTAAGGGAATAAAAAAATATGGTAACAGATAAATTTTTAAAACCCATTCAAATACAAGGAAACTTAGAAAATATGCCTACATATGAAAACTCCTTTCATTAAACTATATGATTAAAAATGACAGCGTACTGATCTTAAATGCAGACTAAACTGAGGAATTCTTTTACTAAGTTTGGAAATTAAAACCCAAAATATCTGGCTCTGAGCATTCGTTTGTATTATATAGGGAATATTTTCTCATTTGTCCAGAAGGTGGCAGTGTGATATCAACTGCATGTGATTCCATCCTGGCTAGAGAATAATTGGTGTTTCTCCTGTATCTGTGATGTGTTTGTATTGTTACCTTTTTGAATACTTAAATATAGTACAAATACTACTGATTTTATCTATTACATTATTTAGAAATTGTGTGACCGACTTGGTTTATATGTAATCATCAAGACTCAAGTTAAATAAAATCTTACAATTTTAGAAGAGTAAAAAGGGCAAATAAACCTCTTCTTACTTGTATATTTTAAAGTATCCTTTTGCGTTGAGTATATTTGTTTTTATTCCAGGGTACATTTTATTGAAGTTTTCTTTTCAGAGACTAGTGCCTAAGAACTATTTTGTCCAATATATATCAGTTAATATCAGTTAAATTAAACATGTTATTAAAAAGGTAATAATAATTAGGAAATTGCTGTTGTTTTTGATTTTGTGAATGTTTTTTTCTCTCCTTTATCTTTTGAAGGTGGTACTGTGGAAAAATAATTTAAAACCTCTTGATCAGAAGAGCTCCAGTGACTCTTCTTCCCCTCCCTCATTTCAGGCAGGAGGATGCTTTTTCTTCTTAACATTCTCCTCCAGCACTCTGAATTAGAGATTTATTTGCAACGAAAAATCAATTAGTCCTAAATTTATTCATGGATTTCAGGTCCAGCGATCAATGCAAGTCCACTCAGTGGGCTCAAGGGGACCCAGTTCATCCCAGTTAATGTGTCTGAAGGGGAATTACCATTGATGCTGTTTTTTTCCCTTTAGGTCAGAGATCAGATCTCGCTGTCACGGACTGCGGCAAGTAGGAATGACTTCACCCTGCAGCTACCCAAACTGCACCTGGAGACCTTTGCAATGGAGGGGCTCAAGGGCGGGCCAGAGGTTGTAGCATGCCAGGTTAGAGTCTAAATAACATTGTTTGCTACTGAGACGTATAGAAAAATAAATTGCACTAACTAGAGAGAGTGAAAGCCTCAAAATATTGTGAATAATTTAAAGGAGATGCAAATAAATTTTTCTTCATTTTTCTTCTATCATGTAACAGTATACTTCACAATAAATTGTGTTTTTTGTCTTTAAAGCCTAGAAAACTAGCCTATTAAAACAACTCAGAAAAGTATTTTTACCAAGGAAAATATGTGTTTTATGGCAAAGTACAGTATTAAAAGTACATACTTTCCTATCAGCAGAGGACAATAATACACTAGGCTGTTATCTTTTTAAGCAAGTCTGAAATTGTTGCTCTTGTTGTTTTAAAATAAATCACTTCAGAAAAAAAGTTTAAAAAAATAAATCACCTAAAGCAAAATTATTAAGAGAGATACCTGAAAATTTTCAATGTTAATTCCAAAATATATCCAACATTTCTTATGTTGGAATTTAATTTCAGCAAAACTAGAATTTAACTGTATTTTGTATTGAAGAGTATTTTATCCTTTAATGTTTCATTTTAGTGAACATTTTAATATGTACAGACTGAGTCATTTTATTTATTTATGAAACTCAAAATACCAAATCATAAGACCTCAAATAACTTTAAAATAAACGTAATAAAGAAACTCATTTTCAGAAACATTCATTTTCAGATACTATAGGTATCCTTCTATGATATGTCACTATTGTATTATTGTGATCATTTTTTTTGTTGAGGTTAAATATTTTTAATTGGACAAAAACAAAATTCAATATGTGCTTTATTCTCCTTTTAATGCCCAGTACCATCATTAGAAAAGTTTATCAACATTATGGAAATTACAGGAAGTCTGATATTTCAAAAGAGGTTGTTCTTGTTCAGTGGTACTCTAGAATTTTCAGTGTAAACAAAGAGTGAGATCTCTTAAAAGTTTGTGTTTTACTTTTTGAGATTTAAAATAATCTTTTTCATTCTTCAGGTTATGACTCTATGGAATTTTAATTTTGTACAAAATTAATGTCAGTTCATATGAAGCTATGTTAATTTTTCATATGCTACATACCCTAATTTAATTTGTTATTAGTACCAAATTAATGCTATACAAAGAAAAAAAATTCATTGCTTCTTTCATTAGGTTGTTTATCAATATATCTAAAATATATATAAGTATAAAACTAAGCATAAAATATTTTTATTTTCTGTTATAGAGGAGAATACCATTATTTAAGATGAGATTAAAAATGTTATGTTTTAAATTTGATTATCAGTATTTGTGAATTCATTGTAACCATGACTGTGATATGAATTGAGATTTTTCTAGTGTTTGTAAAATAATCCTTTACTTGGCTATCTCAATTCAGAATCACACAAGGCTTAGGACTTCTTATAATTCACAAATAAAGACTTCCCCCAAACTAGATTTTGGTGGTTTGGAAAGAGACCGATTCCTAGGAATGCCATTTTTTGTGGTTCTGATGTCTGTGAATAACAACAAATAAGTATAGAGACCATAGTTTACATTCCTCTCTTTTCCAGATTATAAGGAAAATAGTTATGCACATTCCCATGTACCTAAACCTTTGGATAGGTTCCATGGACATATTGTAATATAGTACATTGTAGTTTAGTACTTACACATTGTAGTTAGAAAATTATAAGACATTAATTATAATAAAAATAGCTACCATTTCAGTGAACACTTATGTACCAAGCACAATGCTTAGCTCTTTGGATACATTATCTCATTTAATTCTTACAATGGGTCTGTCATATAGTGGTACTATCTTCATTTTACAATTAAATAAGAACAAGCACAACAACAGCAACCTGTGAAAGGTAAGATCAACAGCAAGGAAATGGCAGAGACCAAAGCCTGAATATGAGTCTAATAGTATTAGATTACAAAGCTGAACTAGTAAGCCTAAAAAATTTAGACACCAGTGTTAAATGGTAAAAGTAATACTTTGGAACTATATACTGTAATTTTTTCCATTTATAAGATAATTAATTATACATGTATATATGATGTAGGTCATAGTTTATGCTGTATTATAGACAAATTCACAGATAAAAAGTTTTTTTTTCATTTGGCAGCCTAATAGTGGGAAACTCTAATTTTCACCTTTTGCAGTATGAAAAAGGTACGCTATGTGTATTTATGCTAAGTGTGGCTACTTATTTGGGAATTCAGTATTTGTTTAGCTTTGTACTCTGACTCTAGTGATGAAGGTGGACTATTTAAAATACATGACCTCTGTATGATTATGAGGAGAGGCTCACTCTGCAGGGTGTGGTAGTGTATGAGCCGTTTGGCCAACCTGCACATCTAACATCTGGAGCAATAGGGGCTGAAGTTTTCTGTATTTTCCAATGAGGCAAACTTTATGATAGGCTTAATCCTGGAAGGCAAGGAGACCAGTGAGCATTACTGAAAGGCAAAGAGGATGAGTGGATTACTTATTCTCTCTGAATCCGAAAGAGCACATGACCGATGATGATCTCCTACAGGAGAAAATTCAGTTCAGCTAGTCTCTGAGATATGCTAGCTTTTTGCCCCAATTTCTTTAGCTGCAAAAAGTGTAATGCTACCGGTTTCTTAGCTTTGTAGAAGGATTGAATGAAGCAATGCATGTAAAGGAGAGCACAGTGCCTAGCATTGAGAAAGGGGTGATGCATGGAGGCTGTTGTTATTGCAGCCATTATGAGACCCTTGTAAAGAGGAAGTAAGCAATGGTAGTTTGTTTTTGTTATTTTTAAGGAATGTGTGTGTGTGTTTTATTTTGAGAAATGGTTATTTAGGATCCTTTTCTCCATATCTTTCCATTTGGTTCCTTCACTCTTCCCTGTTTCTTTAAAAGTTTTAAGTAATTTTGATCAAGCACAGCCTACTTTTAGCACCCTATTTACATTTCCGTATCTTATGATGTTCCAATGAGGCCCATGTCCCCAGTGGAAGCTTTTGTGTAAGTCCCGATGGCAAGTTTAGAACTATGATACCAGTGTTTATATCTCCCAAATAATAGCCTATTAGGCTTTCCCTATAATACTGAGAAAAATAAAAACACCTGTATTAGACCCATTAGCTTTAAGTCTAGTACAGTCCAGTATAGCGTGAACACGGAGGACTTTGTAATCAAAAATATTCTACCCATACTTTGCAATTATAACATCTGTTTATAATATTACCTTAAACTCTGAGTTGTATTTTTTCAATAAGTGTTATATGTAATGCTGATAATATCTGGCAAATATTAACAGGCATCCAACAAATGGTTGTAATCTCCATCCCCATTCAACAGTAAACAATAATCATTAAACAAACAATAACAGTAGCTAACATTCATTGAGTGCTTAATCTGTGCCAGTTACTGTGCTAAACACCTTATATTATGATCTTATTTTTTATAAATAATAGGTGCTCTGCTTTTATTCATTTTACAAAGGAAGGAACCGAAGTTTATTGAGGTAGAATAAGATCTTAACGGTTACATATCCAATGAATAAGGTAACTGGTTCATTCATGCCATTCTGCCAGTAAATCATGGCTCACTGGCTTTTTGTTTGTTTTTTAAGATTGCCGAGAGAGAAAAAATATAAAGGTAGGATCTGTCTGCAGAACACAATTTCACTTGTGTGGAAATAATAGGAAGAATAGAAATCCAGAAAAGGGTTAACTGGGCAAGTTTCTTAATCTGTCTATGTCTTAACCTCTTTATCTGTAAAATGAAGATAATAAAAATTCCTAAGTTACAGTATTGGTGTGATAATTAAGTGGGCTAACACATTGAAAGTGCTTAGAATAGTGATGGGTACATTGAAAATACTCAGTATCTGTTAGCTATCCACCAACGTGAAAACTTCATGAGGCCAGGAACTAGGCCTTGTTCACTGTTACATCCTCAGAGCTCAGAGCAGGTCCTCAGGATATATGGATCAATGAACACTCAATTTCGGACACTTGGCAAGATGACTCAGGAGGCTGCTTGTCTCTGAGTTGTGCACGATCTTAAGAGACTTGGTATCAATTTTTTACTTATAGGCCCACATCATTTAAAAAGAAAAAGTCTCCCAAACCATCTCATAAAAGTGTTTTAAGACTTAGTACAGAGTTGAGCAACCTGTGGCCTTCTTGGTTCTTAAGTGCTAGAATCCAAATTTTAAAGAACAAATCCTTTTATTTTTATAAACACATTTTGTTTGTCTTTCATATTTTTATTTTATTTTTAAAATGAACATATTTAAAATACCAAAGAATAAAATAAGTTTCAAAGAAATAATCCTTCCAGATTGACTGGCACAATTAGAATATTAGTAAGCCTTAAGGGCTTAATCAATGGCTGCTGCACTCATGATTTAGTTCTAATTCCTCCGCCTGACTGGTGCCACTATCACATGAGGCTGGTTGGCAAGAGTTTATGTGGGTCGAGTATGCCAGTCTGTTATCAGCTTTTGACAATGTACACTATGTTTCTGTTTGAAGTGGAATTTGTGAATGGCTGCACACCTCGACAGTATTTTTTTAATTTTGTCTGCTTAACAGCCCATCATGTCAAAGAAGACCAAGAGAACGCTGAAAGAAGAAACAGTTTTTTTAATAAAAATTGGAAATTGCAGTATTATCTTGTTTCTGCTAAAGATAAGATGATTTGCTTGCTTTGTGATACTGCAGTATCAACATTAAAGAAATTTAATGCTCATCAGCATTGTAATACTCATAAGTACCACAAATATTTTAAATTAGAGGGGGAGGCCTGAAAGGTTGTATTGCAGAAATTAAAAGATGAAAAGCAAAAGCAAAGATAATTCTTTCAAGCAGCGATAAGACCTGGAAATAATGCCACTGAAGCGACTCATACAAGTAGCTTATATACTAGGAATAAAAGGAATCCATTTAGTGATGTAGAAACATGAAAGAATGCATTGTTGAAATTGTAGGATGCTTAGACCCTGATAATGTTTCAAAGTACAAACAACTGCCTCCATTTCAAGGAAAACCATTATTGATTGGCAGCATGAATTAGCCTTCAACTTAACAGAATGACTTCATGTAATACTTTGAAAGGAAAATATATATTACTCAATCGCTTTGGATGAATCAACTGATAATTCTGACTCAGTGCAGGTTTTATACTTCATTTGGGTCATAACAGAAGATTTTCCTTGCTACGAAGAGTTACTTGCTTTGGGCACTCCTGTGAACAGAACATGGGGAATAGATATCTCCAAAAACTTTAAAGTGAAGTTGGACTGAATTTGGTAAATTTGTCGAGTATATGTACAATTGGTGCACCTTCCATGGCAGGAAAACACAAAGGGTTTTATTGCATAGATAAATAAAAAAAGTATTAACAGATCCAGATGCTCTCATTTCTTTTCATTGTATCTTGCATCAGCAAAACGTCTGTGCTAAAGCTACTATTTTAAGTGACACTTTGCAACAAGTTATAAGTATTGTTAACTATATTCGTGCAAATGCAAAACGGAGTCATCAGTTTTGCAACATGCTAAAGTTGAATGATGAGGTATTCAGTGTGGATTTGCTATATCATTCTAAAGTGTGTTAGCTATTGCAGGGATAGGTGTTAGCCAAAATTTTATCTTTGCTAGAACAGATAGTTAAATTTTATGAAGAACAGAATCAGCAATGTGAATTATTGAAAGATTTCTATAGAAATGCAGCATTTCTGTGTGATATCATGTCAAATCAAAATGACTTGAATATTTCTTTGCAAAGTAAAACTAAGTCTGTATATGATATGTGACAAAAAATCCAAGCGTTTTGAAAAAAGCTATTTTTTTCCAAAACACTTCTTTTTCAAAAGGAAATTTCAGATGAACATTTTCCCCAGTTAGCAAAGGTCATTGATGAGCAGGATGATATATGCTTCAAATGAAGAAGAATTTGAAGAATACGTAGCTTTTACAGACCTATTAATTGGAAAATACAATGAAAGGTTCACTGACTTTGAGAATCATGACATCACACTTGAATTAGTATTTCAGCCTCACCTAGTTGATATTGCCAAGGCACCTGAGGAACTACAGATGGAATTGATTGAGTTCTCAGTAGATAACATTTTAAAGTCATTGTTTGATGCTAAGGAAGATCCAATTTAAATATGGAAAAATCCAGTAGAATACTCACGCCTTTTGGCAACATGCCTAAAAAATGCTTTCTTGCTTTTCAACCACTTATTGCTGCAAATCTGCATTCTCCTACCTCACCCAAATCAAGACACCCTTAAGGTCACAAATTACTGATACCCATCTAGAAGATCAACTGAAATTGCAGACCTCCATTCTGCAACCAAATATTCAAATGCTTTCCAACAAAAAGCAGACACTACAAAGTCATTAAAAGGCTACTTAACTTTAAAATTAACAAATAGTTTTCATTTTTTGAAATTAAGTACATAGTAATTAGATTTTTACAAAATAATGTACATTTTTATGTATATCTAATTGAAGTTTCTTGAATGCAGCCTTATTTGATTACAGCTGTATTAATGCAGCCTTCCAACATGAAAAGGTTCCCCACCCCTGGCTTAGTACGTAATAACTATACCTCTGGAAATGTAGTATATTGTGTTATTATGTTTATGAACACTTCGTTAGAGAGGCTTCATTGTGAAACCATTTATTTACAAAGATTTTAAACAACAGAGTCTTTACTATAAATACAGTAATCCTTTAATCACCCCTAACCCACAATGGCATTACACAGTCTTGGTATGGTTTTTAGTTTTGCGTTATATCCACGACTTTAAGGATACAATGGTTTTTTTACATTTATGCGTATTTTCCAGGCACAGAAATTTCTTTGAGCTATTTTGTTGTAGTTATATAGATCAATCATAAAGAGCATCTTGAAGGGAATTTTGTTATTATAATTTTTTTATGTATAGAGGGATGGAATAAATGATATCTGCACCTAAACCATTGTGAATAAAAGTATCAAGAATTGCTCTTAGTAATTTTTTACATGTGTTCTCTGTTATACTACTTAATGCAGTTCAGAGAACAAGAAAGCATGTTCTCTGTTATACTGTTTAATGCAAGAGCCTTCTAATTTTTCTGAAAGAAATTTTTACATTTTTAGCATACTTAGAAATTAAAGAGGTATTAGATAACTTTATTTAAAAGCTGGTATCATTTAGACATTCTCTTCTTTGTGTTATCCCTTCCATATAAGTGAATTTTCAGGGAGCTGATTATCTTTCTAAACATGAAAATTAGTCATTTTGAATGAAAATCTTGTTAAATATGTCAAATAGTGTTTTTTTAAAAAAGAATATAATATACCTACTTAAAATTTTTTATTATTCTGGTTCATTATTATTATACATATAAATTACAATATTATAACAATAGTATAATATACTCATGTGTATAATGACATTTGAATTAAACAATATATTATAACTTGATAGAAATTTTTCTAATATTAAAAATTATCTCTTTAAAATTTAGAAAAGTACATGATCATGATAAAAAATAAGAATCTACAGGAAAGTATAGAGAAAAATAAAGATCATTTGAAATTCTGCCATTTAAAGATAATCAATGTTACAATGTTAACATTTTGGTAAATATTCTTCTAGTTATTTTTTAACCATAAATAGAAACTCACACACATATATCATGTATATTTAATATATCTATATATATTTAAACAATTATTTGGCCATACTAGTTTTTTTCCTTTTTCTTGATATATTTTAATAGTAGTTGTATATATTTTGGAGGTACATGTTTTTTTTTTTTTTTTTTTTTTGAGACAGAGTCTTGCTCTGTCACCCAGGCTGGAGTGCAGTAGTGTCATCATAGCTCACTACAACCTTGAACTCCTGGGCTCAAGCGATCCTCCTGCCTCAGTCTCCCAAGTCGCTAGGACTACAGGCATGCACCATCATGCCTGGCTAATTTTTTTTTGATAGAGACGGGGTCTCGCTCTTGCTCAGGCTGGTCTCGAACTCTTGGGCTCAAGCGATCCTCCCTTCTTGGCTTCCCAGAGTGCTAAGATTATAGGTGTGAGCCATACTGCATGGCCACATGATATTTTTTATTTATTTTTTTGAGACAGAGTCTCGCTCTGTTGCCTGGGCTAGAGTGCCATGGTGTCAGCCTAGCTCACAGCAACCTCAAACTCCTGGGCCCAAGTGATCCTTCTGCCTCAGCCCCCTGAGTAGCTGGGATTATAGGCATGTGCCACCATGCCCAGCTAATTTTTTCTATATATTTTTAGTTGTCCGATTAATTTCTTTCTATTTTTGGTAGAGACGGGGTCTCGCTCTTGCTCAGGCTGGTCTCGAACTCCTGAGCTCAAACGATCATCCCACCTTGGCCTCCCAGAGTGCTGGGATTACAGGCGTGAGCTACCGCGCCCGGCCGATATTTTGATACCTATATGCAGGGTGTCCCAAAAGTCTCCATACAAAGGAAAAATTTTGGAAAATTTTGTAATGAAGATTTTGTAGATTAAGGTACATTTAGCTACAATTTCTCATTTTCCCTATGTATGGTGACTTTGGGGAGACACCCTGTATAATGTGTAATGATTAAATCAGGATAATTGGGATATCCAGCACTTCAAACATTTTTCTTTGTGTTGGGAGCATTACAATTGTTTTCTTCTAGATATTGTGAAATATATAATAAATTATTGTTAACTTTTATTTCCCTACTGTACTATCAATTATTGTTAACTATAATTTCCATACTGTACTATCAAGCACTAGAACTTATTCCTTCTATCTAAGTGTAATTTTGTACCCCTCTACCAACTTCTCTTGGGCCATACTGTTTTGTAAGCATTTTTAAACCTAATAACACATTATGATATCTTTTCAGTAAATACAGATTTACATAATTATTTTTGATGATTGAATTGTGTTCTACTACATGTATCTACTGTAGTATTTTTCATCAGTTTTCTATTGATGGATATTTGAAGTTGCTTCTAATTTTTTTGGTTATTATGAATAAGGTGTCAGTGAATATCTTCTTCCATAAATCTTTTCATTGTTCTCTTACTTTTTTTCTCTAGAATAAATTAGTAGAATTATTGCACCAAAGGATGTGCACATTCTAAGGCTTTGGATACACATTCTCCTGTTGCCCCTGAAAAAGATGGTACCAGTCTACCCTTACATGGCTCCTGTTCATTTACTTTTCTTTAAAAAGTATGGTTATTTTCTGATAATAGAAGAAAGTTTTCTTCTCTTTTTATAATTTCAGTCTTCCCTGAATTTTCAGATATCCATTCTCACTGGGTCCTTATTTTATAGAATTGCCAGGTTTGAGTCTAAGAGATTCTCCTTGGTGAAGCAAAGCAAATATATTTTGTGACTGCCTTTTGTCTTGCAGACTTTTTGTTTTTGTTGATTACTGGGCCTGTGACTGTCCTTTGAATGTTTGAGGTTATTGGAACTCTGACCTTTTTGGTAAATGGAATCCTTTTAGTAATAAGGTATCAAAAAATTTTGGATTATCTAAAGTTGTCTGTGAGAGTTTGCAGTTCTCTTTGTTCTTTTTTATTTTTTAATTATAAATTGACAAATTATAGTTGTATATATTTATGAGGTACAAAGTAACATTATGATTTATGAATACAATGTAGAATAATTTTATCAAGCTAGTTTTAAATTCTAAAATCAAAATATCTTTTAAATTGGAAAATAGAAAATCATTTTAGAATTGGGTCGTAGAATGAAATAGAATGTTGAAATGCCACTTTCTTCAAAGGATGGAAAGTACTTCCCAGAGAAGAGCTGTTTGTTAGAGAGAAACAATTAGTTGGCAAAAATCATATAATTCATCTGAGAATAAATGCATTTTGATGGAAAAAATATCATCCCTTGTCTCATCTAGCTATTTGACAGCTGTAGGCTATAGTTCTACAGAATATAAATTGTGCCAATGAGGAGTCTAAATGTCCTAGGTTTGGGGCCTAACTTGAAGATGAATATAAGAATTAGTGAATTTGGTGTATTTTGTTGTTGTTGACATCAGAAAGTATACATGGTATTTTCTGACATCATGTTGTCAAAGAAAACATTTTTGCTAATTGGTAGTTGAAATTTTAGAATTTTACTCTGAAAATTTGATAATGCACAGGGAGAAATAAAGTTTCCTGAAAACTTCCTGGTAATAGAGCTCTAAGAATTGCTAAATGAAACAAAGTATAACAAGAAATGTGATGTTAATATACACAGAAGAACTTACTTTAAGGGTATGTTGGAAATTGAGAGAATAATAATTATCCTAGGTTTAATTCACTATCTATATAAATAGCATTTAAACATTGGTTAGAGTTATTGTGAGTTATGCCTTGTCATCCTCAATCTGTATCTTCTCCTAAGATTTCAGTGTTTGATGGCTGGGAAGAATGCTAAAGACTTAGCCTGGTGTGTCAGCCATTACTACAGCAGCTTTGGTGTTATCACAGAATAATACCAAAGGAGTCCCCCCACCCTCCCTGTCTCCCTGGATTCCTCCTTCCATTTCTGTGCCTTTTGTTTGGTTCACACTTTTTATTGGTGGTGGTGGAGAGCGGGATGCATCAATCAGATTTTTAGAACAGAATCTTAAGAATGAAAATATAAAATTATGCTTTCATTGATCCACTTGATACATGTTACCATTCTTTTCTTAATTCTCTTATTTTAAAAGATTTATTATAATAAAGTATTTTTCTGTATGTCCATTGTTAAAACATAGTCTTGGGCACTAACTGATAGCCAAAAAATATCTGTTAAAGCTAGGAGTTCTATAAAGTTTTTTTAAATATTTAGCAAATGAGACATTTTACATCTTGCATCAATGGTTGTATTTCACACCAGTGGGTGTTTTTTTTCCTGGTTGAGACTTTCATCTCTCTTTGCCTTTTGAAAAGAACAAGATGACATATGAGGGCAAGTAATTGCATCTGTATAAAGCTTCTGCTACAGTTTTGAAGAATCTCATAACTCCCTACTCCTTAACTCAGCTTAAAGTATTTATGAATTACATCCCTTGTGAGAATGATCTGGTATCAGTGATCTGAAAGACACTAAGTAAAATCTGATAGGAATTCTTTAAAATAGGTATGATAAATTCCTTTTTCTAGGTTTATTGTTTACCAATTCTTCCTTTGTGTATTATAAGAAAGAATAATTAGGAAAAAATAAAATCATAGCAGAATCAGTATCACGGAAAGTTGAAGAGGTCATGCAGCTTTGCTAGAAAGTGTTAGGACTGGCTATGGAGCAGATGAAATCCTTCCCTCTGTAGGCATAAATTACACAGATAGCAGGGCTTCTCATTATCTTATGCAATTGTTATCTTTTTCTTGTGGAGCACAAATTGTCCTTTCTTATGAAAGATGAATATGAATTATCATCCTTGTGGTGCTGAAAGTGCTGCTGGAGTTCTATCCTAGAATTGCTATTTTCTGTGAGCTCTTGGCTCTTAATTATTCCAGTATGTCAGTTTCCTCATCTGCAAAATGGAGATGATAATACCTGCCTTGCTGCTTCTTGGGGTGATTGTATCACATGACACATATGAAAGAACTTTGAAAATTAAACAGCAGTAATAAATATTTTTAAAATAGTTTTTCTTTAAATATTTAGCATATAAACATTCCTTGGTCAGGTGTAAGGTTGCTTAGTTTTCAATTTCAGGTTGAGATTTTTGCACTTCTAAAAGACAAGCAAGTAAGTCAGATTATAGGAAAGTTGGCAACCATGAATTTGTGCAATTTTCTGTATGTCATTGAGTTTGCTAGAAACATCATGTTTATCAGAATGGGAATTACTTTCTTAACAGCATAGTATTTGGAAAAGTTAAAATAATTCCATTTTCTGGGGAAAAAGGCAGCAAGGTAGTATCAGATAAAACCTCTATGTTGAGAGTCAGAATGCCTGGATTGAAGTTCTGGCCCTGTAGTGTAAATACCTGAGCAAGTCACTCAGAGGTACTGAGCTGCCATTTCCTCATCTGTAAATAGTGACAGTGCAGATTGTCTTGCTTTTGTGCACAAGGTGTGGGGAAATCAGATGAGATAATGTGTATGTGAAGGTGTTTTGTATTAATAAAAGTTTTGTTGGACTCAACTGCAAAAGGCCTGGGTTCAGAAATAGTGACCTAAGTACACTGAGGAATGTTTTAGTGTTTTGACTCTTGGAGGTTTTTGATTGATATTCAACAAGTACCTTCAAAAAAATAAAATGGGCCGGACGTGGTGGCTCATGCCTGTGATCCTAGCACTCTAGGAGGCTGAGGTGGGAGGATTGCTTGAGCTCAGGACTTCAAGACAACCTGAGCAAAAGACAGACCTCGTCTCTACTGAAAATAGAAAAACTAGCTGGGCAAGTGTTCTGGCATGTGTCTATAGTCCCAGCTACTCGGGAGGCTGAGGCAGGAGGATTGCTTGAGCCTAGAAGTTGGAGGTTGCAGTGAGCTATGATGATGCCACTGTACTCTAACTGGGGTGACAGAGTGACACTCTGTCTCAAAAAAAAAAAAAGAAAAGAATAATATATTCAATAACTTTAATGTTTCCTTCCAGTTCAGTAAGACTGAGGTGGTAAATGCCCACCATATACTTCTATTTGAATAATTATTATACAAAGTAATTCAAACATTACTACTGTTTTCATATTTTCTTTTAAACCATTTTGTCACCTTTATTTACAACATTTAATTTTGGGGGAACTTCAAATTCCAACTCTGTGAAATGGTGATAGTATTTGACAGTAATATGAAATGTTTGAGATGCAATTAGTAAAAAACAAAAATGATAAAACATGAACTACAGTACAGAATATATTTTTTTCTTACAATTTGCAGTTCTAGGTGTCCCTAAATAGAAAAGACGCTGACTGATATGAATATAATTTCTTTGTCATTGATGTTAAGAGGCAAAAACTAAATCCTAAACTTGACCCTTTATCTTTTTTTTTTTCATTTTAAAGACTATTTTTAGGTGTAAGTATAACACTACTAGATAATACCTTTTAATGCTTATTATTGAAGACTGAAGCCTGTGCGCTCTTGAACTTTCAAGTGCTACAGTCTGAATTGCTCTTCATTTTAGCTACTTGGACAAAAAACAGTATTTGATGGACTGCCTAGGTGAAGCCCTGGAAAAGGAAGGGTTATCTACAAATTGAGTGAGTTTATTATGGCTTAGTGATTTGCTGATTGATTTCATTTGCTGTCAGTTAAGGCTCTTTTAATGTCAGTTTTCTTTGCATAATGCCTTGAAATAAAGACTGATGAAGTTCTTCAGATTGATACCGCTTATATAAACTGACCCTGATTTGCCCTATTCTGCATGACAATTTAAGTGACAGCAGTTAGAGGAAAATACAGCAATGAATATGCAACTTAAGGATTAAGGGAGATGCGGTAAATCATTCAGTCTAAAACTAGATACAGAAGTAATTTCTTGTAACAGTTCCACAGATGCTTTAAGCTTATTAAACAGACTATTATCACTCTCAAATATGTTTTTGTATGTTATCAAATATATATATATATATATTTGAGTTGAAGAAGGGAGCTAAAAGTGATCCTAAATCTTTCTCTCTCCCCTCTTAATTTAAACTTGTAGTTGTCAGAATCACATTTAAAAATATTTTATTTGGATGTCCACATGCAAAGAATGAAATTGGTCCCTTACCTTACACTATACACAAAAATTAACTCAAAATGGATTAAAGGCTTTAACAAAAGACCTGAAACTATAAAACTCCTAGAAGAAAACATAGGGGGAAAGCTCCTTGACATTGGTCTTGGCAATAATTTTTTGGATATGGCACCAAAAGTACAGGCAACAAAAGCAAAAATAAACACGTATTACTACATCAAATTAAGAAGCTTCTGTACAAGAAACAAAACAGTCAATAAAATGGAAAGGCAACCTATGGAATGTGAGAAAATATTTACAAACTGTATATCCAATAAGGGATTAATATCCAAAATATATAAGGAACTCATATGATAATAAAAAATCCTTTTGAAAAATGAGCAAAGGACCTAAATAGCCATTTTTCCAAAGAACATGTGGAAGTGACCAACAGGTATATAAAAAAGTGCTCAACATCATCAGGGAAATAAAAATCAAAACCACAATGGGATATCACCTCATATCTTTTAGTATGGCTATGACCAAAAAGTCAAAAGATAACAAGTGTTGGTGAGGATGTTGAGAAAAGGGAACCCATGTCCATTGTTAATGTGAATGTAAATTGGTGTAGCCATTATGGAAAACAGTATGGAGGTTCCTCAAAAAACTAAAAATGGCACTACCATATGATCCAGCCATCCTACTTCTGGGTGTATATCCAAAGGAAATGAAATTACTATCTTGAAGAGGTACCTGTACTTCCATGTTCATTGCAGTTCATTGCGGTGTTATTCACAATAGCCAAGATATAGAAACAGCCTGAGTTCCCCGTGACAGATGAATGGATAAAGAAAATATGATACACACAATGGGATATTCAACCTTAAAAAATGAAGTAAATCCTGCAATATGCAACAACATAAGTGAAACTGGAGGACATTCTGCTAAGTTCAATAAGCTAGACACAGACAAATACTGCATGATCTCACTTATATGTGAAATCTGAAAAACTTGAACTCATAAAAACACAGAGTAGAATGGTGGTTACCAGGGGCTGAGGGGTGAGGAAAATAGGGAGAAATTGGTTAAAGGGTACAAACTTTCAATTATAAGATGAACAGTTTCTGGAGATCATGGTACAGTACTATATAATGCATTGTATACTTAAATTTGCTAAGAAAATAGATCTTAACTATTTTTACCACACAAAAAGGATAATGCAAGGCGATGGATATGTTAATGAGCTTGTAATAATTTCACAATGTATATGTATATCAAATAATCACATTGTATACCTTAAATATATACAGTTTTTATTTGTCAAAAAATAAAGTTTTATTTGAGGTTGCATAGTGTTGTATATTAAGTAATTAATGACATGTAATTTTGAAACTTTTAGAAATTGCTTTTCAATTTTAGAGGCTTCTAGTAACAGTAATACCTTTCCCCCCTCCCTTTTCAATGGCAAAGAGTCTCATAGTGCTGACTAAAAGGAGACATAACTCTTTTGAGGAAGACTAATTTAAGAAGTAACTCACTGACGAAAATGTGTTGAAAGATAAACAGTGTACAATAAAATTTTAAAGCATTTATTTGAATGAACAGCAATTCATGAATTGGGCAGCTCCAAACCAGAAGTGGTCCTGTTAAAGGAACGCAATCAAATTTCTGCCCTTTTGTAGATACTAAACCAAAGCCCAAATTAACTCTTTATCTGAAATATAGGGTTGTTACTTGATTAATTTATTTTAGAAATAAAAATAAACTTATTTTAATAAATTTTCTTAAAAGTTTTCTTTAAAAATAATGTTCTTATTTTTCTCAACACAGCACCAGGTTTTTTATTTTAAAGCTTCAAGGACTTGCTAATACTAGCTGATAAAACCCTTCCTTCAATTTTAGGAAAGAAGAATTGCATGTAAGCAAGTCTGGGCTAAATTCTGAACTTGCTTTCTATATCCTCCTCCTCTGTTCTCTTTGTTAGTTCATTCAGCTCCAGTGATTGGTATGAGCTGGTGTATGGGAGAGGCCCCTCGAGAGGCATTAGGAACTTATTATCTCAGCTCCTAAATGAAATTTCAGTGGGGTGACCTAGGAGATTGTGCAGAATGTCTGGCCCCTTATTTCATCCCAGGCCCCTTTTCAAGTTAAAGCACTTATATCTGTGGAGATATTTGCTCTGAAGAACATGTTCCTTTTCTTCCTGATCAATAGAGGGGGCTCAGAAAATAATTCTCTTATTTTTTGGTAAAAAGTTTTTAAAGGAGTACTACTTAATTTTTAAAATTTGGTTTCGACATCTTAGGGTTTTTTTGGGTTGTAATAATTAGTAGATTAATTGGAAACCATACATATGTCTTCGTGTATATATGTGGATTTCTAGCCCCTCTGAAACCAACAAAAATATCATACCAGAAATTTACACAATGATTGTTAGACAATTTAGTAGAATACTTTTGCTTATCATACAGATTTGTATGTACTCCAGTGAAACACGACTCTATAAACATAAGTATATATTGGCAACAACTCCAAATGATATAATTTTTTTGTAACACAGGAGTTGTTTTTTATCATTCAGGCCCATAATCCCACATTTGAAATATCAAATTCCAAAACTCTCTGAAAACTGATAACTTGGAGACAAAACCGGACCTGCCCTAATTTTGTGGAAGAA
This sequence comes from Propithecus coquereli, assembly GCF_000956105.1. Lineage (NCBI taxonomy): Eukaryota > Metazoa > Chordata > Mammalia > Primates > Indriidae > Propithecus > Propithecus coquereli. The sequence goes on from NW_012155840.1 coordinate 3,262,885, forward strand.
TTGACAAGAGGCTCTTTATAGTCTCAGTAAATCCCCTTCATTGTAATTGTTCAGATGTTTTGCTGTAGAATGTTTTTGATTAGAGAGTGCTGCCCTAGATCTTCATGAAGGTGTTAGTGTATTGTATATTTCCCATATTTCTAAAATCTGAAAAATCCTAAACTAAGAAACACACCTGGTTCCAAGGGATTCACATAAGAGATGTGGAAACAGTACTTTAAAACAGGTTCCTTTTTTTTATCAGAATATTGGGGGTACAAACACTTTGGTTACATGAATTGCTTTTTTACAATTTGAGTGAAAGTTATAAGTGTGTCCATCACCCAGATAATGTGCATTGCTTTTTTACAACTTGAGTGAAAGTTATAAGTGTGTCAAACACCCAGATAATGTGCATTGTACCCGTTAGGTGTGAATTTACCTGTGCCCTTCTCTCCCCTCCCAACTGCTTGATTTCTGTTGAGTTTTACTATGTATGTGCACATGAGTATTGATCGATTAGTTCCAATTTAATAGCGAGTACACGTGGTGTTTGTTTTTCCATTCTTGCGATACTTCACTTAGAAGATTGGTCTCCAGTTCCTGCTGGGTTGTTATAAAAGGTATTAGTTCACCATTTTTTTCTTATGGCTGAGTAGTAGTCCATGGTATACATATATCACATTTTATTAATCTACTCACGTGTTCATGGGCACTTGGGTTGATTGCACATCCTTGCGATTGTGAATTGCTGCAATAAATTTTCAAGTGCAAGTGTCTTTTTGATAAAATGACTTTTTTCCTTTGGCTAAATATTCAATAATGAATGGGGTTGGTGGATAAAATGGTAGGTCTACTTTTAGTTGTTTGAGGTATCTCCATACTACTTTCCATAGAGGTTGTAATAGTTTGCAGTCCCACCAACAGGGTATAAGTGTTCCTTTCTCTCTTCATCCATGGCAGCATCTGTTGTTTTGGGACTTTTTTTGTGTTTGTGTGCTTTTGTAGACTTCATTATATTCTTTATTTTTTTATTTCAGAGTATTATGGGGGTACAAACACTTTGGTTCCATAAATTGCCTTTGTACCACCAGGCAAGCATGACCATCCCCCAGACAGCACACACCACATCCACTAGGTGTGGATTTACCCATCCCCTCCTCCCCTCCCACCTTCCTAACACCCTGTGAATGTTACTTCCCATATGTGCATATTAGTGTTGATCAGTTAGTACCAATTTAATGGTGAGAACATGTTGTGTTTGTTTTTCCACTCTTATGATACTTCACTTAGAACAATAGGCTCCAGCTGCATCCAGAATGATACAATAGGTAGTTCATCTTTTTTTTTTTTATGGCTGAGTAGCACTCCATGGTATACATGTACTATGTTTTATTCATCTACTCATGTATTGATGGGCACTTGAGTTGTTTCCACATCTTTGCAATTGTGAATTGTGAATCGTGCTGCTATAAACATTCAAGTGCAGAAGTCTTTTTTATAGAATGTCTTTTTTTCCTTAGGGTAGATGCCCAGTAGTGGGATTGCTGGATCAAATGATAGTTCTACTTTTAGTTCTTAGAGGTATCTCCATACTACTTTCCATAAGGGTTGTACTAGTTTGCAATCCCACCAGCAGTATATGAGTGTTCCTATCTCTCTGCATCCATGGCACCATTTGTTGTTCTGGTACTTTTTGATAAAAGCCATTCTCACTGGAGTTAATTGATATCTCATTGTGGTTTTGATTTGCATTTCCCTGATGAGATGTTGAGCATTTTTTTCATATGTTTATTGGCCATTAGTCTGTCTTCTTTTGAAAAGCTCATGTCTTTTGCCCACTTTTTAATGGGGTTGATTTTTTTTTTGCTGATTTGCTTGAGTTCTTTAGATTCTACTTACCAGCAGGATGTATAGGATGTATAGCATGCAAATATTTTCTCCCATTCTGCAGGATGTCTATTGACTTTGTTGATTGTTTCCTTGGCTGTGCAGAAGCTTTTAAATTTAATCAGGTCCCATTAATTTATTTTTGTTGTTGCTGTGATTGTCTTTGGGGTCTTCTTCATAAATTCTGTGCCTAGGCTGTTATCTATAAGAGTTTTTCCAAAATTTTCTTCTGGAATTCTTATAGTTTTTCATGCCTTAGGTTTAAGTCTGTTATCCATCATGAATCAATTTTTGTGAGCAGTGAGAGGTGCAGATCCTGTTTTAGTCTTCTACATGTGGCTATCCAATTTTCCCAGCACCATTTGTTGAATAGGGATTCTTTTCTCTAATGTATATTTTTGTCTGTTTTGTCAAAGATTAGATGGCAATATGAGGATGGTTTTATATCTGGGTAATCTGTTCTGATCCTTTGGTCTATGTCTCTGTTCTTGTGCCAGTACCATGTTGTTTTGGTTACTGTAGCCTTGTAGTATAGCTTGAAGTCTGATAAAATGATGCCTTCCAATTTGTTCTTTTTGCTTAAGGTTGCTTTGGCTATAACAGGGTCTTTTCTGGTTCCATGTGAAGCATAGAATTATTTTTTCTAGATCTGAAAAAAATGATATTGGTGTCTTAAGGGGGATTACATTGAATCTGTAGATCACTTTGGGTAGTAGAGACATTTTAATAATGTTGGTTCTGCTGATCCATGAGCATGATATGTTTTTCAATTTGTTTACATCCTCTGTGATTTCTTTCCTCAGCATTCTGTAGTTCTTCCTGTACGTGTCTTTCACCTCTTTAGCTAAATATATTCCTAGGTATTTTCTTTGTTGCTATTGTGAAAGATATCAAGTTTTTTTTATTTGATTCTCAGCTTGACTGTTGTGGGTGTATAAGAATGCTACTGATTTATGCTCATTGATTTCGTAACGTGGGACTTTGCTGAATTTATTTATCAATTCTAGTAGTCTCTTGGCAGAATCTTTGGGGTTTTCTAGATATAAGATCATATTGTCAGCAAAAAGTAATAGTTTGATCTGTTCTTTCCCCATTTGAATACATTTGATTTCCTTCTCTTACCTAATAGGTTTTCTTAGCACTTCCAAAACCATGTTGAATAGAAGTGGTGATAGTGAGCAACTTTGTCTGGTTTCAATTCTAAGTGGGAATGCTTTCAATTTTTCCCCATTCACTATGATGTTGGCTGTTCGTTTGTCATATATGACTTTTATAATTTTGAGGTATGTCCCCTCTATGCCTATTTTGTTAAGTATTCTTATCATAAAATGGTGCTGGATTTTGTCAAATGCTTTTTCTGCATCTATCGAGAGGATCATATGTTTTTTATTTTTGCTTCTATTTATGTGGTGAATCACATTTATAGATTTGCATATGTTGAACCATTCTTGTATTTCTGGGATGAAGCCCACTTGGTTGTGGTGGATTATTTTTTGATTTGTAGCTGAATTCAGTTGGCTAGGATTTCATAGAGAATTTTGTGTCTATATTCATAAGGGATATTGGTCCGTAGTTTTATTTTGTTGTGTCCTTTTCTGACTTTGGTATCAAGGTGATAGTGGCTTTGTAGAACGAGTTGGGGAGGATTCCTTCCTTCTTGATGTTATGGAATATTTTCTGCAGTGTAGGTACCAGTTCTTCTTCATAGGTCTAGTAGAATTCAGCTGTGAAACTATCTGGTCTGGGACATTTTTTCTTTGGAGGCTTTTTATTACTGCTTCAATTTCCTTCCTTGATATTGGTCTGTTCAGGTGTTCTATTTCTTCCTGATTGAGCCTAGGGAGGTTGTATGTTTCCAAGAATTTGTCCATTTCCTCAACATTTTCAAGTATATGTGCATAGAGATTTTTATAGTATTCAGAGATGATATTTTGTATTTCTGTGGTATGACTTGTAATATCTCCTTTTTTCATTTCTGATTGAGCTTATTATGATACTTTCTTTTCTATTTCTGGTTGATCTAGTGAGAGGCCTGTAGATTTTGTTTATTTTTTCAAAGAACCAACTTTTTGTTTCATTAATCTTCTATATAATTATTTTGTTATGGATTTTGTGTAGTTTCATTCTGACCTTAGTTATTTCTTTTATTCTGCTGGGTTTGGGATTGGTTTGCTCTTCCTTTTCCAATTCCTTGAGAGGATTCATTAGATTGTTGATTTGTGATCTTTCTGTGTTTTGGATATAGGCATTTAAAGCTATGAATTTCTATTTTAACTCTTTGAGGTATCTCCAAATTCTTTTCCACAGAGGTTTCACTAATTTGCAGTCCCACCAGCAGTGTAAGAGTGTTCCTGTCTGGATTAAACTTAAGCCCATTATCCAAAGTAAGGCACCACAAGATCAGAAGAATGGGCTCCACTTGTACTCGCCATCAAATTGGTACTAACTGATGAACACTAGGGTGCTCACATGGCAGTAATACTCTCCAGAGGTTAAGGGGATGGGGGGTAAACCCGCAACTAAAGGACATGGGGAGCATTGTAGGGGGGAAGGGCATGCCTCTAACCCTCGCTTGGGTGAGGCAAAGACATAAAGTGTAACCATAATGTTTGTACCCTCATAATATCCTGAAATAAAAAAAAAAATAAAGCTATGAATTTTCCTCTTAGGACTGCTTTTGCTAAATTCCACAGATGTTGATAACTTGTGTCCACTTTGTCATTTAGCTAAAAAAATCTTTTCATTTTCATCTTAATTTCCTCCTTGATCCAATAGTCATTCAGCAGTAGGTTTTTTAGTTTCCATGAGTTTGTGTAGAGTTGAGTGTTTCTGTTGAAATTGATTTCTAATTTTATTCCATTGTGGTCTGAGAAGATACATGGTATAATTTCTATTTTTTTAAATTTGTTGAGACATGTTTTTTGGCCTAAGATGTAATCAATCTTAGAGAATGCTCTGTGAACTGATGAAAAGAATATATATTCAGTAGTTTTTATATAGAATGTCTGGTAATTGTCTTTTAGTCCCATTTGTTCTAGAATCCGATTTAATTCCATTGTTTCTTTGTTTATTTTCTGCTTAGAGGATCTGTCCCATTTTGTCAGTGTGGTGTTGAAGTCCCTAGCTATTATGATGCTGTTGTTATCATTTTGTTTAGATCAAGTAGGGTTTGCTTTATGAATATGGGGACACATGTGTTGGGTCCATAAATATTTAGGATTGTTATGTCCTCTTGTGGAATTGTTTCCTTCACCATTATGTAATGACCATCTTTATCTTTCTTTACTTTTGTTGATTTGAAGTCTGGCCAAGTAAGCTGTGGGCAGGCACACTCCCAAACCATCATCACTTGTCAGCTAATTAGACCCCTCCCCTGATGTCAGCTCAGACAGCTCAAAGCCCCCCAACCAGTACTTGCAGGGGCCTCTGGTAGTTAGCTCCCCTCGCCCACTGCTGTGGTGATCTCACTGCCTCCTTAGAACTTCTGCAGAAGCCAAGCTTGAACACCTGGAACCCTGTTGGAAACCCTAGCTCTGTAATAATGTAATTGGCCCAAATCATTGTTTTTCACCTCACTTTCCACCAAGCATCTGGAGCCATGTATACCTACAATTTAATCTGTGAGGTGGCCACAGGCAAGATCCCCAGTGGTTTTGTGCAAAATAAAAAGCCTCAGTAACCCATGAAAAAACAAAACAAAACAAAACAAAACAAAAAATCTGATGTGAGAGTGGCTACACCAGCTTTCTTTTGGTTTCCATTTGCATGGAATGTTGTTTTCTATCCCTTCACCTTAAGTCTGAATGAGTCCTAGTGTTTACTGGAGACAGGAGATATTTGGCTTGTATTTTTTAATTTATTCAGTCAGCCTCTGTCTCTTGAGTGGTGAGTTTAAGCCATTGACATTTATTGAAAGAACTGATAAGTGGAGTGGGTTATCGTTTATCCTTTCTTTTTTTTTTTCACGTTTCAGGTGTGAAGATTACTGTTTATTCTGTTGAGTAGAACTTTATTGCTCTGTTTTACCTCTTGAGTCATTGTGGTATCTGGGCTTGTGGGTGATTTTATACTGGTGGGTGTGTATCATACTGATCCCTGTGTAATGCAGTTCTGAGTACATCCTGCAGGGCAGAGCTGGTCTTGACAAATTCCCTCAGTGTTTGTTTGTCTGAAAAAGTCTTTATTTCTCCCTCATATAAGAAACTTAGTTTTAAAGGATAGAAAATTCTAGGCTGGCCATTATTCTGTTTGAGAAGACTGAGAATGGGGCCCCAATCTCTTCTTGCTTGTAAGGTCTCACTTCAGAAGTCTGTAGTTAGCCTGATGGGTTTTCCTTTGTAAGTTACCTGATGCTTTTGCCTTATGGCTCATAGGAGTGCCTCTTTCTCATTTACGTTGGCCAGTATGATGACTATGTGTTGTTGTGATAGCCTCTTCATGATGAATCTACCAGGGCTCCTTTGAGGTTCTTGTACCTGGATGTCTAGATTTCTAGCAAGGCCAGGAAAATTTTCCCCAATTATTCTCTCAAATAGGTTTTCCAACCCTTGTGTATTTTCTTCCTCACCCTCTGGGATGCCTATGATTCTTATGTTAGGCTGCTTTACATAATCCCTTTTTTCTTATAGGCTTTCTTCATTTCTCTTATTTCTTAGTTCTTTCTCTTTGACTGACTTGTTTAACTCAAGGTGTCTTCAAGCTCTGAGACTCTTTCTTCTGCCTGATCTATTCTAGTCTTGAGGCTTTCCACTGTGTTTTGTATTTCCTGGAATGAATTTTTCATTTCCTGAAGTTCTATTTGATTTTTTTAACAATTCTATTTCTTTAGTGAATTTTTCATTCATTTCCTGCATTGTTTTTGTGGTGTGGTTTCTTTGTGTTGGGTATCTATTTTCTCTTGTATTTCACTGAGCTTCCTTACAATCCATATTAGAAATTCTTCATCTATCATTTCAATCTTTTTGTTTTGAGTGGTAACCATTGGTAAGGAGTTATTGTTTTCTTTTGGGGGTGTCCTTTTGCTATGATTTTTCATATTTCCAGAGTTCTTTCACTGATTCCTTCTCATTTGGCCTCTTGGTTGAGACCTCAGGTTGCTAGGCCTGGCATATGGTCCTGTCTCTGGGTTCCTGAAGATTGATCCCTGAGAATGTCAGGGAGAGTTGCCTATGGGGCATTCTAGCATGTTTGAAGACCCTTCTTGTATTACCTCTTACCTGCTATCTTCACCTCTTCCAACAGTGAGTAGTGACTTAGGTCCCCCAGCTTAATCTCTGGAATGGTGGATGGCACTTGTTAGTATGAATCAGCTGATCCCTGTTTGCTTGAGTTGGAAAGCTCTATGCTTAGTTATGGGGGTTGTTCTCCCAGTAATTGATTGATGTTTGCATGGAAGAGCCAGCTGCTGAGATGGTCCTTTCTGCCTGTGGTAAGCTCTGGTCCCTCAGGTGGGGCACATGAATGCCCCAAGCTTCAGGAGGGACCCTGTAGGTCCCAGGGGGTTGGTTGATCTCTACTCCCCCTGAGGTGAGAGGAGAAGCAAGACAAATCTTGGGTGGATTGGGAGAACCTGAGAGACTGCAAAGCTTCCGCGGGGCTCATAAGTTACTTATCCGGCCACTGTTATGAAGTTCAGGTCAATCTCTCCAGGATGGAAAGGCTATTTCTGAGGTAGGGGGCTAATGCCTTGAGTGCTAAGGCCTCAGGCCAGGCTTTTTCCACCATTGTCCACTAGCGCAGTTTCTCTGTGGGAAACTGCAGAGAGAAACCCTCCTTATTTGCTCCCTGGAACTCCACAGCACTCTCCTATCAGATCAGTCCACATGAATTCTCTCACCACCTGAGACCGGCTCTGGAAAGATAAATCTACATGAGTTCTCTCACTACCTGAGATTGGCTCTGGAACTACCCCTCAGTCCGTGTGTCTGACCTGCTAGCGTGCATCTCCATGGGACGCTGGCAGGTGGGGGGATTCCCCAATTGTGCACACCTGTTCCACCACAAGACCCCAAGGGGAGATAGATAGGTCTCTCTGTCCTGCAGGGGTCTCTTCCAGGGGCACATTCCTTCTGGGGAGAAGCAGCTGCTCCTGAGATTCTTAGCTCAAGTTGCACTTTCTATTGTAAAGAGTGAAGGGAGGGACCATTGCTCCCATTGTAGCCCGAGGCATTCAGTTGTCATGGGAATCAGGGGCTAGGCTGATTCACTCCGTGTGCCGCACCCCTATCCAGTATGGCACAGTTGTGGTTCTCCAGTGGGGCTGGGAAATGGGCATGCTCACAGATCCCTGTTTTTCCACACCCCTCCACACTCTCCTGTTGGATATGTCTGTAAGGACTTCTTCCTCACCTGAGTCTGGGATCAAAACCTCTCTCCATCTTCTTGCACCACTCTTGTGTCCAGGAGGCTCTGAGTCCAGCCCACCTGTCTAAGCCACCAGTGCACAATCATGTGAAATGCCAGTGGGCAGGAAGCTCACACATTGTGGCAGCCCTGCTCTCAGTGGCGGGCTTGACTGGGAATGTGCACCCATTGTAGAGAAGTAGCCATTCCATGTGCTTCTCGGTTCAGAATATTTTTGCAGTTGCAATGGAGAGGAGGGGGTACGATTACCAGCTGGTCTGGGCTAAAATTACTCTCTATGCCACCATGATTGGAGGAAGCGCAGAGAAGGAAGCGTTTAGGTATAAGAAAGCCGCCACACAGGTCTCTTGTGGCACTCTACTGTGGAGTGTCCCTTTCGAACCCCTAAACCCCTGGGGTTCACTGATTCACCCCCTATTGCTATTTAGCTGCTGTGCCTGGGCTCATGGAGGGTGGAAGTGCCTCCAATGTGTTTTATGTCCCGTTGTTCACCGCAGGTATGTCATTGGGGGAGGGGTATCTCCACTTACCCTTTCACTGGGCTGCAAGCCTCTATTTGTTCTGTGATGCTGTCTTCTCCTCTCTATCTTCTTTCTTAGCTTTGCAGTTTTTCCTGGTTGGGTCCCCAGAAATCTCTGTTGTCTCTCCCTGTGATCCACACCTGAGCTACAACTGCACTCTGCTCTCTTCATTCCAATATTCTACCTTTGAGCTGGGATGATCCGACAAGCGATGTCTTTAGTCTGTGGTCTTGGTTGATCCCCCATAAAACAGGTTCTACACAAATGATACATGCGAGCTTTTTTGTTTTTCTTATGGTGAAGCATATTCAGCCTGTGGCATGGTATGCTTGAGTGAAACTTTGGTATGTACTATCTCTTATGTCTTGTTTGGAGTCATAAAAGAATTGACTAGCAGTTTATGCCACCTGAAAACTCAGAGAGACTTCAGTAATTGTGTTATATGCAAATCAGATATGGCTCTAATAGGCTTTATTTTGCTGTGTCTAATACTTGTTTGCAAACTAAAGGCACACTTTCATTCCATGTGAGTAGAAATCCCCTGAGACATTCTTTTAGAGCCCCTCCTATTTATATCCTGAAAGCAGAATGGATGAAATGCCAACATTCTAATTTGTTCCCACTGTAAGAGAATGCAGATTTTTGAAGGGTCTGGAGAAGCCAGGCTTTCCTGGTATTCAGACAGTTGCTCCAGGTAAAGAAAGCAAGGCCTCTTGTGAGTCCAGTGGCTTGCTTGTTCATATCCCTGGCTTGGTTGTTCATATCGCTCCCTAGTAATCCATGGGAGCCTCAGGAACCAGAAATGGCCTTTGCTTCAAAGTTTTCTACTTAATCTAAAGAGGAAATAGGAATATCACTTGATAGTATTGAGAGACCAATGTGAACTGAGAAGTTGGCTTTAAAAACTCAAAATGGACAGTTCTCTTGATCATGTATATCTGCATGTGACTAACATCATTCAGTGATGTATGAAGCACCTACAAGATATAAGACATTGTGCTTATGCTCTAGGCTTAAAAAGGTGACTCAAAAATCTTTTTGAGAGTAAAGGGGGAAATATAAAATTTAATATGAAAATTAAGAATGGCATGAAATGAAAGGCATGGTTGCTGTGTGAAAGGTATAGATAAAGTACCATTGCCTACCCTTTAAAGGAGAATGAAATTTGTTCTTGCCAGAAAGATTAGGAGAGGCTTCATGTAGAAAGTAGCATTTGAGTGAACGTTGAAAGTCATATGGCTACAAATCCCCTTTCCTATAAAATGTTATTGTTGGGAAATACAAAGGGGAACTATCTAGAGTTTGAGTCTCAGCTACTAGGTAGCTCTGCAACAGCAAAATCGATAGGATGACTTCATCTGCAAAATGAGGATTGAACTGGAGGATTAGTAAGGTTTTTTTCTTTGGCTACTATAACTCTCTGATACTTCAAATAAATTATGATCTCAGCAGAATTTCATGGCAATCTTATTATTCATTCCTTCATAAATGTATAAAAAGTAAATTCATTGCTTTAGTTGAAAATCAGAAAACACCTTAAAACCAATTTGTCCTCAAAACAAAATGGCTATACATTAAATGTGTGCAATTATTTGTTTATCAATTATACCTCAATAAAGCTGTTTAAAAAAAACTAAAATGGTAGCAATTTTTTCAGAGTGACATAGTTTAACATACTTCAGTGAGTTTTGTTATAGAGTAGAGATTATAGGGATTATTGAGGTAGATGATAACCCTGACTGAAGCATGCAAATTTCAAACCAATTTGCTATATTATATCAGAATCAGAATGGAATCATGATGACAAAAGGTTTGGCTCTTAATAAAGGCATAAAGTATTTTCTCTCTCTCTTTACCAATTTGCTCTCCTTCAGGTATATTGAAAATTGTTCATATTTAGTTAAACCACAAAAAAGTTCATGAAATTCTTATAATTTCATGTAACTGTCTTTTTAGTACCTCTTTCCAAATTAATGTGAAGAAACCAATTATAAATGTTTTTTGCTGAAATTCATAAATATGGCTAACAGTTTGATGTGAAAAGAGAAAAGATGAAGCAGTCAACATTGTGTGGATGTGTGGATGTGTTTACTCTGTGTCAGTAGCTTAGATCAAGTGCATTTTCTGAGAAGTTGTTTGTTTTGAGATAATAGGCTGAACAATTTTTCTTCAGTAGTGAACAACTAGCTCTAGCCCTGAAAGCTATTTATTTCTATAAATTTTCTCTTTGCACCAACACCACTCTTTAAGAAAATTTATATGTTGAACCCCCAAAAGATCAGAATTAACATGTGTCTTTGATATACTATCAAATTTTATCAAAGCAGTTGGATCTTTGTAGGTTGCTTATGGAACAGACACGTGGTAGGGGCTGGTTATCACTTTGTTCATTCTGCAAAATGTACAAATAAGAAAGAGATTATTGTGATAGAAAGTGCCCATTGCTAAGCCCCAAATATCTTTTGAAGGGGTTAAATAAGCACTCTGAATATAGTCCACATTATTAATGCAATTGAAAGTCTCACTGACCCTTAAATGAAGAACCACACCAATATTATATGTTCTTAATGTAATCAAATGGAACAAGTATGTATGGAACTCCTGCTCTGTATCTAACCCTGGGCTTAGTAGATGATGGAGTGAGATGACAGAGGATGAATGGGCATGTAGCGAGGAGGAATTAAAAAAGAAGAACCTCAGCGTTACTGTTCCTAAAACACAAGGAACAAAACAAGCACCAATATGGAAACCATCAAGTGCCAACATGTGTGCTGTGAGCCTTTAGGAAGCATTAAGACCAGGAAAGGGCCCGAATGTATCACTAACCTTGTTTTGCACCTTTCCCCCCAACTTCCCCTACCCCGTTTTTTTAATTAAGAAGGGGTATTCAGCTTTTTTGAAGAGATAATCTACTTCATTAGTGTTTTATTTGCTGAGTTTCAATAGGAAATTTTAAAATGGATTATTTTATCAACTTAAAAAATGTGAATCAGAACATGCCATACCTCTCTTCCTATACAGCTAAGTGACTTTCCATCACCCATAAAATAAACTCCAGACTTCTTCTGTTGGCCTTGGGTTCTTCATTATCTGGGCCATGCTGCTCTCCACCTCCGTCTCCTAACACTCTCCACCTCATTCTCTGAACTACCGCAACACTGACATTTTTTTGCCTGTAACTTGAACATGGCAAACATAGCCCCATTTCAGGGGCTTTGTGCTTCCTGGCCCTTGACTTGCTATGCTTCCCCCAGATCTTCAAGGCTCACTCCTTCACTTCCTACACATCTTCGTGAAAATGTCTCCTCCTAGAAACCTGCTCTCATCACTAACTAAAATAGCCTCCCTTCTTCCTTCACTCTTTGTAACCTGACCCTGCTTTATTTTCTGTCACAGCACGTGACCTAATAAATCTATTAGTATTATCTATCTCTCACTAGAATGTAAGACCCAGGAGGGCAGGCCTTTGTCTTCCTTACCACTGTATCTTCAGCACCTGGAACAAAATAGATTCTCCTTAATATTTTTTGAAAATGTTAATACATGAACTAAGATTTTTATCTCCTGTGGCCTTTTTGAGAGGCAGAACTGCATACATGTTAAGGAAAAGAGTAAGAGGTTTGGAATCTGATGAACCTCTGATTTCCAGCCGTGCCACTTATTAGCAATGTACCCTTAAGAAAGTTATGTATGAACTCTGAGCCTCAGTACCTTCCTATCTAAAATGTTGTTAAATAATTCTTACTTTTCAAGAACTGTGTAAAAGTAAGAATTGCATGCTGTCACAGAAAACAGATCTCAGATCCATATATGCTTTATTTAGTATAGCCAGAGAATGCCCTTCTTTTTGATGAGGAGTCTAAATCACTCAGCACCGCTGTATCTATTACTTGCTGAGAGTTAGAGAATAGTCAAAGTACTGTGATCTCCAAGGAGTGTATTCTTAGGTATCAAAAATTCATATGAACATTTCTGCTTATCAGTGCCAGATGTTATGATTTTGACATTTGGACAGAGCTAGAATGCCTGAATTCCATCTCACACCATCACAATTGAAGCCAAAATCTCACCTATATATTTGTACCATAATATGTCTTATCTATATGTCAGTAGAATCCAAAGAAGCTCTAATAATCACCATCATAAAACTTCTAACAATGTCAAGACATAGTAGGTGCTCAAGAGATTGAGACTATAATAATATATGTTTTTTGTGATGGAGAGCTAAAGTAATGAAGGTAAGCTGCTTCTTGGTTTCCTATGATCCACAGTTAATTCTGTGTTATTCACTAACCAAAATACTCTCACTTTATCAGGTCTTGTTTTGCAACACATTGATAAACCCAGTGTCCATTCTATAATTTACCAATATGACAGGCATTTTGTAGACTTCTTAAATTTTTAGGTCCCTAAAGCAAGGCAATTTATTATTGTTATTGTTGTTATAATTGATCTAGCAGCATTCTTTGAGAAACCCATTTCTCTTTGAATTTTTCTAAGATTACTGTTGCTTTTTATGGTTTTCATGTCCGTATGCAACAGTTTCCAATAGGAACTTTCCCCTCTCATTCTCTGATTATTTTGATGAGCTTTTTTCCATATTTTTTAGGAAACCAACATGGCATTTCTTTTCTATATGTCATTATCCCTTGATCTTTCTTCATGGTAACCTTTAGCATAATAAGAGCAGTAATCACCATCAATCCAAAGGCTGCACTTGGCCTTAAAACTGGCCTTTATTCAATTCTTGTTGGAAGCAACATATTTGAAAAAGAATTGGTCTTGTTTTTGGCACATTTAAGTTGTATATGCCATGGTTGAGTGGAGGCCAGAAATAAGTTTAGAGTCTAAACAAGATACAAAGAACACATCATTTTTAAAAAGTCTGCTGCAAAAGCATTCTGCAACTCTGCTGAATATGGTTTCCCATGAGACTCCTTCTCATACCTGAAAAGCTACTATATTTATATCCTTCAAACATGGTGCCAGTAAAAATTTTGAATTATGGGATAAGTTAAGTCCAGGGCCATTTCAAATACCAAAAAGGGGGAAACGAACTTGGATTTTTTTTATATAAAATAACACCAACAAAAACATAGCTGAACTACATACAGCATCACATAAAGTCAATTTACTATTTTGTTTTCAGTTGTGCTTGACTAAGGAGGTTGTACATTTGTAACAAAATTTTTTCTTTTCTCCTAACCTGAAACATTTACTATCATTTTCACTGTCACCATAACCACTAAAAAGCCTTTCAGTATCTGTGTACATACTATATTAACTATCTAGGTACACATGATTTTAACCATTCCCTGTATAAAATAGGAGAATACAATCTTAAGTGGACAGCAGTGGTCCAGACCAGTTTATAAAGGAATAAAATTATTGTACATGTACACGAACCCTAGTACATGTAGGCCTGAAGGTGGGCTCTCCAGGAATGTGAAAATTTCTTGTAAAGAGAGGATTTTGTTTGACTGAAATCCTAGTTTTTATATAAAAGAAAGGCCATTTTTCTGACAGATAATCTTATAGGTATGGCAAGATAAAAGCTTTCCCCTTCTTAGTAGGTAAAATGGAAATGAAATATAACTTCTCTGGGTCCCATTCCTTCTGTGCATGTATCCTGTATGCATCGATCACATTCAGAATAAGAATTTATGAGTCAGAAAGCTAATCCTGTGTGGGCAGGAGTTAGGATATCACTGTCTTGGTATTTTGCTTGTAAAATCCTTTACTGATGATACCAGGTCCTTTAAAGTCAGGCTGCTGAGAGATGCACAGCACATGTGTAAGTCAATCAAGCTTACTAGAAATTGTTTTCCAAGTTTTCCTTTTCTTGAAAGTAATCCATTATGTGGCTAATAGATGATTTTCTATAATTTCTAAGCTTAAGTTTTTCCCATTAAAAAATCTAACAGTCTTCTTATA
>NW_012155840.1:3278496-3291776 GCF_000956105.1 Propithecus coquereli
TGAAACACGGACTTGCGGGGGGGGGGGACCAAGGGCAACATACGTGACCTAAACATCTGTACCCCCATAATATGCTGAAATAAAAAAAAAAGGTTCACAAAAAAAAATAATGGAAGTGAAATTTGAATTGGACATAAATAAAATTTAAGAATATTGAAAAAAAAATTTTAGAATCAAAAGATGTTTTGGTGGAAGTGTAGAAATTATATGGCATGTTTGGATAGAATAGAGATTCATTAATTTGTTATAAATGTTTATTGAACACCTTCTACAGAATAAATGAGGTTCCCAAGAAAATATCAGCTGAAAGTTTTTTTATTTGAAATACTTATTTCCATTACATGAACAAAAATTGGTAGCTCAGCATCAGTGCGATATAATAGTAATGAGTTTGAGATCTTTCAAAATACTGGTTTTATAGCAAAGTTCAAGATGGGTTTACTTTATATCTTTTTTCAGTCAATAAAGGAGAGAACATGAATTCAATTGATGTTATATGAGTGTTGTGGTAGACTAGCTGTGCAACTTTATGAAACGTGGAAAGCCTAGATTAAATCTCTGATTTCACCGAGAAACAAACAAACACTAAGCAGTTCAAACCTAACAAGAAAACTGGCAACACATTGAATGAGCATGGGCTTTGGAATTGGATGGACATGGATTTGAATCCCCATTTCACTCTTTATTAGCCAGGTGACATTAGACAATGTATTTAGCATCACTGAACCTTAGTTTCTTATTCTGTAAAGTAAAGATAACATGGGTCTTACAGGATTATTGTCAGAATTAGAAAAAATATGGAAAGCTCATAATGTGGTATGTGGTAAATAGTAACTATTGTTAGAACTGGAGTCCAGGCAAGCCCTGGAAAATAGGAACTACAGAAGAAGCTAGAACACCTTTGATCAAAATTTGCTAAAACCTTAGCTTTTTGACGCCCATATATTCTAACTCATTTGGTGGTTTCTGTTGGTAGAATATGGGTTCACCTTGCTCCTCCACCTACTTTGGGTCAGATGAGGGTCTGACTTTGAGTGGAGAGTTGAACTGAGTGCATGTTCCCCTCATATGACCTCAACTCCCTTGAGGCTACAGGCTTGTAGGGTCCCAGGATAGCTGGTGTTGCTGTGACAGTCAGTGAGCTGACCAAATACAGGCAGGTGTCTGATATCCTCTCATGTTGAGTGTGTTGAATAAAATGGTAGATTGTTTTATTCCAATATATACATAAACGAGTCTTCGGGAGTTCTGTGCAGAAGACTAGTTAGTCTAATTTAGGCCTTTCCCAGCTAAATAGGTACCATTTAAAATTTTTAAAAAATGTTTTATTTTCTTCTTGTTTGTTTCTAAAATATGCATAAACATGTCTATAAACTTGTCTATCTTCTCTTTTTTAGTTAAATGTTAGAATACCATATATATACTTTTTTAACCTTTTTTTTGAAATACAGATTCACAGGAAGTTACAAAAATAGTACAGAGAGCTTCCTGTGTAAGCTCCATCCGGTTTTCCCCCATGTTACATTTTATATAACTTTAGGACAATATCAAAACCAAAAACTTGACATCAGTATAATGTGTGTGTGTGTGTGTGTGTGTGGTTCTATGACATTTTATCACATATGTGTATTTGTGTAGCTACCACATAATCAAGATACAGAGCTACTGTATTACCACAAAGATCTTCCTCAGCTAAGCACTTTATTAGACATATACCCTTTGTAAACATACACCCTCCCCGCTGCCATCGTCCCTAACTCCTGACAACCATTAAATATTTTTCATCTCTATGATTGTGTCATTTCAAGAATGTTACATAAATGCAATCATACAGAATATGACCCTTTGAGATTGGCTTTTTTTTCCTGTCAGTGTAATGCCCTTGAGATCCATCCAAGTTTTTACAGGTATCAATAGTTTATTTCTTTGTATTGGTGACTTATATTCATGGTATGGACTTACCATAGTTTGTGTAGCCATTCATCTATTGTAGGATATTTTGGTTGTTTCTGGGTTTGGCTGTTACATGTAAAGCTGCTATGAAGATTTGTGCACAGTTTTTGTGTGGGCATAAATTTTCATTTCTCTCCTGAGCATAAATGCTCAGGAATGTTATTGCTGGGTTATATGTAAGTGTATGTTTAATTTTTTAAGAAACCACAAACTGTTTTCCAGAGTGTACTATTTTTACTCTCACCAGCAATGTATGAGAGATCTTGTTTCTTTACTTCTTCACCAGCATTTAATGTCACCACAATTTTTTCTCTTATCCATTATGATAGGTGTAATGATAGCTCACTGTGGTTTTAAGTTTGCACTTCCCTAAGGGCTAGTGATTTTGAAAATCTCTTTATGTGCTTATTTGCTATTCATATTATATATTCTGTTTGGGGAAATTTGCCATTTGTATATTCTCTTTTTGAGGGTAAAATGTATCTTAGTGTCTTTTGCTCGTTTTCTAATTGGATTGTCTTTTACTATTGAGTTTTGAGAGTTGTTTATATATTCTAGAAACAAGTTCTTTATCAGATATGTGATTTGTAAATATTTTTCCCCTGTCTATAGCTTGTCTTTAGTCTTTGTAACAGGATTTTTCACAGAACAAAAGTTTTTAATTTTTAAGTGAAATTTGTTGATTTTTTCCTTTTATCAGTAGTGCTTTCAGTATCATGTCCAAGAACTTTTCACCAAACCGTAGATCCCACAGATTTTTTTCATGTATTTTCTTCTAAATTTCATAGCATTACGTTTTACATTTAAATCTATGATCAACTTTGAGTTAATTTTGTATAAGGTGTATGGTTTAGGTTGTGGTAATCAGAATTCTAAGATGGCCCTCAAGTCTTCCCCTGTGGTGTACATCCACTATAAAATCAATCCTCTCCCCTTGAGGGTGAGTGATACCAGTAAATATAATGGATATCACTTCTGTGATTAAGTTACTAATCTAAAGGAGATTATCCTGGATGGGCATGAACTAAGCAATTTAGCCCTTTCAAGAAGGCAAAATGTCTGAGAGATGTTCTTCTTCTGGCCTGTAGGAAAGCACACAACCATGTTGAATGAGGAAGGGGCCAGTTGTCAAGGAACTGAGGGCACCCTTTAGGAGCTGAGAGTGACCCTGGCTGGTAGCCAGCAAGAAATAGAGACTTCTGTTCTATAACTGCAAGGAAATGAATTCGGCCAATTTGTATGGGCTTGCAAGGGGACTCTTAATCTCGGACAAGATCGCAGCTCCGGGTGATACCTTGATTTCAGCATCGTGGGATCCCAAGCAGAGGACCCAGCTAACCCACGCTGGACTCCTGACCCACAGAAACTAGGAAATGATAAATTTGTTTTAAGTTACTAAGTTTGTAGTAATTTGTTGTGCTGCAATACAGATTTTGGTATCCTAGAGTAGGGTGCCGCTTTTGTTCTTGAATGTAGATGAAGATTTTGATTATTGGAACTTACATCTGGGGGTGTACGGGAAAGAAGTGGGACATACATGTTGTTAGGCAGTGGGTCATAGATTGTCTCTTGGATATGGAAGCTTCCTTAAGCTCTACTCTGCCTTTTTTTTTTTTTTTTTTTTTTTTTGAGACAAGGTCTCACTCTGTCACCCAGGCTAGAGTGCAGTGGTGTCATCATAGCTCACTGCAACCTCAAGCTCCTAGGCTCAAGTGATCCTCCTGCCTCAGCTTCCTAAGCGTCTGGGACTACAGGCGCGTGCCACCACGCCTGACTAACTTTTCTATTTTTCGTAGAAATGGGGTCTCGCTGGTGCTCAGGCTGGTCTTGAAAACCCCTGCCCTCAAGTGATCCTCCAACCTCAGCCTCCCAAAGTGCTAGGATTTATAGGCATGAGCCACATGCCTGGCCCCTACTCTGCTTTTCCGACTTTAGTGTCCTCACTCATGGGTTTTGGTCTCTGGGGACAAACAGCTGCTGCTGCCCTGCTCAGCTCTAGTAGGGAAAGAGCCAACTAGTTCAGCTGCTTCCAGTGCACTTCTTCAGTTATTTACCTGATGCTGCAGAGGCGTGTTCTCCACAGGTTTTCAATTGCACACTCTTATTTTTGGGCTGGCATCCCCAATATACATATATTTATTCCTTAATAACTTATATACATGCAACATTGTTAAATTAAGCTCTATAATATAAAAACAAAAAATAGAAATTTTTACAAGACATGATTTTAAAAATTATAAAAGAAAGATTAAAAAGTAAATATAAAAACTATGGAGACAGTGAAAAAGAAGATCAGTGGTTGCCAGGAGTTAGAGGGGAGGGAGGGATGACTCTGCAGAACACAGAGGATTTTTAGGGTAGAGAGGCTGTTTTGTATGATGCTACAATGGTGAATACGTGTCATGATACATTCGTCAAACCCACAGAATGGACAACACCAAGAGTGAGCCCCAATGTAAACCATGGACTCTGGGCGATAATGTGTCAGCGTAGGTTCTTCAGTTATAATAAATATACCACTCTGCTGGGGGATGTTGACGTGGAGGAGGCTTTCTGTGTGTAGGGATGGAGGGTATATAGGAACTCTCTGTACTTTCTGCTCAACTTTTCTGTGAACCTAAAACTGCTTTAAAAATAGTCTATTAACAAAAGTAAATATAATATATTTAATGCCATAAAATCTATATAGAAAGAAGTTCTGCAATTCTTTTCTGCTTTAACCCACTTTTGAGACAATAAATACATCCTAGTGGGTATGCTAGGTAATAGATGCTACCTTATTTATGAAGTGAGAGATAAAATTTTTATTCTCTACTATGGATTGCCACTGGTGTCTTCACTTGGTCCATTTTTTATACATTAATGTGTCCTGTGAGGTATGTTAAAGGAAGAGTGGAAAGATTTTGCAATGCGGAGGGATCCAGAGTGGCATCCTCACTCATTTTTTTACTTTCTCTGTATTCCACCATAAAAATATGTGTGTATCCTGTATGGTTACGTGAATTTATGGATTAAATTATTTTACATAGAGCAATATTTATAATAGTTTATAATGAGATAAGAGGTAGCCTTTAAAATCTGCTACATAAGGCTCACCGTTTTTCTTGTGGCAAAGTGCTTCAAAGCACTTTTAAACTTGAGTATGAATTATGTGATTTTCTTTCACAAAAAGAAGGGTTACAAATCTATAGAACTTTTCTTTGATGGCAAGTGGTTATCAGAAGCATTCTACCTAGAAAATATTAAACATGCACTCTGTCGCTTCAAGGTAAAGTGACATTTGTAAAAAAAAAAGTAAAATAAAAACTAACCACTCTATTGAAGAAGTTTTACAGAGAAAGCATTATGATGAAGTAGTTGTTTGGAAATGTTTCCAGAATTATGGACTTTTTTTCTCAAAATGATGTAAATCTATAAAAATTCATATATGTACATGTAAAAATTTCAGATCTATAATTTCTTAACCTAAGAGTGTCTTTTGGCCAGGTGTGGTGGCTAACACCTGTAATTGCAGCACTTTAGGAAGCTGAGAAGTGAGTATCACTTGAGGCCAGGAGTTCAAGACCAGCCTAGACAACATAGTGAAACCCTGTCTCTACATAAAATGCAAGAATTAGCCAGGCATGGTGGTGTGTGCAACCGCTGTCTAGTTTGAATCACATTTTAGTACTGGAGGTTAACATTTTTTATTCCTCAAAAAATTTCTGGCTTCTTTGAATAACTTTGCCATTTCAGTGATGCTCTTCCATACTTTGTAGTTCTGAAAGAGATTTTTAGAAGAGTATAGTATATATTGTACATATTAGTAACATGAAACATACTTTCTGTGTTGATCACTGTACATTGCTGCTTGAAAAAATATCATATACACTGTTATACAAAATTGCTTTCGTCAATCAAATGAAATACTGCTTTAAAAGATTTTAAATTTCTAAATCCTAAATAAAAATTGGATTATTATTGTTATATTCTTTTTAGTGTTATAAAGAATAAGTGATTTCTATTAATACTCCACTGAATATTAGAATTTAATTATTAAAACTAGATCAAGGAAGGAGCCAAAATAATTATGACTTTTATTCCGTCCATTATATAAAATTTCTGATGTTACTTCTCAAAAGTATTTTATTTTTTAAAAGGAGCTTTGAAGGAATATCATCTATATTATTTATTTCTTTTAGAATACCATGAAGATAAAATTCATGAAATGGGTTTCCAAATTTAGGAAATAGGATAACTTTTAAAATGTTGAACTTTGTAATCCTAAAATATTAAAGGCCAATTCTATTGTAATTTACAGTGAAATAATAATCCTGGAGCCTATTACTGATAGAAGGGTACTTTCTTTTTGTTTTTATTCAATAAGCATTTATGCTTGTTTTCAGGCTTTTGATACATTTTAGGTTCTTCTATAACAAGAACATACATGTAAAAACCACCCATCACAGATTGTCTCATTAAGATTTTAGTGGAGAATTTAAAAATAGAACAATAATACTATAGTGAAATCCATTAGTTTACCATTTTTAGAGTGCTTTCTTATATTAGATGAAGTATAGTTGAAGGGTTAAGAGAAGAATGGCTTTGCATTAGAAGTACTTAGATTTGAATCCTGACCATTGTATAACCAATTGTTATCCCGGACAAATTATTTAATTTCTCCAAGCCCCTGTGTTTTACTTTAAAAATCTAGGTTAAAAATAGTATGTACTCTTTATGGTTACTTTGAAGATAAATGCAATTAAGCATGTAATGTGCTTACATTGATCCTGGACGGCAGTAAATACTTAATAAATGTTATCTATTTTAATTGTTTGAGGCTTGCAACAGTTTTGGAAGTAGATAAGAAAATGACTCTTCTTCCCATTTTCTGAGATGGAGGCTCAGAGAGATTATGTGGCATTCCCCAATAGCATAGACCTAACCAAGTGGCAGAGTGAAGACCAGAAAAACACCAGACTTACGATTCCTGGTCCATTTTCTCAATGGAGAAGATAAATGAATTTGTAAGAATGAGGAGAGATTGGACATAGGAATAAACAGATCCGATTTAACAGCTTCTGATTTTTACATACATTTGAGACCCAGGGATATATATTGTTTTAATATTAGCTATAAACTTACCTTGGAATAACTCTAAGTAAGGTAGGTGTTCCCAGACATAAGGTCGTACCATGCTTATTTAGTGTTGGTTAATAGAATTTACATTTGTATACTCCATCCTTTTATGCCTATAGCTATGCTTCTGCTTTTTGTTCAACTTGAATAAAGTATGGTTAATAGTTTATTCACCAGATAAGTGTTAATCTTATATTTTCCTAAATATCTTTGGAAATAAGGTATTTTTGTATACCTTATTTTTAATTTTTAAAGTATTGTATATACCTTTGATATAAGGTATTTTTATATACCTTTGATAAGGTGTTTTATGTCAATATATGGCTTCAATTTATAGGTTTTTTTCCAATTTTTTAAAAATTTTATTTCAGAATATTACGGGGGTATAAACCTTTTGGTTACATGAATTACTTTTGTCTTTTCCAATTTTTCATTCATTCATCCATTCAATCAGTCAGTCTTTAAAACAGTCATTAATTCAGGCAGTCATTCAGACAAGTACTCACTGTGGGTCACTAGCATCCCTGAAGCTACAGAGATGTATAGGCACAGCATCTGGCCTTAAGAAGCTCCTCAGTCTAGTAAAGAAGATAAACATGTAAACTGTTAATAATCAATTTCTGCTAAAGCAATAAATGCAATAGTAGAAAGAGGCACAAAGAACCCACAGAGAGCTAGGGTAGAAGTTAGCATTGCCTTTTCTTGGGCTCACAAGAACGTTCTTGAAAGAGCCGATATCTGAACTGGGTTTTTGAGGGTAAACAGAAATTTATTAGGCAAAAAGGTCTGAATTTTCTTACTCTTACCTACAAGTAACTAACTGAACTTCTCTTTCTCAGGTATTTTGTACACTGTTTCTTACTCTTTGTTTACTCAATTATTTTTCACATGTGTTCAGAATTGCTCAAATATCTAGTTTTTCAAAGCTTTCCCTTTTCAGACCCTTTAAATTGAATGTAATTTGCAAATTCCCAGACTAAATACCATTGTACTACATTGTGACTATGGTAAGAACATTTTTTTCTTATAAATAATATATTATTTTTGAAAATGTCTTTGAAATATTTTGTTTTATTTTATTATATTTTGAAAGACTTAAAAAAAAGACATAATAATATCCTGGACTTAAAATTCACTACAAATTACTCTAGAATAAAAAGTCTATAAAATATAACTAAACTGTGATATAATTTCCAAAATATTATAACATTTAGGGGAGATAAGTTATTCATTAGATTAAGTGTTAAGATGATATTTTCCCAAGTATCTTCATCCTTTGATACAAGGCATTTTATGCCAATATGTCTTCAACTTACGAGTTTTTATCTTGCTTGTATTATTTATTTTATTATATATAGTGTAATGTGAGGGCATTCCTGTGTTATATAAATGAACAAAGTTATGATTGTCTTACAAAATAGAAATCACATTATTTACTCTTAAAAAAATCACAAGATTATTTTAGCTCCTTTTGTTTTGAAACATTTGATTTTTAGGTGCATTGGAAATTTTACTAACTCAGCTCATTTTGAAGTATCTTTTTTGTATATCTGTTCTGTCTCTCTTAAGATTGAAATTTAGGTCAATACAACTTGAATTTAACTTTATTACAGAAAATAAGTGTGCCATCTTTAAAAACTGCATTCTAAATTTTAAGCACAGTAGATCAAAGTACATCTTATTTAAATAAATAGAATGCAGTCTTAATTATTTTGTTCCAAACTTTCTTAAAATAGTCATTGTTCTCAATATAAAATGTGAGGTTTAGCTTTATTATTTTAAAGAAAGATGAAAAGTTGTTTATTTTAAAATTTTAATGATTTAGCTTTCAAATTATGGAAATTCTCCTTTGGGGACAGCTTTATTTGAATTGTATGTGACATTATTTTTATTTCTTAAGGCTATGATTAAAAGTTTCCTGGATGTCTACCAGCTTGCAAGCGCTGGAATCACTACATTAGAGAAAGAAATGACATCTCATCGAAGTCACATCGCAACCTTGAAATCAGAACTTCACACAGCTTGTTTACGTGAAAATGAAAGTTTACAATCAGTAAGTCCTTGTCTAACAATATTTTTTTCTTCTTTGGCTCTTGGGTTACATTTACATTTATGTTTTTAATGCTCATAAGATCACTTGCCAATATATATATAAAATATAATTTAGGGTAAATGATCAATCAAGTGACATAAAATTATTAGGGTGGAGAAAAATTTGAAGGAAAGAAAGCAATTAATTTTTCCATTGTATCATGTATAAAGATATGCATATTGTTATCAATGCTAAAACACTACATCAAGATTCCTTTGTGTTTGGCAGTGCAGCTGACAGTTGGATTTGGCAGTATGCATAGTTAAAGCTTGCAACTGTCTGAAGATTCAGTGTGTCCCATTAAGACAGAATATTATTAATTATGCGTATAACCAAAATGGTAATTAGAACATGTGATTATTCTCTGTAGAAAAGTAGACTTATCCATAATACATGCCTAGCTAAAGATGCATGTTGTGATTCATCTATATGATTAAAATTCAGTTTCAGCAGTTATTTTATGTTTTAAAATTTTAGCCCATGATGAAATTTAGTCTCACTTAAGACAAAAATTTTTTTTGTACGTTTGAAGGATGTGTTTGGGGAGTTTTAAAAAATGAATATACTTGTGACATAAAGGAATAAATAAATATTTATTCCTTTATGTGTCAACAATGAGATTCAGAGGGTTACCAATAATTGGAATGTCTTCTTTCTTTTTTTGGTTTGATTATAGTGGATCAGGGTGACTTGTAAGGAAAAACAGTATCATTTTGCCATTCAGCTGTTGACCCTTTTGAAATGATAGATTCAACAGAAAAGGAGTTACATTAGAGCAAATAGATGCATGGCTGTGGTTGGGTTCTTCACCTTCAGGTCTTAGCTCAGCATTTCAATGAAGCCTTTGTAACCAGGGTATTCAAAATTACAACCACACCTACCCTCCACCCTCCTCAAAAACTCTGTTTCTGTTTCTCTTTTGCCCCATATTTCCTATCTACCTTCTACCTTCTTTGTTTTATTTTTTTCACTATATCACTTATCATCAACGGACATGTGTATTTTATCTATTTGCTTATTGTTTGTTTGTTCCCCACTCTCAGTAGAATACAAGTTTCATGACAAGCAATTTTGAGTGTTTCACTGCTGTGAAGGTGCTCCAGTGATGAGAGAAGTCTAGTTTACAAGAGGTGCTCAACAAATATTTACTGAATGAAAAATACTAGTAATTTATCTAATAAATGTAAAACACCAGTTATTTGGGACCTGAGTTGGGAATTCAGTTTTCAAAATAAATGATTTTGTTGATTCCTTCCTTCTATCTTACTTTCTTTTCTTTTCTTTTCTTTTCTTTTCTTTTCTTTTCTTTTCTTTTCTTTTCTTTTCTTTTCTTTTCTTTTCTCTTTCTCTCCTTCCTTCCTTCCTTCCTTCCTCTCTCCCTCTCTCTCTCTCCCTCCCTCCTTCCTTCCTTCTTTCCTTCCTTCCTTCCTTCCTTCTTTCCTTCCTTCCTTCTTTCCTTCCTTCCTTCCTTCCTTCTTTCCTTCCTTCCTTCCTTCCTTCTTTCCTTCCTTCCTTCTTTCCTTCCTTCCTTCCTTCCTCCCTCCCTCTCTCTCTTTCTTTCTCACAGGGTCTTGCTCTGTCTCCCAACTGGAGTGCAGTAGCATCATCATAGCTCACTGCAACTGCAAACTGTTAGGCTCCACAGATCCTCCTCCTGCCTCAGCCTCCCAAGCAGCTGGGACTACAGGCGCACACCACCATGCCTGGCTAGTTTTTCTATTTTTTTGTAGAGACAGGGTCTCCCTCGTGCTCAAGCTGGTCTTGCACCAGTCTGACTCCTTAAAAAGAGGTTAGTAAATTTGACCCCCATGAAAATAAACTAAAATGAAGAGGAAACTTTTTTAAATTTTGCGTATTTGGAATTTATTCTATGCTGTTTAGGTTGTGTCAGCTTTGTTGGGTTGCACTATTGTTTGTTACTTGTTACAGTTATTCATTTTAAGAAAGGCCAAACTTGATAAAGTGAGATTTTTCTTCCATGGGTTCAACAAATTATTACCAATTATTATGTTACTTATATCTTAATGAAACTGTGTTTAATATACTGCACTATCATAACAAAACTCTACTTCTCAACCTTTTTTCCCTTCTGAACATCTCTATAGGGTATGCTCAGCATCTCATTTGTAAGAACTATTGTACCCTGGCAGTGATTCTTAAGATGGGATAAGTATAATGTGCAAAATTCCCCCAGGCAATTCTGATGTATCCTTTTAGGAGAATGCTGTCCAATTCCATGTCTCTATAGGATGTATGCTCTCCTGTCTTTTCCCTTAGTTGGGAAGCACTATTTTAAAAACAATAATAAATTTGCATAATAATTTTTATTTTTCAATACATTTGTATATGCATTTTCTTTTTTTTAATTTCGAGGGGGTTCAAATGTTTTTGTTACATGGATAGCTTTTGTAATGCTTGAGTCAGGGCTAGAAGTGTGCCCATCACCTGCATAGTGTTCATTTTACTCATTAGGTAGGTTTTTGCCCCTCTTCTTCTCCCCGCTCTCCCCTGCTTGATTTCCAATGACTTTTACTTCCCTCAATGCATATGTGTGCCACTCAGTTAGTTCCAATTTAATAGTAAGTATATGTGGTATTTGTTTTTCCATTCTTGAAATACTTCACTTAGGATAATGGTCTCCAGTTCCATCTAAGTTGCTGCAAAATGCATTAATTCATCTTTCTTCATGGCTGAGTACTATTCCATAGTATACATATACCACATTTTGTTAATCTACTCCTGAAGTGATGGGCACTTGGGTTGATTCCACATCTTTGCAATTGTGAATCGTGCTGTAATAAACATTCGAGTGTAAGTGTCTCTTTGATAAAATGACTTATTTTCCTTTGAGTAGATACCCCGTAGTAGGATTGCTGGATCAAATGGTAGGTCTACTTTTAGTTCTTTAAGAAATCTCCATACTGTGTTCCATAGAGGTTGTACTAATTTACAGTCCCACCAACAGTGTATTAGAGTTCCTTTCTGTCTACATCCACACAATCATCTATTGTTTTTGAATTTTTTAATAAAAGCCATTATAACAGGGATAAGGTGATATCTTGTTGTGGTTTTAATTTGCATTTCTCTGATGATTAGTGATATTGAGAATTTTTCATGCGTTTCTTGGCCATTTGTCTATCTTGCTTTGAAAAGATTCTGTTCATATCTTTTGCCCACTTTTTAATGAGATTGTTTGTTTTTTTGTCTTGCTGATTTGTTTGAGTTCTTTGTAGATTCTGGACATTAGCTTTTTATCAGATGTACAGTTTGTGAATATTTTCTCCCATTCTGTAGGTTGTTTCCTGATTATTTCCTTCGCTGTGCAGAAGCTTTTTAATTTACTCAAGTCCTATTCATTTATTTTTGTTGGTGGTGTAATTACCTTTGAGGTCTTAGTCATAAATTCTTTGCCTAGGCAGACATCTAGAAGAGTTTTTCCTACATTTTCTAATCAGGAAAGAGGAGGTCAAACTATTTCTCTTTGTCGATGATATGATCTTATGTCTAGAAAACTCTAAGGATTCCACCAAAAGACTCCTGGAATTGATAAATAAAATCAGCAAAGTCTCAGATTACAAAATCAATGTACATAAATCAGTAGCATTTCTATACAGCAGTAACAAGTCAAGCTGATCATCCAGTCAGAGACTCAATACCATTCACAATAGCTGCAAAGAAAATAAAATGCCCAGGAATATACTTAACCAGGGAGGTGAAAGATCTCTACAAAGAGAACTACAAAACATTGAGGAAAGAAATCGCAGATGACACAAACAAATGGAGAAACATATCATGCTCATGGATTGGTAGAATCAGCATTGTCAAAATGTCCATACTAGGCCGGGCACGGTGGCTCACGTCTGTAATCCTAGCACTCTGGGAGGCCGAGGCGGGTGGATCGTTTGAGCTCAGGAGTTCGAAACCAGCTTGAGCAGGAGCAAGACCCCGTCTCTCCTAAAAAAATAGAAAGAAATTAATCAGACAACTAAAAATATATAGAAAAAAATTAGCTGGGCATGGCAGCACATGCCTGTAATCCCAGCTACTCAGGAGGCTGAGGCAGAAGGATCACTTGAGCCCAGGAGTTTGAGGTTGCTGTGAGCTAGGCTGACGCCAC
>NW_012155840.1:3291826-3304725 GCF_000956105.1 Propithecus coquereli
GTTGCTGTGAGCTAGGCTGACGCCACGGCACTCACTGTAGCCTGGGGAAAAGAGTGAGACTCTGTCTCAAAAAAAAAAAAAAAAGAAAAAAAAATGTCCATACTACCCAAAGGGATTTACAGATTCAACATATTCTCCATCAAAATACTAATGTCATATTTCACAGATCTGGAAAAAATAATTCTACACTTCATTTGGAACCAGAAAAGAGCCCGAATAGCCAAAGCAGTCTTAAGCAAAAAGAACGAATCTGGAAGCATCACATTACCAGACTTCAAACTATACTACAAGGCTATAGTAACCAAAACAGCATGGTATTGGCACAAAAATAGAGACATAGACCAATGTAACATAATAGAGAACCCAGACATAAAACCATATAAATATAGCGAACTAATCTTTGACAAAGCAGACAACAACGTATACTGGGGAAAAGAAGTCCTGTTCAATAAGTAGTGCTGGGAAAATTGTATAGCCACATGCAGAATAATGAAACAGGACCCCTGTCTTTCACCACTCACAAAAATTAATTCAAGATGGATAAAAGACTTAAACGTATGTACATTTTCTAGCTTGAACTTCTTAAGAACTCTCCATATGAGGCAGAAGAGCACACCTTCGTCTTTGTATTAATACTTCATAAACGAGAGGCAATACTGTTGGTGGATAAGAGCATGGGCTTTGGAGTTATATCCATTAGGAATACTATCAAGTGTAAATAACAGAAAACTTGTCTAACATGACATAAAAAAATAGAGGAGTGCAGATATCTCTTCAACATACTGATTTCATTTCCTTTGGATATATACTTCATAGTGGGATTTCTGGATCATATAGTAGTTCCATTTTTAATTTTTTGAGGAAACTTCATACTGTTTTTCATAATGACTATACTAATTTACATTCCCACCAATAGTGTGTAAGGGTTCCTTTTTTTCCCACATCCTCACCAACACTTATCTTTTGTCTTTTTGATAATAGCCATTCTAACAGGAGTGAAGTGGTATCTCATTTTGGTTTTGATTTTCATTTCCCTGATGATTAGTGGTGTTGAACATTTTTTCATATACCTGTTGGCCATTTGTATATCTTCTTTTGAGAAATGTCTATTCAGGTTTTTGTCCATTTTTTTAATCCTCTTCTATAAGCACCATCAGTATATTCTAATGACTGAGCTCTCTGCTCTTTCTGCAGCCTATTTTCCCCTCCTTTCATTGATACATTCTTAAAAAGTAGTCTATACTTGCTACTTCTATGTGCTCTTCTTCCATTTGCCCCTAAGCTTTAGTTGACATCTCACTTTTGAGTCTATTATTCTGCTGAAAGTATTTTCTTAAAGGTCACCAGTAATTACTAACCAAGATAACACACTGAAAAGAAATAACTTCAATGTATAAGAATATTTTAAACAAAGGAGCTGCCCTAGACTAGGGTATGAGTGAAGCCTTTTCAGGATCAATGTTGTGAGCTATTAACTAAAGACTGGGTAGGAGTTATCCGGTGGAAGAGATTAACTAAAGACTGGGTAGGAGTTATCCAGAGGTGGAAGAGAATAGTGATTCTGATCAAGATAAGGAGAGTGGCAGCATTTACAAAGACTCTGTGATAGAAAGAAGAAACTGAGAAAGACCAATGTGGATGGTGGAGGAAAGCAAAGGCAAGAGAGGTCTGATATAAGAATGGTCTAGAGTAATGGTCCCCGGACTGGTTTCATGGAAGATAATTTTTCCATGGACCGGGAGGAGGATGATGGTTTCAGGATGATTCAAACACATTACATTCATTGTACACCTTAATTTCTATTATTACATTGTCGCTTGCTACTCACTGGTAGGTTTTTGATATGAGTCTACAAGCAATTGATTTATTATGGTCTCTGTGCAGTCAAACCTCTGTGCTAATGATAATCTGTATTTGCAGCTGCTCCCCAGCACTAGCATCACCACCTCAGCTCCACCTCAGATCATCAGGAATTAGATTCTCATAAGGAGCACGCAACCTAGATCCCTCACATGCATAGTTTACAGTGGGATTCCGGCTCCTGTGAGAATCTAATGCCACTGCTCATCTGACAGGAGGGCAGAGCTCAGGTGGAGATGCTAGTGATGGGGAGTGGCTGTAAATACAGATGAAGCTTTGCTTGCTCACCAGACACTTACCTCCTGCTGTGTGGCCCTGGTTCCTAACAGCGGGCCCCTGGGACCGCAGATCTAGAGTGAAGGGCAGAGGTCAGACTTTGTTGTCTTTGTCCAAAGAGCAAGGCAAAAGTCACTGAAAAATTTTAAAAAAGGAGCGAGGTGCTCAGATTTTCATTTTTGAAAATATCACTTTGGCTGCAGTGTGACGAACTAGGTAAATGTGAAGGACAAGAGGAATTGGTATGTCAGAGACATTTCCTAGGGTTTTGCTTTTGGAAATGGATCAATGTTCTCATTTACTGAGAAAGAAAACAATTGAACAGAATATTGTGAATTTTGTTTTGAGTGTGTTGAGCTTGAGGTACCTTTTATCTAATATTTGAGTATATTAATGGCTACTAACATAGATGTCTAGGACATTAGGGACATATAGACAGTACTTTGACCCACCACATCTGAAAAGCACTGAATGTATATAACTTTCTTTCCCTTGGAACTCACACACCTCTCTGTCTCTTATTGCACAGACCATTTTCTACCTGTATTTAACAATGTGGAAATGATTATTAAGTGGGCATTATTTGAGGTATAGGGACAAAGGTGAATAAGACATGATGTTTGCCCTTGTGAATTCCTCTTCTAGCATGGGAAACAGAGACATAAGCAAATCACAGAAATAGGCATACATGAAGTCTGTGGGAGCACAGATGAGAGTTCATTTTATCTAACATTGTCAGAAAAAGGTACTGATAAGATAAAATGTGGGAGTCTCTGAAGTAGCAATGTGACACCTTGTTAAAGGGGAAGAGCAATCAAAATATATGTTTTATTTTGCTTTGAAGAATGGGCCCTGTAGATAGTATATGTGTTTAATGAATGAAATGATATAATGACTTTTGTGTACTAGGAAATGTATTGTTATTTTAGTTCCATTTCCCCTCTCAATTAAAGCTGCTCAGTTCACCCAAAAAGCCTGTACCAAGTGAAGCCCAAGACTGCTTGTAATAGTCACTCCATACCACACTTTCATAGGTTCCTAATCCATTCTTACACATCCGATTCCAGCTTTTTACTTTATAATCTGATTTGATTCTGCTTGTGACCATTTTGTTCTTGATGTTCTTGTTTCATCTCTCTGGTATTTGTTATTCTGGCTACTCCTTAGCTGTCTCCTCCAATGCCCACCCCACCTGCCATCACCTCCTTCTCAAAGGCCCCTTATAGAAAGCTTTAGACTCAGGCAGGCAAGCACTCTAAGCATCAATTCAGGTATTAGTAATATGTAGATGAAAATGCCTACATTGTAGGGTGTTGTAAGGATGAAACGAAGACAAGGTATCTGGCATATTAGTAGGTGCTCAATAAATATTAGTTCTTTTACCAATACATAAAAAGATTTTCTGATAGTTACATGTATTTCCTACAGCTAAGCTATATGTATAGCTTTTAACAAATTATAACTATGAGGAGATTTTTTTATTTATAGGCAAAGAAACAAAACAACCCTTACATCAGTGCTTTTAGCACATAATAAGTACTGTATTAATAATGTTAGTTGTTATCATTTATTTAATGACTCAAGGACAGCCAATTTATATCTCTTACTATCTCATTACTGTCTAATCCAGTCATTTCACTAGATACCCTTCAAGAAAAAAAAAATTTAAATCAGCTGTTAGCCATGACTTAATTTGTTGAGAGGGGCTGTACAGTGCAGTTTAGTGGTATAAAGTACAGATTCTGAAGTCCAGCTCGCTGGGTTTTAATTAGCATCCAATCAGATTATAACCCAAGGCCTCTGATTGCTTGTCTGGTGCTTTCCTATGAGACTGCAGTGTGGAATAAGAGAAATCTTTACCGTCACGGCGCTTCAAGTATAGTGGAGAATACAACCATTATACAGGTAACTAAAAGTGTGCTATTAAAGTGCAAGCACAGAGTACACCTAACTAGAAGACTTAACTTGGGCTTGGGGTGAGGAAAGGCCCAGTTGAGTAATTGCGATCTTAGTTGAAAGAGTGAAGATTAAGTAGGAATTGACAAGGGAAAGCATGGCATGTTCAGGGATTTGAAAGATATCTACCATGGCTGGAACAAAATAAATTAGATGGAGAATTATGAGAGATGACACTGGAGGAGGAGGTGGCCTTTTAATTCTTACTTCTGCATAATTACTTTGGCTAGAATTTCCAGTACTATGTTGAATAGAAGTTGTGAAACTGGGAATCCTTGTCTTATGCCTGATCTTTTTTCCCAGTACAATATGATGTTAGCTGTGGGTTTCTCATAGATGGCCTTTATTGTGTTGAAGTACATACCTTCTATAACTAATTTGTCAAGAGTTTTTTTTTTTTTAAGTCATGAAGTGATGTTGAATTTTATCAAATGCTCTTTCTGTGTCTATTGAAATGTTCATATGGGTTTTGTCTTTCCTTCTGTTAATGTATATCACATTTATTGATTTTTATGTGCTAAAACATCCTTGCATCCCTGGGATGTATCCTAATTAATCACAGTGAATGTTCTTTTTAATATGCTATTGGATTCAATTTGCTAATATCTTGTTGGGAATGTTTGCACCTATGTTCATCAGGGATATCGGCCTGTAGTTTTTTGTATGTGTGTGTGTCCTTGTGTGGTTTTGGAATTAGGATAATGCTGGCCTCATAAGATGAATTTGGAAGTATTCTCACATCTTCAATTTTCTGGAATAGTTTGAGGAGAATTGGTATTAGTTCTTCTTTAAATTTTAGGTAGAAATCAGCAGTGAAGCAATCAGGTCCTGGACTTTTCTTTGATGGAAGACTTTTTATTATTGATTCAATTACCTCACTTGTTATTGATCTGTTCAGATTTTCTGTTTATTCATAATTCAATATTGGTAGATTATATATGTCCGGGCATTTCTTCTGTATTATCAAACTTGTTGGCATATAGTTGTTCATAATATCTCTTATGATTCTTTGTATTTCTGTGGTATCAATTGTAATGTCTCCTTTTTCATCTCTGATTTTATGTATTTTTTCTCTCTTTTATTAGTGTCAGTAAAGGCTTGTCAATTTTGCTTATATTTTAAAGAAAACACTCTTCAGTTTTTTTATCTTTTAAATTGTTTTTCTTGGTCTCTATTTTGTTTATTCCTGTGCTGAACTTTATTATTTCCTTCCTTCTACCTTTAGTTTGTTCTTGTTTTTCTAGTTCCTTGAGGTGCATCGTTAGGTTGTTTATTAGAAATCCTTCTTTTTTGATAAATTTCCCTTTTAGAGCTGATTTGCTATGTCCTACAGGTTTTGATATGATGTTTTTCCATTCTTGTTTATCTCAAGGAAATTTTAAATTTCCCTTTTAATTTCCTTGAACCCTTGTCTCACACCATATGCAAAATTTAACTTTAAATGTATCAAAGACCTGCACATAAGAGCTATTAGTAAAACTATAACACTCTTAATAAAAAACATAGGGGTAAAACTTCACGAGCTTGGATTTGGCAATGAATTCTTAGCTATGACACCAAAAGGATAAGTGACAAAAGAAAAAAATAAATAAATTGGACTTCTTCAAAATTAAAAGCTCTTGTGCATGAAAAGACTATCAAGACAGTGAAAAGACAAACGACAGGATGGGAGAAAATACTTATAATCATATGTCTGATTAAGGTATAATATCCAGAATATATTAATACAAAGAACTCCTACAACTCAACAACAGAAAATCAGTCTAATTTTTAAAAAATGGGCAAAGGACTTGAACAGATAATTTTCCAAAGAAGATACACAAATGGCCAAGAAACACATGTAAAGATGTTCAACATCGTTAGTCATTAGCGAACTGTAAATCAAAACCAGAATGAGATACCACTTTATACCCACTAGGATGACTGTAATAAAAAGAAAAAGAAAATAAGAGGTGTTGTAAGGATGTAGAGAAGTTGGAATCTTCATATATTGCAGGTGGGTATGTAAAATGGTACGGCCACTGTGGTGATTCCTCAATGAATTAAACTTAGAGTTACCATATAACTCAGCAATTTCACTCCTAGGTATTAAAAAATATTTCTTCGAGTTCTCGAGTGGTATGAGATAGGTAGCTAGATTATTGCTTACACGGGATGGCAATGTGTTGTACTGGAAAGCAGCATGACAGAGAGTCTGAGGAAACTTGGGTTCTAGAGAAAACTTTGCTATTGACTCACCTAAAATAAATCACACTATTTCCCTGGGTCATATTTTTCCTGGCTGTAAAATGAAAAGTTTCTATTAGATGAAATCTAAATTGCCTCTCAGCTTTAAAATTCTTCAATTGAAGTTACAGATACCAATTTTGAATACTAGATTCTATGTTTTGTCTTGTTCCTGCTTCAATTTACAACAATAGAATGAGTGTGTGTTTCTAAATTTATAATATAATGTAATCCATTTACAAATATATACCAGTTGTTAAATCTCACAGTATGACTTGTAAGTAGGTAGTCAAAAAGTCCCCAAAGTAATCTGAAAATGTATTAGTGTATTTATAAGGAGTATTTCCTTTTTTATGCAAAGTTTTTTTGGTATTTAATATGTTAGGAATGTGAACTTTTAACTCGTCAGACTATTGTAACATATTTGAAAATTATAGTAATTTGATTAAAATGTTGCCTATAAGGCAAAAGGTTTAGTTAATAGAATCCATATGTAATTAAAATGCAGAACTAAATGTAATCAGACTCCAGTGACTAGTGCCTTCATATTGATAGTTTTACAATGGCCTCTGGGGTTGAAAGTTTAAATGTTACAGAATGTAACAACACTGCAAAAACAACTTAAGCTGGCAATTTAGCTATTTTAAAATCAACATAGTTACTTGATAAGATGTGACTATCACATTCTAGATTCTCATCATTTTATGAATATCTACTGTTGGCAGGTGGTAGAAGCACATGATTGGTGTGCTGGTGGAGGACCATGCTCTGCAGCACTGTTGTATAAACAGACTAAGATGAAGGTCCCTGCTATGAGCCAAGCCATGGCCTTTTTTTTCCCCTCTTTTCATAACAGAGTTGCTTAATTTGGGTGAATTCATTTGAATCATATGAAAGTTATAGACACAACACTATGCACCAAGCCACAAAAGAAGTTAAAAATTTTTTCCTGAACTTAAAAAAAAATTATTTTCTCTGGACAGTTTTAAGAGTTGACATCCTGTGTTAGAGTTCTCTAATCATCACCAGCACAATTTACAATCAGAACACACAGAGAGCCAGTTCAGACCAGCTCATCTGTTGATCTTGGCAGAGACCCTTCATCTCACTGTGTGCAGCTGCCACTTGAGAGTTGGGGGGACTCAGCAGAGGGCCAGAGGAGGGTGGGATGCAAGGCTGGTCAAGGCATGAACACATGGGCCTGCTTCATTTCAACTGTTGTATGTTGCTTAAAAAAATAGTCTTTTTAATTTTACGGCACCCCACCCCCTCTTTTAACCTGAAATTAAACGAGGACCTCTCATGAGCCACTGCGCTCCAGGCATAAGAAATTGTAATGTCTGGCTTCCAGAAACTGTCCCGTCAAAATGTGCTTCTGATTAGGTGGCTTAATTACAGCTGTGAAAACAATGTTGATTTAGGCCTCAGGATTCCAGGGCATGTCAGCCGTTATTAGCTAACCTTGGAATGAGTCCACCATTTTAAAACTTTGTACCACTAAAGTCACCCTGTTTGACAACTTTTTATTTAGGTGGAAAGGTTGCCAGAAGCAACACATTTTATGCAAAATATTGTTGAATGCACAATTTCAACTGCAGCACCATTAGTGGTCATTAAAGAGATAGTTTGTACTTTATCAAGAACAAGGAAGTGCTGTTTGTAAAAACAGTAAGTTTTGAATAGTATTTTTAAAGGGTTGACTGACATAAGAATTAATTTTAATTCCTTTAATTCAGTTTATTTCAAATCCAGCATGTTGGTTTAACCACCCAATTTTATTACACCTAAATTTTCCTGACAGTTTCATTTGCCGTTAGGAAATAAAATTGCAATTTTTTTCAACATGGGAAATAATGGCTAGTTTTAAAAATGTTGTGTTTGAAACTTCCCTTGCCTCAAGCTGGTTCAGACACAACTTCAGTTTACTTTTGGAAGGAAATGAACTTCATTAAATAGTTTTTAATATTTTAATATAAGTATGTTTTCTTCATAGTGAGAAAGCTTATTAGACTTACGTATATATACCTTCTAGGGAAGTAAAAGTTGTAATAATTAGACAGTTCCAATGCTTTGGACTTTTCAATACAGTTCTCACTGGTATAGCTACATATTTTCAATAATTCCAATTCAATTGTATTTTAGATATCTAAAATTCACTTTATATATTATGAATGATTTTTATTTGTTAATAATTTTAGAAGTGGACATTAAAATGAAAGCAATACCAAAAAAGTATGACGGAAAGAAAGTTGAACAACAAACATAAAGAGTCATAATTCTCGTTATAAGTTTGGAAGAAACTCTTGCTTAAAAATGCACAATTTATGCCAAACCGAATACCCAAGAGAGAGCTAAATGATTTCTTTAAAATGAAATCTCCCACACCCAAGACATTAAATACAGTGATGTGGGTGGTCAAGGCACATCTTTTTCTACTGGTCAGATTCATTGAATAATTAACTGACTTTGAACAATGTATGGTTCAAGAAAAAATATTTGTCCAAGTTGAATGAAGAGTTAATACACAGGTAGTTATGAGGAATCGATGGGTTGATGATACAGTATGTATGCCTTGAAAGAGAAGGACGGGCAATGGATTCAAAATAAAGAAGAAAATAGTAATCCCATAATCTAAATAATATCAGTAACATCTTCTAATTGCCAGATATAATAGAAACACTTTAGATATCTTTAGTCTATTTATTATTTAATTTAATCTTCATATAAATTTTATGAGAGAAGTATTATTTCCTCATATTGCAGATGAGGCAGCTCAGTACCAGACTGGATGTGTAATTTGCCCAAGATCATGCTGTTTGGGGTCGAGATTGGAACCCCTGTCTACGTGTTCAAAACCCATACCTTAAACTAAAAATAGAAATAGATTTTTTTTTTTTTGAAAATAGATTCCAGGTGAAATAGTGGGGAAACATTAAGAATGACCAAATTTACATTGAGTATGCTTTTACACAATTAATAGAGAAGATCATTTAAACTTGAATAAAAGTTTTACAGTTTTCTATGTAAAAAAAACCTAATTTTTTTCTTTCAGTAAAAAGCGACTATGTATAAAGACTGACAAATTCACTAGATCTATGGTTAAGGCCTTTTACCTAGAACAAAAGGACATTTCTCTTTCCTTTTGAAGTTACTTTACGCACAGAGAATTGAAAGTGTACATCCTTCCATTTTAGACTGGTTTGAAGTTTGGATATATTTCGTTTGTTCTTAAGATTCTGTTAGCTGGGAAGAAATAGCCGTCTTTGTTTCCCAGCACTTTGACTTAGGGCATGCTTTGATAGAATCTGAATTCAGCTTATTCTTTTGGATATTCTTTTGTTCTCAATGTTTGCTTGACACCAATTGGAAAGATACCCTTCTAGAATGTAAGGGGCCAACTAAGGTTACAGGACTTTATTTTTCCAGTCTCCACCATTTCATTTCTGAGTTCTAACTGAAAATATGAATTTGGTTGAAAAAATCTGCCATATAGATTGTATGTAGTATAGAATATATTTAATTTTTCCATGATACAATGATTGCTTTGATATATCATTTTTTAAATCCCTCCTGGTGGCTTATGACTTAATTTTTAAAGCTATTTCATTAAATAACATATTGGATATTATAGATTCTTATGATTATAGTTATGTAGACCATAACTGATTTTGCCTCTTCTTGATAACATAACCATTTTTTTTGAGAAAAGAAAATGGCCTAAGGAGTTTTGAAGAATATATCTATACCTATTTATATCTATATACTAAATCTATCTAGATAGTATATATATATCTGTATAGATATCCTTACTGTTTTGTGGTATACTATTTTAGCTATGGAGTAATTTTTTTTACTATCTTGGTTTATGTACTTATATTTCCTGATTCATATTTATTTGAATATAAAATAATCCAATTATTTTTTAAAATTTTTCTTTTACTTCAATAGATTTAGGGGATACAAGCAGTTTTTTTTTTTTTTGTTACATGGATGAATTGTATAATGCTGAAGTCAGGGCTATTAGTAAATACATCAAATCATTCAATTCTTTAAAATATGGTCAGTATTTTTCCTAAATGGGTTAAAAAACGCCTAGAATATTAAAGCAATTCAACTTTTATCACCACATAGTGTCTTTTAATGACACTGCTAATAAAGGGCATGAAGTGTATAATAATGCTTCTTAGCAATGCTTCGAAAGAGTTTAAATTGTCACCATTTCAATATTAAAATGCATGAAAAAGTACAGGAGAGTTATTTATTAGGAACAGCCGGTTAGTAAATCTCATATCCTTGTTTGTCCCTATCTCATACGGTTACCTCAAGCTGGGATTGGGGAAAGCCTAGAGAAGAGATTTTTACTCCCCACCCCTTCTCCAGTTAAATTTCTGAATAAGATCTCATGTAACAAAAGCATTCTACTATTAAAAAATTTGGAAACCCTTTTTATATGAAGAAGATACCCAGGAACAGTGATTTGTTAAATAAGTAGTTATTTAAATATGTCATAAAATATCAAATATGAACTCAAGGCAAAAAAAAAAAAGAAATGAAAAAGGAAGAATAATTTCATGATAACTTCTGTACTTTGTAAAATCAGTTTTACTTGTTTCATGGCCGCTTGAAAGCCTAAAAACTTTAGACTT
This sequence comes from Propithecus coquereli, assembly GCF_000956105.1. Taxonomy (NCBI): domain Eukaryota; kingdom Metazoa; phylum Chordata; class Mammalia; order Primates; family Indriidae; genus Propithecus; species Propithecus coquereli. Next base: position 3,302,791 of record NW_012155840.1, read on the forward strand.
GCGTTTGTTTTTTCCAACAAATACTTTTGCCTTTCTCTATGCATACACTTTTTTGGTACCTCTTGGTATAAGATCTTGATTATTTATGCTATACAACTTTATATCATTTGTTTGGGGAAGAATAGAGATATACGTAATTTTGGTAAAAGTATAAAGTTGTCCTTGAAGAAATTAAATGTTAGCATATGTTTTGCATTCTAGATATTATATTTGGCTTTTATAAACTTAATAAAGACTTTTCATAGTAATATACTAAAGATGTCTTTCCTACCTACAGTACTTAATCTATCTGTAGATCTCATGATCTTATCTAAGTAAGCTACAAGTCAGTTAAGGTCATTTCTCTTTTTCAGTGATTGAAGGGAATTTACAAGGGAAAGGAAGTACATGGTAACCAACTTGACTTCTTGACTACCCCCATGAGGAGGGATATTCACAGTAATTCCTTACTGGGAATAAGGTTGGGTCCCTTTGCACAAAGCCAACCTTGCAGACCAAATCTGGGAACAAAGAAGGATGCCAGTCTATCAAACATCTCACTAGGTTTTCCTCTCCATCTCCCTCACCACAACTTATACAATTCACTGCTGCTGTAGCTGTATCTCCTCAACATTTCTACCTTTTATTTTTTAGGTAGAGAAGTTGAAGGGATATGCTCCTAATTTTGTGCAGTGGAAAGCACACTGGACTGGAGAGTCAAGAGTTAAGAACTTAATCCTGGGCACTGCCAACATTAGCTATATGACTGAGGGCAAGTAAGCTCTCTGGGAGTTTCCACAATTATAAAAGGAGGAGCTCAGAACAGATGATCACTAAGTTGCCTTCTATCACTAAAAAATGCTTTCTTGTTCACTTTATTATTATTTTTGTTGCAACCTTCCATTCTACTTGGTAACCCTTAGAAGTGTAGGTACAGATTAAACGTTGTCCTCTCAGGGTTTTGTGCCACTTCAGTGTTATCTCACTCAGCCAGCATGCTGTTCCAGAGGATTCAGGTCATTAATTATGGTAAGAGCATATGTTTCTATTTCTATTTTTTAGACTAGCAAACAAAATGAGTATTTGAATATTTAGATTTTCACCTTTGAAATGGAATATTTGATAGCCTCGGATGCACAGAAATGTTGTGTGTTGGTTAATGGAACTCACAGCAATTCAACACTTGGTTAATTTAGTACTTAGTTTAGCACTTCTGGATACTATTGTGATAGTAACCATTTTTATAGTTTAACTTCTTTTAATTCTTATTCACATTTAATTTGCACCCATAATGTACCATTGGATATCAGGAAGCATAAAAAGAACACTGATGTTTAAATACAATGGTAATAAGGAACCCTAAAAAAGGATAATTATGGAAATGTACCTCAGTCTTCAACAGATCCATAAGTTCCATTCATCTGATCAAAATTCCTATACCAACACTTGATATTTTTAATGTTCCCAAGCCAGAGTTAGTAACAGAGAAAATTGTGATAATTTTATTCAAATTGGCTATACATTTATTGAAAATCAACACCTATAATGTATAATTGGAAAGAAGTGCTAGACAATAGCAGCATGAAACTCTTATGAACCTCTTAGAAACAAAATACACAAATTTGTATAAAATAAGCCCATTAATTTTTTTTTATTTCAGCATATTATAGGGCTACAGATGTTTAGGTTACCTATGTTGCCCTTGCCCCCCCTTCCCCCCAAGTCCCAGTTTCAAGTATGTCCATCTCTTGGATGGTGCTCACTGTACTCTTTGTGTATGCATATACCCGTCCCCTCCTCCCCCCCTTCCCCTCCCCCCTGCCCGAAATCCAATAGATGTTATTCTTATATGTACACTTATGTGTTGATCAGTTAATACCAATTTGATGGTGAGTACACGTGGTGCTTGTTTTTCCGTTCTTGGGATACTTCACTTAGTAGAATGTGTTCCAGCTC
>NW_012155840.1:3308230-3319056 GCF_000956105.1 Propithecus coquereli
TGATTTCCACCCCTTTACCTTGAGTCTAAATGCATCCTTGAAGGTTAGATGTGTTTCCTGGAGACAGCAGATACCTGGCTTGTATTTTTTTATCCATTCGGCCAGCCTATGTCTCTTTAGAGGTGAGTTCAAGCCATTCACATTTATTGAAAGAACTGATAAGTGGGGTAAATTGTTCTTCAGATTGTTGAGTTGCTTTTTGTTGCTTTGTTTTCTCTCTTGAGCCACTGTGGATTCTAGCCTTTGATCTTTAGCTTTTGAGTGGTTTCACATTCGAGAGTGTTTATTGTGCTGATCCTTGTGTAATTCAGCTTTGAGTACTTCTTGGAGAGCTGATCTTGTCTTGGTGAATTCCCAAAGACTTTGTTTATCTGAGAATGTCTTTATTTCTCCTTCATATGTAAAATTTAGTTTTGTAGGGTACAGAACTCCAGGCTGGGCATTATTCTGTTTCAGAAGAGTGAGAATGGGGGCCCAGGCTCTTCTTGCTTGTAGGGTTTCAGTTGAGAAGTCTGAAGTTATTCTGATAGGCTTTCCTTTGTATGTTACTTGTTTCTTTTGCCTGACAGCTCATAGAAGGGCCTCCTTAGTTGATATTTTAGTCAATATGATGACTGCATGACGTGGCGTCTTTCTATTTGCATTGAATCTCCCTGGGGTCCACTGCGCTTCTTGTATCTGTATATCTAGATTTTTAGCAAGGCCTGGGAAATTCTCCTCTATTAAATGTTCAAATAGGTTATCCAGCCCTTGCGTGGTTTCTTCTTCATTTTCCGGAATACCAATCACACGCAGGTTTGGTTTTTTCACATAATCCCACATTTCTTTTAAGCTTGTTTCTTTTTTCTTTATTTTCTGCTCAATCTCTGTGACTGACTTATTCATTTGGAAGGAGCTGTCTTCAATCTCTGAGATTCTTTCTTCTGTTTGATCTACCCTGTTCTTGAGGCTTTCCACAGTGTTTTGAAGTTCCCTGAATAAGTCCTTTATTTCCAGTAGTTCGGTTTGATTTTTCTTTAATATTTCAATTTCTTTAGTGAATTTTTCTTGGATTTTTTTTCCTGGATTTTTTTTGTGGTTTCCTTGTGATGGTTATCCATTTTTCCTTGCATATAATTGAGCTTACAATCCATGTTTGGAATTCTTCTTCTGTCATTTTAGTATTCTGGACCTGGTTAGTGTTCATTGCTAGAGAGCTGGTGTTCCTCTTTGGGGGTATGCTTTCCATTTGATTTTTCATACTTCCAGAAATCTTTCATTGGGTCCTTCCCATCTGGATCCGCCGTTACTTTTGTTTTGTTCTGCCACTAGAGGGAGCCACTAGTATGTTGTCCAGGGTTCTCTTGATGGGAGGGGTTACTTGGGGAGCTTGTTTTGGTCTCTTGCTGGGGTTTTGATTCCCTAGTTGCGGGTTTCTCTGTCGGTAACTGACCGGAGGTGGAAATGCAATTATACCGGATGACCTGAACCGGTCTGGTGAGGAAAGTCACTGGGCTGTCAGCTATTGGTCAGTGCCAAAGCCCCAGGGACTGGTGCTGTAAAGGGGGAGTGGCACTTTATGTCTCGCTGCTGCAAGCTCAGAGGCCACACAAAAGGCCCTGGCCAGGGGGAGGGGTGCTTCCCAACCTGCTCAACGCCCCAGCACCTTCAGCTTCCATGTCCGTCTTCCCCTCACAACTGAGGAGGCACTCAGAATTCGCTGCTCAAAGAAACGGGCCTGGCTAATTGACTTTAGGTCCTGGAAGGGCAGAGCTTGTTGCGAGGGCTCCCAGGCTGGGGGAAGGGAGCCGGTCCGCACTGTACTGCGACCTGCTGTGAGCCCTGAGCTGGCGTTAGCCCACCCCCAGGGCACTGGCTCCAGAGGGTGCTGCTCAGGGGCTGGGAGGTACCCGATCAGGGAGTCAGTCGAGTCACCAGGGTGCTCTGCCGTCTCCTTTGTGTCTCCCTCCCCCAATCTCACACCAGTCCAGCAATAGCTCTCGCTTCTACTGGCCCACCCTGAGCAGTCCCAATCGCCAGCCACAGTTTCCAGGTTAGAGTCCTCTACTCAGTAATCACCTCCCTGTTCAGGACCCGCTGGGTGTCAGAGACCAGCTTCCTGACTCCTAACTACCTCCAGAGGTAGCCCAGACCAGCTCCTCCCCTGTCCGGTGCAGTCCTGACACGGAGCAGGGAGTTCAAGTTGCTTCCAGCTCATGGCCCCTCTCTGCTGAGCCTCACGTTTCCTGACACAATTCTACATCCACTTCACACAAGCCGCTGACTCTCGGTGGGCTTGTAAGTCAGTGGGGAAGCTAGACTGTCTCGTGGGGGACTTGTCCCGGTGCACTCATTGGCCAGGCGGGTGCAGCCATCCCACGCTCCACTCTCTATTGTCTGTCCACGCTTTCCAGGTTTTGTGTTCCTATCTCCTGTTCACCTTATTCTTTTTCCTGATTTGTGTGTCCCCCGCTGAATCTCCACTGATTCACCTCGCTGTTTTTGTGGGAGAGCAATCTGATCGTGTGTAGCAGACCGAGATTTATGTCTCTTTCTCTGGAAGCAGGGATCCGGGAGGCTACCTTAACTCCACCATTTCAAGCCCATTCATTTTTAAGCTTAAAATGTAAATACCTAATATAAGAGTACCAGTTATAGCATTTGTAGAGCTACTGATCGACTAATTATGTTTTTTTAAATTTTTTTTTGTTTTTACTTAAATTTTTTTTATTATTAAAAACACACACATGGACCTCATTGCTTTTTAACATATTCAGCCATGTTGAATTTTTTTGTTGTTGTTCTTAAATATACCTTTAAATAAAAGGCTCTCTCTCATGAACCTTTATTAATATATATGTTGATTCCTTTGCCTAGTTGATTTTCTCCCAAGTTTTAAATCCCAAGCTTCTCCCCGAACACCCTATTATATTAATATAACATTAATTCTATCATATTATAATTGATTCTTAGTTGACCAACCCCATTAGAAGTGCTGTGTAAGTAGGAGATTGCTCTATTTCTAGATGTTACCACAAAACCTGATACAGGTACATAAGGAATAGTTTGCTAAAAATTACATTACATATTTCAAATTATGTAGCCCAATTTAAAGTTCATCAGCCTATTTGGAAGTTCAGATATCAAGAAGCAAAGCTTGTGGCTGTAATTGGTCCTCTATCTCTGTGGGTACACAATTTCTTTATTATTAAAGTCACCTGTTATATTAGGTTATTATTGAAAATGTTATGTTTCTATGATCTCCTTGTCCCCTTTCTTAAGGGAAGGAAACAGGAAAGGAAAGAAATTGCTAGTGTATTGTTGTATTCAAATTGTCATCTGAGATCAGAAGTTGTGTCTTTGTTTATATTCTATCCAGTGTCTAGCATACTATTGGAGTACAATAAATAAGTAATAGTGGTGATGGTGAGTAACATTCTAGTAGAACATCTGTAGCTCTTAAAAATAAGACAAAGTATAGAAGAAATATTCTTTTAAGTTCTAAGTTCCGGTGAAGAGAGTGCTTTGGGATATGTTTTTGAGTTTAGTAGAAATCATAATTTCTGCAACAAATAGTTCTTATGCGTTGACATTCTATATCTTTAAGAAGAAAATACTGATTTATTATGCTTTTCAAGAAGAAATATAGAGAAAGATATAGGGCATTGTAGAAATTTAAAACTATAAGCAAGAGATCCTACAACAGTGATAGCAATGTAGAATGGTAAGTTAAAACAAAAAAGGAAAAGAAAGAAACAAAGCAGTTCAAGTGGTGGGAATGTCAGCCCACCTGAGAATAGTCCTGAACCCTGAGCTTTAACTACTGAACCCAAACCAAGCTATGTAAGGAGATGGATCCTGAGTTAAACTCCTGGCTGTCTTGTCAGCCCTATTTGATGTTAGTTTTCCCTTTGAAGATTTCCTGTTTCATATGAAGTTTATGGCAACATAGTAATGATTCTATGCTACATGTGTGTTTCTCAGCATTGTTAACAGCTTGATGCATTTAATTCAGCAATCTTAGCTGGCATGATGGCAGTTTGGCAATTTCATCAGTTTAAGGAGGAGAGGAGCAGAAATATTTAAAAGGAAATGTAGAAAAACCTTTTTAGATCAGTACCAGAAACAAACACTTACTTATGAATTCAAAACTTCCGAGATACATATTGGGTCCATCAGACATATGATGATAAGAAATTGTGCTAGCTCTTATTTCTGCAAATGGTAAGAGACCATTATATGTTTAAAAAGACCAGGCTATTGATAAGAAATCATATAACAATTAAACATGTAATAGCAATGAGTTAATATTTATTAAATGAATAATTCCCTGCTGAAAAGCATCATATATTTATTTTGGGATCATATAGGAGAATTGAGATAGATCCCCAAAATTATTTCTGATGGGATTTATTATGCACTTGGAAGTAAAAATTGATTTTTGAATTATCTATCAGACTATCTATTTTATTCCCACTCCAACTCCTTTAGAGGTTCCAGCCTGGTCCAGGGACTGTCTTTGGTTTTGAAGAGATCATGTAAACATTAGTAAACTCTCTCCTTTAGTGATTCTTATCAGCTTAGGAAAAGAGATAAAAAGGGGCAGGTCCCTAAAATTAACTTAACATCTTCAGGTTATATGTCAGATCACTGCTGCTCATTCAGTCCATACTTATATATATAGAATCAGATGCAGGCTAAGCTTGGTGTCTGAAAGCCAGCTGATGTGCTTTTTTCAACCTTATAGCCTTAGCACCCACACTGTGCATGACTCATTGCTAAGTACCAAGAAAAGTTTGTTGAATCAATCAATGAATTCTCTTCCCTTTTGAAGAGTTTAAAATCTTTTAGAGCTCTTTCTCTTCCCATCTTTTATGCAAGAAAGATAGTTGTATCTACACATGAATTGAATACAAAAAGGCATAATGGAGAGTTGCTGATTTGATGGAATTTAGAATCTAGTTGGCGAGTCAGACCAGACTCACATAATAAAATAGTTGGTAAATGCTCACGGAGTTTGAAAAGATAGATTTATTTAGCATGGGATGGTTAGGGAATATTTTTGAGAAGTTGTATTTGAGCTTGATTTTGAAGGAATGATAGAGTTAGAACAAGGAATTCCAGGCGGGAGAACTATGAACTATATGACCAGAAACAGGATGCCACTATCCTATAAGCCTGTGGTCCTCAACTCCCAGGCCGTGGACCATACCTGTCTGTGGCCTATTAGAAACTGAGCTGCACAGCAGGAGGTGAGCAGTGGCTGAGTGAGTGAAATTTCTTCTGTATTTACAGCCACTCCCCATCACTCACATGACCGTATAAGCTCCACCTCCTGTCAGATCAGCGGCTGCATTAGATTCTCGTAGGAGCTGGAGCCTTACTATAAACTGCACGTGCAAGGGCTCTAGGTCATGTGCTCCTTATGAGAATCTAATGCCTGATGATCTGAGGTGGAGCTGAGGCAGTGATGCTAGCGCTGGGGAACAGCTGCAAATACAGATTATCATTAGCAGAGAGGTTTGACAACACAATAAATGTAATGTGAATCGTCCCGAAACTATTCCCCCTTCACCATCCCCTGCAGTCTGTGGAAAAATTATCTTCCATGAAACCAGTCTCTGGTGCCAAAAAGGTTGGGGACTGCTGCTATAAGCAATTAAGGTCAAACTTTGACTTGCTTTTTCTTTTGCAGTAATGTTGATAGTTTTGTTTCTACAATTTTTTAGTTTTCAAAATATGCTCAGATACATACTTACACCTTTTTTTGTGATAAAAGTGTTATTTGTGAGATTCAGAAAGGTTGGGTAATTTTCTCAGCATCATATAGTTCATAAGCCAAAGAGCTGAGACTGCTGGCTCCTTGTAAACCACTGTACCCACTTTTCCTTTTGGCCTAAGTCATCTGTACTTTAGTATTGAAGCCCTCTTGTGACGAAGGGAAAGTGTCTTCTAGGTAAAGACATAATCTATGAACATGAAATAGAACATAACTTGTTGATACATAGTTTGAGCCAGAGGCTTGGTAAAGAGCAGGAAGAGGAGAAGGAGGAGAAGGAAAGGATGGGGAAGAGGAGGAGGAATAGCTAACATTAATCCAGTACTTTGCATGTGTGAGACAACATTCTCAGAGCCTTATATGTGGTAATTTATTCAATGCTTACAACACCCCATGGGGATGTATTATTTTTAGATACTATTACATTATTATCCCTATATTATATTGTTTATCAGGTGGTGAAGCAAGGATTTGAATACAGGCAGTCCAGCTCAAGAGGCCATTGATAGTGGCCTAGGCACATGGGCTCTGGAGTGCAATTATTCAAATCTTGGTTTCACCCCTGGCTAATGGTGTGATCCTAGTTGAATTAACAGCCTCTTCAAGAATGCTTCAGTTTCCTCATATGTATAAATGAGGATAATAATAATAGCTCCTTTCACTAGGTTTATGTGAAGGCTAAATGAAAAGATGCCTTAAAGTCCCCGTTATTATTATTAATGCCATTTCTATTGTGTTATAATCAATTGATGATAGAATTATAATTTTTACTTGTTCTCAAAGTAGGAAAGAACTACCAATGCCTCAAAGTAGAGCATTGTTGTTGGATTACAATTCTTCTAAGCAAAACATTGTAGTTGGGTTGGAATTCTTACAGTTTTGAATTAGAATGCCTTCTGATTGACATTTTTGTAGCTTTGCCTAAATATGTTATTTAGTTAAATTTCAAGATCTGTTGTTAAATGCATGACTTATTGATGGTTAAGGGAGATAGTACTTTTATATATTGATACTTTTTTTCTGAATTACAGGGGTTTTGTTGTTTAGGTTGTGTAATTAGCATTTTAATCTGTCTCAATCAAATCCCTTATAATAAAACTATGTTTATTTAAAAACTAAAAAATCATGATTCTAACATATCAAACTACTTTGGAATTTCAGAAAGACAACAAATTTCTATAACATGAATTGGAATAATGGAATAGCGAGTGATATGTATCACCATTGTTATAAACCATTTCTGCATATGTTTGTTAGAAAATTATATTTGCACATATGTGATACAAATTATCCGTTCTTAATGTTCATAGACTTTAAAAATTTATTAGGCATTTAAGGAATTTTTGGAAAAAAAGCTTATGTTTATCAGGACATCATTTAATATACTTTTTAAAAACCTTACTTCTTTTGAACATATGCACTTTATAATGAAAGTAAAATATTCAGCAAATGGAAATGAAAGGAAAAAATGTTAGTTTACTTTAAGATGTAACTAGATCTCAAAAAGCATTTTTTTTTTTCATTTGGTTAGTAACATTCAAGGGCTAAATAAATAGCTTCACCAGAAATGATGTTCACTAACAATGATCTTTAAAAGTTAATTGGGCTTAGGAAGTCCACAGGGTTTTGCTGAACTAATATTTAAGCTATCATTTAAAATAGTCTGAAGTAGAACTATACAGATGCCCTGAGCCCAAAACTATAGTAATAATAACCATAGCTCATTCCTTCTTACATTGTTAATAGTTGGTGTAGTAGGAAAATTCATGTTTATCCACCACTTTAGAATGTGACCTTATTTGGAAATAGGGTCTTTGCAGATGAAACTAAATTAAGATGAGGTAATATTGGATTAGGGTGGGACTTAAATCCAATGACTGGCATCCTTATAAGTAGAGACACACAGATACAGACACAGAGAAGGAAGATGGCCATGCAAAGACAGAGGTAGAAACTGGAATGATGCAGCTACAAGCCAAGGAAATGCCAAAGATTGCCAGCAACCATCAGAAGCTAGAAGAGGCAAGGAGAGTGTCTTCCCTAGGGTCTTCAGAGGGAGTATGGCTCCACTAACACCTTGATTTCAGACTTCTAGCCTCTAGAACAGTTGTTTTAAGCCACTCAGTTTGTTGTAATGTGTTATGGCAGCACTAGGAAGCTAATACAGTTGCTAAGTTTAATAAGGGGTTTACTTTTACAAACAGCATTATTATTATAAACTGAAATTAAATTTAAAAGTTTGGCAGATTTTTGTTTATATTCCAAATATTAACTAGTAATTTTTTTTTTTTTTAGTTCCAAAGGGTAATTCTATTTTCTAATTTGTCTTTACTTAAAGGACATACAATATATTAACTCAACATGGTCTGCCATTTTATGTGCAATTTTAGCCCAGGTAATACTCCTATATTTTATCAATCCACATTATTGATCTGATGGAGATGTTCAGTAGTTTTGGGATAGAAAAATGTAAAGCTGTTTTAAGGGGGGAAAAGTAACTAAGAAAATTTTGAAGTAGTATGTAAGTTGGATCTTTATTTCAAATAAACCATTTATTCACATCACTTAAAAATTCTGTAAGGAATGAGATTTTCCTCAAATTAGATTCAATAACTATTGAACCCTTAAAATGGGAAGGTACATAAAAGTGCCTATGGAAAAATAAACAACTCAGGTTTTTTTCTGTATGCTTGTTCTGTTATCTGTTCAGAAAAAAATATGAATTCCTAAATGCTTACTGATATTTTTTTATTTAGGTATGTTCTCTTTTTCCAGCTTTATTAACATATAGTTAACAAATAAAAATTGTATATAATATGTTTAAGGTATACAACATGATGTTTTGATATATATATACACACACATTATGAAATGATTACCACAGTCAAGCTAATTAACATATCCATTAACTCACATTGTTACCTTTTTTCCCTGTGGTGAAAATACTTAAGCTACTCTCTTAGCAAATTTCAAATATATAATAATTATTACTAACTATAGTCACCATGCTGAACATTAGGTCTTGAGAACTTATTCATCTTAAAACTGCAAGTTTGTACCCTTTGACCAACATTTCCCCTTTTCCTCCCATCCCTGACCCCTGGTAACTTCCCGTCTATTCTTTATTTCTATAAGTTTGACTTTTTGAGAGACTTTATAGTGAGATCAGTATTTATCTTTCCATATCTGGCTTATTTCGCTTAGCATAATGTCCTCCAGGTTCATCCATGTTGTCATAATGGAAGGATTTCCGTGTTTTTTAAGGTTGAGTGATATCTGGGGGGAGGGGGTGTCTGTGTTTCTGTGTGTGTGTACAGTCATGTGCTGCATAATGATATTTCAGTCAACAATGGACTCAATATACAAGGGTGGTCCTTTAAGATTATAATAATATGTTTTAACTTTTCTTTGTTTAGATATGTTTAGATACACAAATACAGTTGACCCTTGAATAATATGGGGGTCAGAGGGCCGACTCCAGCACAGTTGAAAATCATGTATAACTTGACTCCTCAAAAGCTTTACTAAGGGGGAGGAGCCAAGATGGCGGACGAGAAAAGCTGCCAGTCAGAGTGTCTCTGCAAAAAAGACGAATTTTAGAAGAAAGAGAAAAAATTAAGCTAGCAGAGAAACATATATCGGGTGAGGGTCGGAAGGAGGGGTGCCTGAAACTACAGGAGACTCCACGGGAAGTCGCTGCGGAGGAGAACTGGAAGGAGAAAGGTCCCGAGAAGCTTGGAGACCAGCGACAAGGGTAGGTGGAATGGTTAACTTCCCCTCCCTTGCATCTCGGACTGCTGGTGGCTCCTGAGCGGCTGGAGACACCTGCCGACACCAGCCCAGAGACGGCTGCCACCAGTGAGCAGTGGCCTCTTGTGGACTCAACGCCGGGCTCCCAGCCCCCTCGGGGCACCTCCCCGGGCACAGACCCGAGCCTATCGGCAGACGCCATAGTGCTCCATTCTCTCCTTCCCCCTCCCTACCCATGCGTGCCCAGAAAGACAATTTAGCCATCACATGGAGGCATCTCCAAGGAACGGGGCCTTTTCTTTTGGGGCCCTACAGCAGACTGAGGGGTACTCAGACTGCGAGTTCCCTACCTGCCAGCCCTCCCAGGTGCTACTTGCCTGGGGACTCCAGGAGAGCGGGGCAAATCCCGAGGTGGAGTGAAATCTATCCAGCTTGGGCACCTTGTAGGTGATTCAAGACCAGCAACCCACCTCCTGGCAGGGTCAGGGATTGATCTCCAGGGCCCAGGGGACAGGCCTGCAGACCAGACGCCTTACACCCAGATCACGATCGCACTGCCCGGGGGCACAGAAGAGAGATCTGTGAAAGAGCCTACTGAGGAGCATGTGCCTTCAGGGGCAGATCAGCATGCCGGAGCGGCAACCCTCCTCCCAAAAGAGGGCTGTGCACCCAGCTCAGACTACAATCCTGGGTAGGGAACCTCCTGGCCCACGTCACAGCCAGGGGAGATCCATTGGCCTGAGGTCCTGCTTGCTGGCAGATGCCTGGGAGAGGCCACGGAGAGGGGGAGATTGCAGGGGAGCGAGACCTGCTCCAGAGCGTGGGTCATGGACAGCCCCACCCCCCAAGCCCAGACTTGCAGCTGAGTCGAGCCATTTCAGCCCCTCCAGGCAGCTTTGCACAGGAACAAAGAGCAGACCCCTGCTAACAGCAGTTGTGGAGCCTGAGGGCAGGCTTACCCAACCCAGCCCCACCCAGACTCACTCCCAGTCCTGTTCCCACTGAGGTGGAGAATAAGGACACTCCTGGAAATCCCAGGGCCCCACCCACCACCCGAGGGACAAGAGGGCCTCTCTAGAGGAACAAGAGCTAGCTACAGGACCCAAAAACAGCACTGCAGCTGGCTTCTCCCTGCAAGTGCCACCTACTGACAGGGAGGTCATCCTGCACACACTTTTACTGCATCTACTAATTCATGATAAAGGATGTGGTTGAATCTCACCTACAAACACCGGCTACTGGCTCAGAGACTAAACAGGGCATGTCATTATCCAAACGAAAATCTAAAGGCAAGAAGGAACAACTGATCCAGATGGGA
>NW_012155840.1:3326782-3340203 GCF_000956105.1 Propithecus coquereli
AGCTAGAGAAAAGATAATGTTATTAAGAAAATCATAAGGAAGAGAAAATATATATACTATTCATTAAGTAGAAGTGGATCATTGTAAGGATCTTCATCCTCATCATCTTCACGTTCAGTAAGCTGAAGAGAAGGATGAAGAGGAGGAGTTGGTCAATCATCCATCGTTCACATTCTTCATTAACAATTTTTTCTTCAAATGAAGGAATAATCAAAGAAGTGCTTAATTATTTCTTCACTGAGCATTTATTCTCTACTGTGTGCTGTGTACTTTGCCAAATGGTAAGGATATAATAATAAGAATAATCACTATCATCACCAATGTTTATTGAGTGCTTACTATGTACCACTTGCTGAGCACTTTATGCATATTAACTAATTTAATCCTCATTAATCTTACCTAAGGTAAGTAATTATTTCCTCCTTTCAGATGAAGAAACTATGAAGTACAGAGTCCAGGATTTGAACCTAGGCTGTATGAACTGAGAGTCCTTATTCTTTTTCCATTTTTTTTTTATTGTGGTAAAAAGCACATAACATTTACCATCTTAACTATTTTAAGTGTATAGTTCAGTGATATTAAATGCATTCATAATGTTGTACAACACTCATCACCATCCATCTCCATAACTCTTCATCTTGTGAAACTGAAACTCTGTATTCATTAAACAATGATTTCTCATTTTCCCTATCTCCCTACCCCTGGCAATGACCATTCTATTTTCTGTCTATGATTTTGACTACTCTGACTCATATAAGAGGAATCCTTCAGTATTTGTCTTACTGTAACTGGCTTATTTCACTTAGCATAATGTCTTCAAGATTCATACATGTTGTAGCATATGTCAGAATTTCTTTTCTTTTTAAGGGTGAATAATATTCCATTGTATATATGGACCTTGTTCATGAAATTGGATTGCTTCCTGGTTTTAGCTATTGTGAATGATTCTGCTATGAACATGAATGTACAAATATCTCTCTGAGGCCCTGCTTTCAATTCTTTTGGGTATATACTCAGAAGTGGAATTTTTGGATCATTTGGTAATTCTATTTTTAATTTTTAGAGGAGTTGCCATACTGTTTTCCACAGTGGTTGTACCATTTTTTAATACATTCCCACCAACAGTCTACAAGGTTTTTAATTTCTTCACATCCATGCCAACACTTGTGATTTTTTTGTTTGATAGTAGCCATCCTAATGAGTGTTAAGTAGTATCTCATTATAGTTTAATTTGCATTTCCATTATGATTAGTGATGTTGAGCATCTTTTCCTGTGATTATTGGTCATTTGCATACCTTTGGAGAATGTCAATTCAGGTCCTCTGCCCAATTTTGAATCAGGTATTTTGTTATCATTGAGTTTTAGGAGTTCTCTCCATATTCTAGATATTAATCCCTTATCTGATAGATGATTTGCAAATATTTTCTCCCATTCTGTGAGTTGTCTTTTTACTCTTATGATAATGTCCTTCGATGTACAAAATTTTAAAATTTTCTTGAAGTCCAATTTGTCTATTTTTTCTTTTGTTACCTGTGCCTTTGGTGTCACATTTAAAATCATTGCTAAATCCAGTGTTGTAAATCCTTTGCCATATGTTTTCTTCTCAGAGTTTTATAGTTTTTGGTCTTATATTTAGGTCTTTGATCCATTTTGATTTAGTTTTTATATATGGTATTAGGTAAGGATCCAACTTCATTCTTTTGCATGTGGATATCCAATTCTCCCAGCACCATTTTTTGAAAAGACTGTTTCTTTTTCTAATTGAATGGGTCTTGACATTGTCAAAACTCGTTTGACCATTATGTGAGGTTTACTTCTGAACTCTCTATTCTATTCCATTGGTCTCTATGTCAGTCTTTATGCTAATAGCATGGCGTTTTGTGTATTGTAGCTTTGTAATAAGTTTTGAAACCAGGAAGTGTTAGTCCTCCACCTTTGTTCTTCTTTTTCAAGATTGTTTTAAGTATTTGGGGTCCTTTGAGATTGCATATGAATTTTAGGATGGGTTTTTCTATTTCTGTAAAGAGCCTTATTGGAATTTTGATAGGAATTGCATTGACTCTGTAGATTGACTTGGGTAGTATTGACATCTTAAGAGTATTAAATTTTCTAATCCATGAACATGGGATGTGTTTCCATTTATTCCTGTCTTTAATTAATTTTGCCAATGTTTCGTAGTTTCCATTGTACAAATCTTTTTACCTCCTTGGTTAAGTTAGCACCTAAGTATTTTATTCTTTCTGATGCTATTGTGAATGAAATAGTTTTTGTAATTTTCTTTTCAGATGGCTCATTGTTAGTGTATAGAAATGTAATTGGTTTTTGTGTGTTGACTTTGTAGCCTGCTACTTTGCTTAATTCACTTATTAGTTCTAATAGTTTTTTTGTGGAATCTTTAGGGTTTTCTACACACAAGATAATATCATTTGTAAGCAGAAATTTAGTTCTTCCTTTCCAATTTGGTTGCCTTTTATTTATTTTTCTTACCTAATTACTCTTGCTAGGACTTCCAGTAGTATGTTGAATGCAAGTGGTGAAAGCATGCATCTTTGCCTTGTTCCTTATCTTAGAGAAAAAGCTTTCAGTCTTTTACCATTGAATATGATGTTTGCTATAGGCTTTTCATATGTGGCCTTTATTGTGTTAGGGTACATTCCTTCTATTCCTAGTTTGTTAAGAGTTTTTGTCATGAAAGGGTATTGAATTTTATCCAATGCTTTTTATGCATCTATTGAGATGATCATGTGATTTTTTTTCCCCTTCATTCTGTTAATGTGGTATTTTACATGAATTGGTTTTTGTATGTTGAACCATCCCTGGATCCTAGGATAAATCCACTTGGTCATGGTGTCTGATCATTTTGTTGTGCTGTTAAATTTAGTTGCATATATTTAGTTGAGAATTTTTGCATCTACGTTCATCAGGGATATTGGCCTGTAGTTTTCTTTTCTTGTGGTGTCTTTGTCTTGCTTTTGTATCAGGGTAATGGTGGCCTCATAAAATACATTTGGAAGTTCCCAAAGGAGGAAGCATTTGGGAGTATTTCCTCCTCTTCAATTTTGAGGAAGAGTTTAAGAAGGATTAATGTTACTTCTTTTTTAAATGTTTAGTAGAATTCCCCAGTGAAGCCATCTTGTCATAGGCTTTTCTTTTTTGGGGAGGTTTTTGATTATTGAGTCAATCTTCTTACTAGTTATAGGTCTATTCAGATTTTTTATTAATTCATCATTTAGTATTGGTAGATTTTGTTTTTCTAGGAATTTGTCCATTTCATCTAGATTATCCAATTTGTTGACATACAGTTATTCATAATACTCTCTTATAGTTCTTTTTATTTCTTTAGAATCAGTAGTAATTTCCCCACTTTATTTTTCATATTAGTAATTTGAGTATTCTCTCTTCTTTTTCTTAGTCCTTCTAGCTGAAGGTTTGTCAATTTTGTTGATCTTTTCAAAGAACCATTCTTTGGTTTCATTGATTTTCTCTCTTCTTTTTCTCATCTTTATTTTGTTTGTCTCTGCTCTGATCTTTATTATTAATATTTCTTTCTTTTTGCTAGCTTTGGGTTTAGTTTTTTGGTTTTTTCCTAGTTCCTTAAGTTGTAAAGTTAGGTTGTTGATTTGAGGTCTTTCTTGTTTTTTAATATAAGCATTTATAGCTATAGAATTTCCTTTCAGCACTGCTTCTCTCTAAGTATTCTCAGCGATAAATACTCTATAAGTATTTTCCACTTTTCCTCGTGATTTCTGCTTTGGACCATTGGTTAAGAGTGTGTTGTTCAATGTCCACAATTTTGTGAATTTTCCAGTTTTCTGTTATTTACATCTAACTACATTCTGTTGTCGACAGTTGGAAAAGATATTTTGTATAATATCGATCTTTTAAAATTCATTAAAACTTAACTTGTGGCCTAACATATTGTCCATCTTGGGAAACCTCCCATGTGCACTTCAAAAGAATATGTTGTTGCTGCCTAGAGTGTTCTGTATATGTCTGTTAGATCTATTGGCCTATTGTGTTAAGTCCTTTATTTTCTTACTTACCTTCTGTCTTCTTGTTCTATCCACTGTTGAGAGTGGCATATTGAAGTTGGTAATTATTGTAAAACTGTCTATTTTTCCCTTCAGTTCTGTAGATTTTTGCTTCATATATTTTGATGGTCTATCATTAGGTGCATAAATGTTTATAATTATTATATTTTCTTGATGTATTTAACTTTCTATTAATATATAATGTACATTGACTCTTATAACACTTTTTGATTTACAGTCTATTGTCTAATTAGTATAGCCACTTCTGCTTTCTTGGTCACTATTTGCATGGAACATCTTTTTCTGTCCTTTCACTTTCAGTCTATTGTGTCTTTGGACCTAAAGTGAGTCTCTTGTATATTCACTTATTTCATCAAATTTGGCATGTTTTCAGCCATTATTTCTTCAAATATTCTGTTTGCCCATTTTTTCTTTCTTATCCTTCTGGAACTCCTACAATGCCTATGTTGCATTTCTTGATGTTGACCCACATGTCATTTAGGCTCTGTTCACCTCTCTTTAATCTTTTCTCTTTCTGTTCCTTAGACTCAATAATTTCCATTGTCCTATCTAAATATTTGCTGATTCTAAGGCTCAAATTTGCCTTAGAATCTCTGTAGTGAATTTTTTACTTCAATTATTTTGCTTTTCAGCTCCAGACTTTCTTTTTTGTTTCTTTCTAGTCTTGCTATTTCTTTATTGATATTTCCATTTTGTTCAGACATCATTTTCTTGACTTTCTCCACGTCTTCCCTTAGTTCTGTCAGCATCTTTAAGACAGTTGTTTTAAAGCCTTTGTCTTGGAAACCTGCCATCAAACCTTTTTTAGGGATAGTTTCTGTTGCCTTATTTTGTTTTTCCTTTCAATGGGCCATACTTCCTATTTCTTGGTATGCTTTGTAATTTTTTTTGTTGAAAACTGGACATTTGATCTAATAATGTGGTAACCCTGGAAATCAGATTTTCCCTCTTCCCTGGGGGTTTGCTGTTTTTTGTTTTTGTTTTATTGTTGTAGCGATCTCTGTGTCAAGGATCAGCCTGAGATGTAAACTTACGGTCTTTGCACGTCTTTTCTGGACCTATACTTTTCCCTAGACTTGCATGGTCACTTTCTAATTTTTCTTATATATAGTTGCTTTTGAATGTCCTCAACTTTAATGTCTGGCTCCCAAAGGGGAAAAAAGAGAAAGATGAAGTGGGGGAAAAAAAGCCCTCTTAAACCCCCCTTCACTTCAGCTGAAGGGGAGAGACTTGTAACAGCGGGGGAGAGGTGCAACAATAATGGTCACCTCCCTCTTATCTGTATGTCTGTGACTGGAAGCAACAATCAGAACACAGATCCTGATATTGGGAGAACAGGGTCCTTTTTGCCCACTCTGGCTCCTGTAAGCTATGTACATGATGCTCCAGGAACATGTGCACAGGTTTCTGTCATGGGGCTACGAGTGGTAGATGGGTAGTTGCTATTGTGCTTAGAGTTGAAATGACCAAAATCAACCACAATTTACAGTCCAACCCTTCCCTTGGAAGGTACAAGCCTTCATTATACTCCAGAGTTCCAAAATAGTTATATCAGGCATATTCTGCTAGTGCAATTTTTATTTAAGTGGTTTCTGGTGCTTACTGCCCTGCCATCTCCCAGAATCCTCTCAAATGCTTACTTGTCAGCACTATATTATATTGCATCCTTAATAAGATGAGACAAGGTGCTTTCTCTCAGGGATCTGATAGCTTTTGTGAGGAGACAGACATATATATGAATACTTATAACAAATTATGGTAAGTGATATTAAAGAAGTACGAGTGAGAAGTAAGAATTATCTGTATGAGGATAGTTAACAGTGGAGACAGAGAAAGATTAGATTCTGCATAGATTTAGCTGGAAAATTTGGCTGGACTTAACAAATAAAGTAGATGCAGAGTAGTTTCCTAATTGCCTAGTAATTCACTCAAGATCTCTCCCTGCCTTGAGCTTCTGGTAGAAAGTGACCGGTGTTTAATAGAACAAATTTGCACTTTATGTAGAGAAAGATATTCTTCAATTTGAAGGCAGGTCACAAAAGCACTGCTGCTTGAAGACCTGACCCCAGAAGTTTACAGCATCTTCTCAGATTCATAGAATGGCAAGCTGTGGTCAAATCCTGCTTTGCCTGGTTTGAAACAGTGGTAAATTTCTGCTAGGATTAGTTCATGTATGTGAAGGCTAGAATTCCCCATCCTGTAATTTTATTTTTAGTTGTAGTTATTGATAGGCTACTTGGTATTGAAATCATAACTCTGTCTTAATAATCACTATAAGGATCTGCATTTGGATGTCAATAATGAAGAACCTTATCTTAAACAAACTGTTTTTGTAGCCTTTTCATCACATAGCTCTACAAATGTCAGTTTCTGAAGGCAGTACACTTTATATTACTTTTATTTTTCTTTATGTAACATTGATATTTTTTCATATTCTCAAATTTTCAGAATGCAAGTAAATGAAAACTGATTATATGCTTAGGTCTGGACATATTGGGAGATAAGAGAAAATGTACAAATTACTCAGATCATTTTTCAAAATAAGTATAAAAAAATTTTATTTCTTAGCCAAACATATATTCAAGTTAAATGTATTTCCTCTGAAATACTAAGTAATGTGACAAAAATTTCCAAAACAATTATTGTTGAGTTTGTCAAAATGTGCACTTTTATGAGCAAAGGCTGAATTCCATGCTTTTGAATTGTGCCTATACTTTTCTGACCTTACTTTTCAAATGCTCTTTTTTAATGCTGGGTAATCTTTGTATAATACTATTATTAATAATGTAGAAAAACTAACAATAAATTATTAGTCAATACTAAATTTTGGTAATCTAAAAATCAAATTTCTCTCAGTAGGGCCTAAAGAACTGACTTGAAATTTAACTTTAGTCATCTAGAGGTCTGTTTTTGAGCAGCTTAGTGTATCACTATAATATTTCCTAGATTCCTGTCCAATTCAGTATATGGAATGACTAAATTGTATTGTATCATGCTAGTTCTGAGCATACAGGCAAGAAGAAAAGTAGTTAAACATCTTGCAGTGTGTGAGCAGTTCGAGGGCAGGCAGACACCATGTACCTTGACCACCTATTATGAAGCTCTTTGCTGCCGTGTCAAGTGAAAGCGAGTTAATTGGGTGAAGCTGTGGAGCATGTTAGGGGCCGGTAAAGGGTTGCTGTCTGACAGCTGAATGTCGGCAAAAGCCAGTCAAGTGTAGCTGAGAGACAGAGACCTGTCACAAAGTTCCCGCAGACTGGAACACAGTTAGGAAGCTGAAATATGGTTCCGTCTCACTTTCTCCCTCATTGAATCCAAGCACCTTAAAAGATTTTACACTGTATGTGTCAACTCTTGTTCTCTAAGCTGTTTCCCTCTAACTGTCCTGCATTCAAATGATTGAACAAAAGATGCTAATGTTTAGCAAAGTGAATGTAAATTCCCTCCTTTCCCCTTTTCTGCCCAAGCAGATAGGCATTCAATTCAAAGGGAACTTTGAAGGTTTACATCAAACAATTAGATTGCCTCCAAAATTAGCTTATAATAGAATCTTTTCCTCAAGAGAATATGAAAATTGACAATTAAGGTAGTTGAATCAGCAACACATTTGTTTCTCATATAGAAAATCTAGCTTTAGGGAGCTAGGATTCCTGCCTGCATGTCTTGAGAATGGACCCTTGCTAAGATAACTTGCCTCTTGTCTTTTGTTACGAGCTTCTTTCTTTCTTTTTCTGAGTGGCCTAAGGTAAAAATCAGTAATGATAGCCACCAGAAGGTCAAGAAAATAAACATAGAAGGGAACAGTGAGGTCCCTTGTATAACTTTAAGCACTAAGAAGAAATGAAGAAAATTGGAATTAAAGAAAATGAAATTGTCTGTAAAATGAAAATATTTTCAGAAAGAGAGGAGTTTAATATTAAAGCATGCCCTATTTGTTCACTTTCTTTAGAATGTGGATTAGAAGAAGTCCATTCATTTATTCATCCATTCATTCAACAATAGGCAGGCATATACCTGTCATTATGCAGGCCACTGATAATGCAGAAACAAACAAACAAAATAGCCTGTGCCTTCAACGAATGAACGCTCTAAGCCAGCACTGTCCAGTAGAGCTTACTGTGATGATGGAAATGTGGCTTTTGAGCATTTGGAATGTGGATAGTGTAACTTAGGAACTGAACTTTAATTTCCAATTTAATTTTATATTGAATTAAATTTTAATTAATTTAAAATTAAATAGCTATATGTGGCTATCATATTGAACAGCACAGGTCTAAGCAAACACAAGACTGTGATACTGCTATTATAAACGTGTGCATGGGTGTTATGATAACACAGAAGAGGGGCATCTAACCCAAATGTGAGGTATAGACAGCAGGGAAAGTTTGACAGAAAGGTGATACCTGACATAAGTCTTGAAAAACAGTAAGAGTTAACCTGATGAAGGATCGTCCTCCTAAATAGAAAGAGCAGCACATGAAAGAGGATGGAGATAGGAGAAAGCAGGGCATGCTTCAGGACAAGCATTTTGATTAGTACTGGAGAGCAAAGATGTTTTATGGGAAATTATTATACTTTAATGCAACGGTAGCTTCTGAGTACACTACCAGGCAAACTATCCCAGAGGTCATAACAGAAGGTATCACAGACCAAATTAAGATACTCAAATCACATGATTTATTAAATGAATTAAACACATAGTGAAAAGCAAGAAGAGATGAGGTAGGGAGCCAGCAGAGGGAAGGACCACAGTACCCGACTTCTTGATTATGCAGTGTTCATGTGACTTGTCTTTCTCTGCTGCACCTTCTCCACTCTTTGTGAGGTTATGAGGACCAGGTTGAAGCTTAGAAAAAGGGGCTTGGAAGACAGAAGATGCTTGGGGACACTTACAAACACTTGCTTTCTAGGAGAGACGCAGGGAGAAACATGTCTGGCCAATAGCTATTGTTGGCCACTTAGGCTACTGAATAGCTTTGGGTTTTATCTGCAGTTATAGGGCCAATTTAAGGAAGAAATTAGCCTAGAGGTGGCATATCTCTACCTTATGATGTGGTCTTTCCATCCCTTTATAAAGTAACATGTCTTATGGGCTACTAACTTATAATTTTTTTTTTTTTTTTTTTTAGACGGGGTCTCACTTTGTTGCCCAGAGGCTAGAGTGCAGTGGCATCATTATAGCTCACTGCAACCTCAAGCTCCTAGGCTCAAGCGATCTTCCTGCCTCATCCTCCTGCGTAGTTGGGACTACTGCGCTAGCCTAATTTTTGTAGAGATAGGGTCTCACTCTGGCTCAGGCTGGTCTCGAGCTCCTGATCTCAAGTGATCCTCCCACCTTGGCCTCCTGAAGTGCTAGGATTACAAGTATGAGCCACCGTGCCTGGTCACTTACTATCATTTTTAACGTATGGATTTTGCCTGTGTCTCACAAACTACTTGCTGATTTGTTATCTGTGCTTAATACTTCTGAGTTTCATCTATCCTATTTTTGTCTTATCTTCAATAGCAAATTTTAATATTCTCAAATAAAAAGCAAATATACAATAAAGAAGAAATGAGATAGAAAATAGAGAGTAATCTGAAGGGATTATATGTTTACAAAAATTAAAAGTGAATTTAGGCTAGAGAAAGTGAAGAGATACTTAAAAACTGAGGAAAAAATTTTAGTAAAGAACTTTGAAACCTATGTCAAAATCATTTGCTAGGACACACCCTACTCTGAGTCCAAACTACATTTCAAAAAAAGTCTAGACCTTTTTGAAAAATTGGTGTGCAGACTTTTAGAGAGTTAGTTTGAATGGGGGCTCTGGTGATTGGTGAAGAAGGACTAGTGGAGGTTTTGTGGGCAGGTACCCAGAGGAGGACATGGAAAGTGGAGAGACCTGCTTTCCTCCACGCAGGAGTAGGAACTGGCACCTGGACTCCTAGAAAAAGGTAGAAGCTGAAAGAAATGTTTTGTGACAGACACTGCAACGCAGAGTCAGAGTGCCACAGTTTTCAGATGACGGAGAGGGAAGGATGGGCATATGGCCAAATCTGTGTAGAGACATCATCCATGTGGCCTGGTGAGCCCTCTAATGCATTGATGGCATGACCTGAGGGAGGGATTGCAGACATCCAGCAACTCTGGGGACTTCATAGGGCTGTTTGAGATCTTGTGTGAGCAGGTCAGGGAAGAACCAGGGACATGGGACTCATTACTGGGCCATTGTCTGTATCCACGGAACAACGAAGATGGGAAACTTACAGAGTGCCATTGTGCATCACAGCTTATACTATGAAAACAGCAGTTGTGTGGTCACATGGTATTTCAGCAAATTACAATTGAAAGAGAACTGGCTTCGATGCACATTAGTTAAGGACTAATAACTGATCCTGAAGTAGGGAATTTTTATGTGTTTAATCCCCTGCTGTATTACAGTACCCAGAATAGTATTTGGTACATCATAGGTACTTGATAGATATTTATAGAAAGAATTAATGAATAAGGGTAATTTAGGATACTCAGAGTAGATGTGGGTTTAGATGTACTTTGTGTATTATGTAAGCATGAGGAAAAATTTATCACATAGGATTGATAATGTAGGGAGTAGATTCCTGAAATATGACCTAGAGGTGTATTATTTTGGAATTTTGTGTTTGCTACATTATTCTCACAGTTCTATAGGATGTAATTCCTAGAGATGGGTTTGGTTTGAGACTGCTGGAAATGACCTGGTTCTTTCAGAAATAACGTTCCTGACTCTTATGTAAAGGAAGTGTCATTGCCAGCTAAGTCATTTGTTTTGGAACATGTGCTCCAGTGCTTGTTGTGATTTGAAGGCATTCCACAGATATGACCCTAGGATCACATGATTTGTCTTACATCTGAAGTGCCCCTCTCTCACTGAGAAATAGAGGGGCAAAATTCTTTTGACTGAAGATAGCCGGTCCCTCCACAAAAGCCCAGCCAGGTTGCTAGTCAAAGCGTCCACAGCCCTGGGGAATGCTGAGATTATACAGTGGATGGTTAGCGGGGAAATAGATTGTTTGCAGCATCCCATGAAGAATTGCTAGGGATTTTAGGAGTAATATAATGGAATAATGAGGGAAACATGGCCTTATAAAACAGCAGCAGAAGGGAGGGGCATGAAATTGTAAAATGTGAATTTATTGCTTATTTCGTTGAGATGTGTGATCGACAGATACTTACATGGTTAGGAAGGTTTAGGAAAGTCATCTCTTTCAAACAACTTTAAATTCTAAATAATTCTTCCCTTCCCCTATTCCTCTTTACCCGAGTGCATGCTCAGTAATTCCACTCGTTGAAAAACATGCTGCTGAAAGGTCTAAGTTTATAGTTTCCAGATCATTACTAAATTTTTGACATTGAATTAAAAAAGTTTATAACTTTAAGAGGAAATTCTTCAGTAATGAAATAGTGGTCAGAAAACGTTTGCCTAATAGTTCCCAGAGAGAGTGTGACATGTGTACGTTTTGACCACAGAAGTCATAATTTGGCAGCTGGAAGTGGTATTTGGAGTAACATTAAGACACACAAGTTGTAAGTAGCCACTCTGCATAAGGAGTGGTATTTGTGTAGAGTAGAGGAACAGGCTACTCAGTATAATTATTTGTGTATGTGTTTATTCAATGGCAGATTGTGAATAAGAGTTAGATAATTGAAAATAAGAGTGTTCTCTGCTCAGTCAAAATCTTTTCAAAACTTGTAAAACATTTGGTTAAAGACCTACCCTCCGAGACTTTTAACTAACCAATTATAATTTCCTTTTTCACCACACATTTCAGAATCATAACTATACTAAAATATATACATATATATTTATGTATATATTTCATTACATATAAAATACATGTATAGTTTCAGTTTTTAGTAAATGGTTTTTAGTTATAAAAGTAAAGCATGCTTTTTGTAGATAATTTGGAAAATACAAACCCTCACCCTAAGAATAGAGAAAAAATATCCCAACAATTTCAATACCACAGAACCAGTACCACATGTAATTCTGTGAACTGCTTTTTCACTTATGTAGTCTAGCCCAAGGGTTGATAAAGTATGGGCCAATCTACCTGCCATCTGTTTGTATATGGCTTGTGAGGTAAGAATGGTTTTACAATTTAAATGTTTGAGAAAAAAGAAAAAAAAGAATAGTTCATGACACATAAAAATGATATGAAATTCAAATTTCAGTGTCCATAAATAAAATCATATTAGAACACAGCCATGTACTTATTGTCTATGGCTGCAACAGCAGAGTTTAGTAGTTATAACAGAGAACATATAGCCTGCAAAGCATAAAGTATTTATTATCTGGCCCTTTACAGAAAAAGTTTGCTGACCTTTGGTTAGGCCTGAGCATTTGTTCATATTATCCAAAAGTTTATAACCATAAATTTTATAGCTACATAATATTCCACCAAATGGCTATAGCTTTCTTAACCATATTTCCTGTGGGTGAATATGAGATTATTTCTAATTTTTGTCTGTTATTATAAATATAAGGAACCTAATCATAAATGGATTGGATCAAATGGCATTAACCATTTAAGACAGTTGCCCAATTATACTCCAAATGGTTCTATCAATTCATACAATTACTAGCAATTTATGAATGCCTTGTTTCACAATGCTTTCACTAACATTCAGTATCATAATTATTAAAATTTAATTTTCATTGGTAATAAATGTCTCATTTTATTTTCCATTTTTGATTACTAGTATGGGTTACCATTTTGCCCATTTATTTGTTAATCAGCTGTACTTTTACTTTTGTGAACTGCCAGTTCATAACTTTTGCTTATATTCAAATAATTTTAAAGATAAAAAATCATAAGAAGAAAAATTCAAACTTTCAAAACTTTTTCCTAACCCATACTCCATTTTATCTCTTTTTTCAATAATGAAGTTTTTTGTTATTCCTTTTTTAGAAAATAAAATAGGGATAGGTATGCATGTATGTGTACTTATGCTTATTTTTAAAATATAACTACATATGTACATATTACTTTATATGTATGTATATGAAGTAATATGTATATATACATACTGTTTTGAACTTTCTTTTTTCACTTGGACATAGTTCTATATCAGCATTTATGTATTTACCTCATTTTTTAAATAATTGTATTATATGGTTGTGTCATACTTCAATTAAATAGGCTTCTGTTGATGGACACTTTAGTTTCATTTAAAAAATGTTTTTCTATTTAAAAATGCTTCAGATATTCTGTTATCTCTTGGGTAAACTTAGGGAGGTTGTATGTTTCCAGGAATTTGTCCATTTCCTCCTCGTTATATAGTTTTTGGGCATATAGGTTTTTGTAGTAATCAAAAATAATGTTTTGTATTTCCGTGGCATCTGTTGTGA
>NW_012155840.1:3343307-3363422 GCF_000956105.1 Propithecus coquereli
AGGAGGGAGGAGGGGAGGGGTATTCGTATACACAAGGAGGGCAATGCGCACTACCCGAAGGATGGACATATTTGAAACACGGACTTGGGGCTTGGGGGGGGGAGGAACCAAGGGCAACACACGTAACCTAAACATCTGTACCCCCATAATATGCTGAAATAAAAAAAAAAATGCTTCAGTGACCACATCTGTATGCTCATCTTGGTGAACTTTTGTAAGTGTAGCCATAGAAGAAATGCCTAGCAGTGGGATTGCTAGGTCAAAGGGTAGGTACATGCAAAATTTTGTCTTCCAGAAATGTTGCACCAGCTTACATCCCTAGCTGTAGAGCATGAGTTTTCTGTTTCCTTCTTCTCAACAATGGATATCATGCGACATCTAAATTTTTACCTATCTGATAGGTAAAAAGTAATCTTTTGTTGGCGTGTTTTGTGTTGTATTTCTTTAATTATGAATGAAGTTTAGCACTTTTTCATATGTTTGTTGGTTATTATATTCCTCCCTCCTCCAACCAAACAGCCAGTTTGCACCTGAGGCAGAGGCTGGCAGTGGTTTCCTGGTATCTGTTTTCACTTTCTTTCTTAGTAATAGAACCTTTGAATATTACCTGGGAGCTGCTCAAGTAAAGAAAAGATATATTTCCTAGACTCCCCCAAAGCTAAATTAGACATATGATTTAAGTTCTAGCCAATGGAATGTAAGCAAAAATATTCAATTTTAAGAAGTGTCTTTAAAGGGAAGCAGTGCCTCCTTTTTTGTTCCATCGTCCTTTCTTCTGGCTAGAATGCAGACATAATAGCTGGAACTTGAGCAGCCATTTTTGACCATGAGGTGAAAGCCACATACTGAGTCGTGGAGCCCAAGATAGAAGCAGCCCGAATTCTTGATAGCTTCCTATAGCCCTATCAGAGAGAAATAAACTTCTATTTTATTTAAGTCAATGATATTTTGGGTTTTCTGTTACTGCTGAATTCAATCTTAATAAATTGACTACCCTTGCCCTATTTTCTAATTACATTCTTCTTTTAAATGATTTGCGTGAGACTTTTGTAAATTAAGAAAGTCACTTCCATAGCTATTATATGTGTTGAACATATTTTTACCAGTTTTTTTCATTTCAGTTTTTCAGTGGCGTTTTCCTATATAGTATGCTTAAGTTTTTTATTCAATTTTTGTACATTTTTATATATTTGCATGTATAAAAATATTTACATTTCAAATTCTGAGTTGTTTGGGAGTATATATTTCTAAGATATAGGGAGAAAATGCCCCCTTTACATTTTCTGGACATTTCTCCACTCTCTACTACCAAGTGCGTCAGGATTGGTAGGACAGGAGGAGACTAGCACCACAGGAGTGTGAAGGAAACTAGGGAAAGAAGGAACAAAAGCCATTGGGGAAAATTCTTCAACTCTTCTTCCAACATCAACCATGTCAGGAAATCTAAACATCCAAGAGAATAAAATGGGTATTGTTATCTTGTCAGGCATAAGACATCTTTAAAGTAATTTAAAATTAAAGTTTAAATGTTCTGGTGTAATTTGAAACTTCAGTGCTGAATTTTACCTCTGAATTTAACAATATATAAGCTCCTTTGGTGAAAGGGCTTCAACTTTCATTTTATGCGAATACTATAAAATCTATTTATTTACTCCAGTATCATAGGTATTCAAATGTTGGACCATAATGAAATATGGTATCAAAAATAGAAACATTTATTTTAGCCTCTAGTACAATCTATGTACTTTTATTTTCGAGTTTCACAGAGATTTGTTAAACCCTTACTTTGTTTACCAAATGGCTCTAGATATAAAATAAACCCAAGGCTGTGTCGTCTTTGGGTGCTATGGTAAGGTCAAGCATCTGAGTAGGAGAATCAGAGGAATCAAGACTCACATCCCTTTCTACTACTACCAAGTTGTGCAACCTGGGCAATTTATTCCACTCTTCTGAGCCCTCGTTACTTCAACTGTACAGTGAAGATAATAGTACTACTCTGTCATGGAGTTGTGAGAATTCAGACAATGTCTATTGCCTTAGTCCATTGTGTTACTATAAGGGAATACCTGAAGTTGGATAATTTATAAAGAAAAGAAGTCTATTTGTTTTACAGCTCTGGTCTGAAACGGTTCAAGAGATTGACTCGAGAGCTGGGGTTTCTGAACAAATGCTAAATGTGTGCTTGAGGACAAAACTGTGATGGGAATCAAGTTTGTTGTTAATGTCTTCTACCTATGTTTTCTGATTTGTTTCTACCTCTATGATTGTCCTTCCTTCTTAGTCTCTAGGTACATAGGACTCTTAGTGTATTTCCTATCTAGAGACTTTACATTGCTCCATTGACTCACATTTCCCCCATGCATTGATGTCACTGAGCTAAAAAGTCAAACTAGTTTGTAGTAAGGTTCAGTGACTTGTAGGGGAAATATTCCTACAATATGATATTGGTTTGGTATTGGTAACTAAAAGTTAGAATTGTTAACTACTGTACAATGAATAAATATTGAATGCATGATGGCAGATGTGTTTGTGTATATATGAATGCATATATCAAGTATATATGTGTATATATTTATAAGGTGAATGTGTGTGTATATATATAATATCAGATATAATTGAATGTTCTATAAGAGAAAACTATATATGTGATTATTGCCAACTCTGATTGTCTGTGTAAACTGTCCTATGATACTACCATGGCAGAACTGGAAAATGGACAGGTAGAATTTGGTTAACTAAGTTGAAGTATTTCGAAGGAAGAAAACTTTGTGACTCTGAGTATGGAGACTAGTGGTAAGAACACATTAGGAACTAGAGTAGAGATGGCCAGGGAGGCTCATTGTAAAGGCCCTCTTGTGGGTACTTTGATTTCTTCATCAGTTTATGTGGAACTGTGCACTCTACTTAAAACCAGTCAGTAATTTACAGGGCTTAAACATCATCATGGAGGTCGAAGTAATGAAAAATGTATTATAGAATTTAATTGAATGAAGCCACATCATCTAAACTGTAGCTAATCTTATTATCTATTTGCTTTATGTTAGAATCATGTGTAATATGTATTCCTTCCCTTAAGAAGGGCCTATCTATGTCTTCTCAAAATCTAAGGTATTATATTTGGGAGATTCTGATTTCTGTGTTAATGCAACCCACAAAAGTTACGTGTTAACATTATATGCTATCACACGTGGAATTATGATGGACCCGTGGAACTTCAGAGCTCCAGCCCCTCATTTTATAGGCAAGGGAGGTGAGACTTGGTTGGACTAATTCACCTGCCCAAAATGACCCAGTTAGTTAGATTGTAATGGAACTGGGCGAAGAAACTATAGTATGCTGATCTCCAGTCTGGTATTTTTTTCACCATACTATGTGCTTAGCATAATCTCCAGGCAATACTACTCATGCTTCCTAAATCACATTTTCCCTCACTTTTTATAGTACTAAATTCTAGAAGACTTAACTTGATCATAAATGCTACACAGGAGACAAATGGCTTAGTGTCATTGTTTCAGAAGCCTTGGTCAGCAAAAGGGCTTTGATATATAGGCAATTTATTGGGTGATTATTTTGTTATTAGACTAATGCTTTATTTATTTATTTTTGTTTGGAAAACATTCTTAGAAAATTAAGATATTAGAGCCTTGAAAAATGGCTATTGGACACATCCAATTATTGTATTTCATAAGATTTTTAAAATGCAGAAATTTAGTAGACACATTTTGTATTGTGAATATGTATTTAGCTGATGGACTATAACAGTTCAAATGGAATCATTTACAGCTTATTGAGTAAATAAAAGTGCTTCCATAAAGATTCACATGATACCTAGCTTTTATTTCAGGTAACTAATTTCCTTTTGAAAAATTGCCTAAATTTAGATTTACATAAGAGACAGAATACTGCAGCAGTTTAAAAAGTAGTTTAAATGACCATGGATGTTACACATTTAAATTATAAGATCAGGTGATGAATATTAACTTTTAATGATTTCTGACAAAAAGTTATTTAACTGTCTTTTACTCACTGTGTTACATAAAAAAGGAAAAAAAATGTTATGATATATTTCTGGATATTATTTGTAACAAGAAAAATCATTCATATTTACTTGTTACTTTAGCATCACATTCTTAAATCAAAATTTCACCAGAATTTTTGCTGGATTCTTTTTAAACTATTAAGTGACTTAAAATCAGATTTTATCCCATTTCATGAAAAAAATTATATTCTAGCAGTACAGCAAATGATCCCAGTAGCAAAAGCAGTCATTTGTTTTCCTTTACACAGAAGTAAGTCTGTTTACTTGCTAGAGGGTATACCTTTTGGGGGTACAAGTCTTTAAGGAAATCTCTTTCCCTCTTTCTCTCTCTCTCAACTGAGTTTTTTAAGGCAATCTTCCATGTTTAGGGCATAAGGTCAGAAGATAGTGTACAGAAAGTGAGACTGATTTGAAATATTAGAGAAATGCTCAAGACCTCATTTCAGGGTTATTTTTCAATGAATGTTGAATATTAGAGAAAAGGGTGCTTTCAGACAACATAGTAGAAAATAGACATATTAACAAGATGAGAAAAGGCAGAAGGAGGGTCTTTGTAGGGTGCCAAGATCCCTACAAAGGGACATTAAAGAGAAATGGGCAGTTAGTAGAGACCCTCCCTAAAGGACTGCCTTCCTAATTTTGTCATGTTAGGTTGATGAACTCACAAGCACAAAAAGGGAAACTTAAGTACAGTATATAGGTCTGAGTAAATTATGCATGTCCCTAATATTGACAAAACAGGAATGGTCAGTCAGTTTGGCTTGATGACCTTTCTCTAGTCTAAAACATCAAGAAGAAAATACTCTCAGAGGATACCTGACCTTCCTTGGTCTGATTATGCACCCTCCTCTCTTTTCATACATAGTTTTCTTAGACCAGAATGTGAAATATAAAGATGTATCAAAATAAAATTTTGAAGCCCGGCCTGACAATATTCTTTTGTCGTAATAAAGAATACTATTGCTATAACTAAGTTTTATTAAGAAGAAAATCAGTCCCCACCATTTCCTGCTCTTCCAGCATTCCCCTCACCCCCAGGTCTGGCAGAATGAGAAGTTAGTAGATGGCACTATAGTGTTTACAGCAGCAAAATCAATCAGGTAATGACGTTGCCAATTCAGATACGCAGCTGGAAAAAAATCAGAAAAGGTGATTGTAATAGTAGTAAAAGTGCAAGAGTGTACACCTCCGGCTTCTGAAGTAATGAGATGCCTGTTTGGGTTCCGAACTGACATGTCAGGCCCAGTAGTAAGGTTCTGCAAGTGAAACCTCATCAGTGCTACTAATCAGGGTCAATTCATAATTTTGGAAGTTCTTTTCCTTCCATGGAAATAAGCTAAGCCCTCTCCTCATAGAGCTATTCAAGTGGCCACTTTAGGTGTTTTTTAACTTCCGATATAAAAAGAGATGATTTCTGTCAGCTATAGGCTTACAGTAGAGTATCAAGAAATCAAAAGAACAGAGATCAAAGAAAATTGCTGAACTAGGTGTTAGATGCAGACATTGATTTTTCTCCAGTTGTAGTTTTAAAAAAATCCACAAAAATGGTAATGCATACAACAGTTGAATTTCTAATACTTTCCTAAAGCAATCAGTAGCTGCCCTCTTGTTTTCACATGTAGAAACAACTTTGTATGACATGACATAATAAAGCAGACCCTTATACTTTATATTATTTTGTTATCAAAATTTTAAGAGGATCTGCTAAAATTTTTTTTAAAAAACCCTAAAATATAGAATGTGGTTTTCAGTGGAGATGCTTATGACTAGACCTCTCTCTGCCACATTTATTTGCTGGGAATCTGGAAAATTCTGACATACAGTTGATCACTTTTATACTATTTCAGTACTATTTCCTACTATGTTTAAATATCATAAAATAATACTTACCTGCTTTACTGCTAAGACTTCATTCATGTTAAATATTAACTACTAATTACCAATGTTACTTAAGGCTTAAATGTAGCTTCATCAAAATGTTAATTCTGTTGCCCAGTACTTCATGGGTATGTGTCATTTCTTAGGTTTAATTTCCAAGAGTGTCTGGATACCAGCAATTTTTTAAAATATATGAGAAATTGTTTTCAATCCCTTATTTTGGTACGTGATTTCCAAATACTTATAATAGAACAGTCTTTATCAAAACTGGGTGTTGGCATTATTTATTAAAAGTAAAGGCAAAAATTTCTTCTCACTAGAATTTTATATCTCAGTATGCTATTTTCTAGGGGTCACTGGTATCTGCTTATTTTTCTTTGTGCTATGTTTGTCAATTAAGCCAGTCATGCTGATAGATTAAAAAAACATAAATAACCATAGTTTATTTTCTAAGAGGTCAAGTCTTCCATATTATATAGCATATATTATATAGTATAATGAAATAAATATTATTAGTATTGGTTTCTGTAAATTGCCAATTGATTGGAGTCAAGGTAAAAATACATGATTGTATTGACTCTTTGCTATAATAACTTTATTGTATCAAAGTTTTATATTAAGTTTTCGTGTTTAGGCAAACTCCTATTGTCCTAAAAAGTTTATGACAGAGCAGATAAGAAATTGAGTCACACTTGGAAAATAATGGAATATTTATATATTATCATTTAGATTACTTGAATAGAAATTTCCATTCCATTTGATATTACAGTGATTATTATTAGTCTACTTCCTATTTATGGTTTTAGGCTATGTTTAAGAGTTTTCAACTCTATGTTTATTATTTTTTTCTTTTGTATGTCACAGACAGGATCACGAGACCATTCAAATCTCTCCATTCCTTCAAGAGCTGCTCTTCCGGCTGACACAATTGGTGTTGGGGATTTTTTGCCATTGAAAGCTGAACTTGATACAACTTACACTTTCTTAAAGGAGACATTTATAAATACAGCACCCCATGCTCTGACATCATCTCACTCCTCTCCAGTAATGATCTCTGCTAATGCCAAAAGACCAACTCAGATTGGATTATGACTTTGTGAAATAAAAAATGGAGGAAGAGTTAACAGTATAATTAAAATTGTTTTGAAGGGGGATTTTCTTATCAGTTGAATTTTGTTCCAGCACAAGTGGCAGTGGGTTTTTTAAAAATTGTGCAATATCTTAATGTGCATGGGTAGCTCTGTCTCCTTGAATAAGGAAATAACCAACTTTTTTCTCTCTAAGTTTTATTTATTATCACAGTTGCTCATTTTTATGTAACATATTTTTAAATGTTAAAGAATGACACATTTTGGGTAATTTCCCTTGGACTTAAAAAAAATCAATAAGCCATTTTAGTCTCTATCTATCAAAGTTGTTTCATACTTGTCTATTTTAAAGCAGGACTGCAATACTTTAATAGGATTGAGAGAGCTATTTGAAATGTATGCCAATGATTCCTGTCATTTCATGGCAGCCCTGCCATGGTTCACTGAGCCCCCTCTTCTCTCTTGTCAGCTCAACTGAAGACAAGCATTTAGTTGCAAACTTTAAGCAGGTTGTGCAAAACAGAAATGATGTGACTGCTTCTCCTCCTGCACAATAATGTCACTCCTGGTCAATGTGAGAAGGTCAGGTTGCTCCTTGTAAAGCTACATGATACCACTTGCCCATTTGAACAAGTTAAGTTAACTGCTGAATGTGGTCCCTGCAGGCATTGAAAACTCATTCTTTTACCAAGCCTGCATTTGATAAGAGAGTAGAGCAATTGTGCTGGGAGGATTTCTGTGGTGTGTTTAGGCACTTTATAAGGACAGTTCCCACACCAGTATAGCAGGTAATATATTTAGTATAAGCTGAAAAACTTCAAGGTAATGGCGGTTTTGACCTTCAAAATAGACTCCTTTTTTTGTTTTTGTTGTTGGTAGGACCCAAGAGTGACGCCCATCTTTGATGCTGACAGAATTTAAAACAAGGCCATTGCCCTGCATTTTCTGCCTTGTAGCACACAAAAGTAAAATTGTATGTCAGGCCGAGATGTCGGGGAGCTGACAAGATGCCCCAGTGACATTTCAGCTAGAAAGAGCAAGTGTCTTGCAACCAAGTGGTCAAATATCAAATAATAGGTCAAGCAGGAAGGAGCTGAGTTCTAACCACAAAGAGGTTTCTGGTAACTCACTTGACAAGCTTTTGGGCGCTGTGGCTTGACAAAGTGATGTTCTGTTGGGTATCGCTAGACAGACTGTTCTTTATTGCCTTCAGAAGATCAGACATTGACATTGATTAAACTCTTTAACCCTTAAAGGTTAAATCCTTGCAGTTCGCATCATGGTAAGTGAAGAACAAAAGAATATGTGTAATGTGTATTTGTGTATTAATCATTTAACTCCCCAGTGATACTAACTTCTGATGTGAACTGTAGTTTTTGATGAAGAGTTTTGATACAAAATTTATATTTTATATTATTTTTCATTATGGAGTTTTTCATTATGGATAAATTAGAAAATAACATATGTATTATGGAGGCTATGTTGTCTTATCTTTACAGTGACATCTGATTCAAATACACTCAACTTCTGAGAATTTTTTATTGGCCTTGGTACATAAAATCTATATTTAGATTACTATTTATATGTTAGTCAAATTAGCCAAGTGATTTACGCCATCTGAGGTAACGTAGCACTATTACTGTCACAGTGTATAACACAATACTATTTCTTATAATACTGAGCCAATATAATTAGCTTTATGTAAAACCTTAGAAAGCTTTTCATGTGGAGTAAAATTATGTCTTAAACCAAATTTCTCTTAATTCTTTCCTTGGAATTATTCTTTTTAATATGTCCTGTGTAATGTAACTTGTATAAAATTCAACTTGCAAATTTATTGTAGCACAGAAATTGCTATTGATTGCTTTTATATAAATCATAGAATAATTTCTGTACCTTTCAAAACACTTTCTTCTGCCATTCCATACAATGGTTAGGATATTGTTCATATAGAAATCAATAGACAGTTTTTTAGTTGATGTGATATCATTGAACTTCCAATTCCCACACTGTAGAAAAGCAGTGTTTCTATATATAACTTATATGTCTATCTTTGTGTGTGTGTATGCATGCATTGAATCTGTTTCCAGATTTTACTAATTTTAGAGAAAAAAGTAGCTTTGTAAAATGTGCATGGACAGGCATTGGTCTTCTTGCCTTAATTTTGCAATCTGTTAATGGGAGAACACCAAAATAAATGTGTATGTTTTTCTCTATATATAGGTATGATTTTACAGATACATTTTATACAGTAAATTCTGAACTACAAATTTGAAAAGATTATTAAAAAAATCAAAGCATGTCACATTTATAAGCAACTAGATGCTAAAGGCCATAGAAACTGAAGGATGAACCTCCTGAGCAATCATTAGTATTCACTACCAAATATAGTAATATTTATACCATAAGCTTTTTTCCCAGAAGTCAGACCCAGCAGGAGGAGAAGATTTAATGACATATCCTATGGAGATCTGAGAAACTCTAGACTGCTTCTAAGCACCTTAGTGACCAATTGCTGCATATTTGAGATCTGTGTTGTGTTGGCAAGGACAGTTGCTCTACCAACTTCTTTATCTCCTTAAGAATGATGTATAGAATAGACATTTCTCCAGAGAAAGATTTTAATTATTTTTGTAGGGGAAAAGAAGTTTTACTATATACCTCAGTATATAGTACTGGATTTTCTTACTTATAGTACTGTGGATTTTCTTACTAACATTCTGTGATCTAGAAAAATGCTTATATTAATATTACCCATCACTATTAATTCTTAAAGTTATTGTTCTGATACCTAAGTCACACTCATTTGTTGAGGGTTTGCAAATATTTTTAATACAAATATTTTAGAATGACATAACACAAATGCAAGG
Source organism: Propithecus coquereli (assembly GCF_000956105.1). Taxonomy (NCBI): domain Eukaryota; kingdom Metazoa; phylum Chordata; class Mammalia; order Primates; family Indriidae; genus Propithecus; species Propithecus coquereli. Next base: position 3,353,183 of record NW_012155840.1, read on the forward strand.
AAGCTTAGGAAATTGCAAGAATTGCCAATTTAGTGATAATTTAATGATATAAGTAAATAATCTTTTAAATAGAATAATCACTTTAGTTTACCAAATGTCTGAGTCTAATTAAACTTAGCAACTCTTTTTTTATTTATGATATATGCTATTATATTATTGAATGATATATAATATGTGCCATTGAATGCTTAATGAGATTATTACTATTTTCATGTTACTTTATGTTATGTCTGAATTCATTCTGCAAACCATACTGAACAATGGTAAATTGATCCTATTTCAGTGTGTACTTTTTATGGACAAGTTTTCTAATATAGAAGGTGGAAGGTAATTAATATTTATTGAGCAACTATTTTATGCCAGTCACTATAGCAAAACTCTAATATTCTCACAATATACTTCTAGAGTATTTGTGTCACCATTTTAGAAATGAATAACTGAGGATCTAAAAGGTTAAGTATTTGATTACCTAACATCACACATAACCTAGGAATTAGTACGCCCAGAGTTGCAACTCCCAAGCCCACGTTATTTTCACTTTGCCAAGCCTACTTTCCAGAAATAATTAACATTTTTTAAAGAGAAGTATGTTTGGTCTGAATACAGATTTCTTTTTTTGGGAGGGGGAGGGGACATAGTCTTGCTCTGTCACCCTGGGTAGAGGGCAGTGGCATCATTATAGCTCACTACAACCTCAAACTCCTGGACTCAAGAGATCCTCCCGCCTCAGCCTCCTAAGTAGTTGGGACTATAGGCGTGTGCCACCATGCCCAGCTAATTTTTTCTATTTTTGGTAGAGAGAGGGTCTCGCTCTTGCTCAGGCTGGTCTCGAACTCCTGACCTCAAGCGATTCTCCCACCTTGGCCCCCCAGAATGCTAGGATTACAGGTGTGAGCCACCACACCCATCCAGAATCCAGATTTCTTATCCATTGATTAGACAAAAAAAAAATATGTATGTACTTAATGGTAGTATATATGTAACTAGTAACTGAAATAATTGTGAAGTTTGTACCCATCTTTCAAAGAAACCACCACCCTCACTATGTTGTCCAGTGCCTCTAGCTTGGTCTGAGGGGCCACATAGTTACTCTCAGAGGTGGACCTCTGTTGAAAGATACAGGCTGACCAAGCTGTTACTTCCCAGTGGAGAGCAATGGCATCTGCTGAGTAAAGCTGATCATGAAAGCATTTGCTTGTGTAACTCCTAGGAAGAAGATTTTAAAATATATTTTCTGGACCAGTGTAGTTGGCTCAACAATGGTCCCTAAAGATAACCATGTCCTAATCCCTGGAATTTATGAATATTACCTTTTATGGCAAAAGGGACTTTGTAAATGTGATTAAATTAAGGATCTTGAGATGGGAAGATTATCCTGGATTATCTGAGTGGGCCCTAAATGCAATAAGAAGTATCTTTATAAGAGAAGGAGCACAGGGATTGGTTTAACTATGGAGTGGAGAAGGCGGTGTGATTACAGAAGCAGAGATTGAAGCGATGGGTTCCGAAAATGGAGGAAGGGGCCAAACCTAAGCATACTGGCAGCTGCTGGAAGATGAAGAAGGCAAGGAAATGGATTCTCCTCTCAAGAGAGGTTCAAGGACTGTAAAAGAATAAATTTGTGTTGTTTTAAGCCACAGTTTGTGGTAATTTGTTACAACAGCTGTAGGAAACTAAGACAACCAGTAAACTCTTAGTGTTTTGTTATAAAAGATTAATATGTAATCCTTTGATATTAGCAAACAGAAAATTATTCCTTTTTAAAAATTATCATGATTAGTTGCCTTCATAACTTGAATTTCCAAATTTGTTTAGGTTTTCATTTTATATTCATGGCTTCTGAATATAATAAACAGTGATTATGTATATTGGGCCAGCATATAGTCACACTCTATTGCCAACATTTTTGATAATTCTTCAATTAACCTGTGCTTTCAGTGTGCATTTTAATTTCTATAGTTTTAAAAAGGTATCATGCTTTAAATGTATTAAATTTATCTTAAAGGTCTGCTTTTAATGATTATTTTTATTTCCATTTTGGTTGATATATTTTTATAGCTTTCATACAAAAGAAATTGAATCTTGAAAGAATTTGTATTAATCATAGATTAAAAGAATGATATGAAATTTATAGATCATATCTTACATGTACCAGAGCGTTTTCTTTTACTGTTTACCCATGAGTTCAACATGTCCCTGGTTACAGTTGAAGTGAAAGAATTTTTAATAATTTCCACCAACAATGAAATCTTCTAAAATTTTACTATATAATATTTAAATCTATGTTGTCATTAATTTGATGAAATCATATAATTTTTCCTGATGGCTTAGTTTAATGAGAGAACTTTTAATTGAAATGACTAAGTGTTCAATAAAATCAAACCTAAAATATTGAAGATTTAAACCTAGAATGTTAAATATTTCAAGTACAGCCTCTTCCAAAAAAATAAAGGAAAGAAAAAGAAAAAAGCAACACATCCATTCCTCCAGTCCTCCTGGTTAAGTGAGACACAAATGTGTAAATTTACATATTAGAAGAGCTCTATCTTTTCTCTCATAACTTAGTAATTTTAATCTAAGACTCTTTTCTGGCTGTGGAATGTGTTGATTGGCATACCCAGATATCAGATGTCCTGTTAGTTCATACTGTGGGTTGCTTACATATTTTTTATGAACCACCCCTGCATAATCTTTTTTAGTTATTGTTTTAAGCACATCTGACTCTAAAGGTCTCCCAAACTGTATCTTCTGTGCAAATGACATTTCCATGGACATCACAATGGAAAAATTTGTTCTTAATCTCTGTAGTAGTGATACCTAATTGATATTGCATACTATAAGTTATAAAGTCTCTGGATACAGTATGGAAAGGAGATACATCAAAACAGTTTTACTCTTTCCTCCAAATCATCGTGTGTGTAGGTGTGTTAGATGCTTAGGCATATGTTTACAAAGCACTAACCTTAATGTTAGTTATGCAGCAAAAGCCCCACAACACATAAGGCTTTGAAAACCACTGGGTTAATATTATCTGAAGACAGTTTTTTTGTGGTTTAATTGAGTCATGCTTCATTGTCTTTTATTGCATGTTAATGCCAGTGAAGTGCTGATTGTTGACAGAGTCCTCCCAGTGAAGCGGCTCCAGAATGTTGTGCTGCTACAGGAAACTACGTAAATAAAAAGTCTTATTTAGATCTGAAGAAGACTCATCTGACAGGTTAAGAGCTATCAAATATTCATAAATCTTTGCCAATGACAAGAATATAAGGTGAGCTATCTGTCTTCAATAGATCCCTTCTATGTTTTTGGTATCTATATAAAGGAAAAATCTTAAATGCAATCCAGAATGAATGGAATTGTGTTGGATGCCTAGTAAAAAGAACCATAAAAGAAATAAATATAAGGTGGATAATAGGACATCTCATTTTTGCTTTTTTCTTCAAACAGTAAGCAAACTGTATTTTTCTTTACTTTTTCTAACCTCACATCTGGTCTAAAAGAAAGAGGTTTCAACAGTAAAACTGCACATGGAAAGCTTTGGAACATGGAAACTCCCTGCAAATCATTTAGGACCTGAGGTTTAAAGGCAACGGTTCATTCTAGTGACTTTGATGTACAGCTGACTATTGAACTCATTGTAAATGCTTCTATGGTTACAGAAGCATCACCTGTGAATACACTTCAGTTTTCTTCTATGCCAGGGAGGAATATTCTAAATGTGTGCTCTGAAGACTAAATACAAAGATTCTCATGAAGCAAAGTTTGCGTTCACAGTCACAATTAAAATGCTTTCTGATAATGAATGGTGGTAGCATTCTTACTGAAATGTGCATGGGTCCAAGAAGGTATCATCTACGTTGTAGTGTGTGTGACATGTAGGGCTGCACAGAACAGTCCTGGCACGTGGAAGCCAGTGTCAGCTTCAAAGGCATTTAATAATTTATAGGGCTCCTTGCTTTCTTTAATCTGTAAGGAGGCAGAATCTCTGTTCTCCTTAAGAGATACTCTTGAGGATGTCCGACACAGCCTTTCCTGAATATGAAGTTAATCAGAGTATAATAGAAACCCTGTATCACTGTATCTCTAAATAGCTTTCACAACTGACAATCTCTCATTGACTAGGTTTATATATTAATACTTCACAACAATTCAAATAAGAGTTCAAACACCTAGATTAGAACACATGCATATCTTTTTTTTAATTACACCTTTATTGAGATATAAGTCACATAGCATACAGTTCACCCTTTTTAAAGTGTACAATCCATAGTTTTTACTATATTCACAAGGATGTACAATTATCACCATTATCTAATTCCAGAACATTTTTATTATCCCAAAGAGAAACTCTGTACCTATTGGCAATCACTTTCCATTCCCCATTCCCCATTCCCCCATCCCCTGGTGACCATAATCTACTTCCTGTCTCTGTGGATTTGCCTATTTTGTGTATTTCACATAAATAGAATCATATATATTGTCTCTTGTATCTGGCTTCTTTCATTGAGCATGATGTTTTCAACATTTATTCATATTTTATTTAATAACATATATCTACTTCATTACTTTTTAAGTGGAATAATATTTCATTGTATGGATATACCACATTTTTTAAATTAATTTATCAAGTTTTTTTTGAGACAGAGTCTGGCTCTGTCACCCTGGATAGAATGCAGTGGCAACATTGTAGCTCACTGCAACCTCAAACTCCTAGACTCAAGCAATCCTCCTGCCTCAGCCTCCTGAGTAACTGGAACTACAGATCCACACCACCATGCCTGGCTAATTTTTTCCATTTTTAATAGAGATGGGGTCTCGTTTTTGCTCAGGCTGTTCTCATACTCCTGAGTTCAAGCGATACTCCTGCCTTGGCCTCCCAGAGTGCTAGGATTACAGGCGTGAGCCACCACACCCAGCCTATTCATTTATCAATTGACTTTTGGTTTGTTTCCATTTTTTTTATTATTATGAAGAATACTGATATGAATATTCATATACAAGTTTTTGTGTGGGCATATGTTTTCATTTCTCTTGTATATACACCTTGGGGTAGAATTGCTGGATTATATGGTAACTCCAAGTTTAAGTATTTGAGGAATTTCAGACTGGTTTTTAAAATGACTGCATCATTTTACATTCCCACCAGCAATGTCTGAGGTTTCCCATTTCTCCACATCCTTGACAGCACTTGTTATTGTCCATCTTTTTGATAATAGCCATCGTAGTAGATGTGAAGTGTTACCTCATTGTGGTTTTTACTTGTATTTTACTCAGGTCTAATGGTATTGAGCATCTTTGCATGTGCTTACTGGACATATTATATTTTCTTTGGAGAAATGTCTATTCAAGTCCTTGGCTTGTTTTTTAATTGGACTATTTGTCTTTTTATCCTTGAGTTATAAGAATTCTTTATATATTCTGGATACGAGACACTTAATATATATATAATTTGCAAGTATTTTCTCCCCTTCTGTGGGTTGTCTTTTCACTTATTTAATTGTGCCCTTCGAAGCACAAAACATTTGAATTTTGATGAAGTATGACTTACCTATTTTTTCCTTTTGTCACTTATGCTTTTGGTGTCATATCAAAGAAACCGTTTCCTAACCCAAGGTCACGAAGATTTACTCTATGGTTTTCTTTAAGAGTTTTATAGTTTTAGTTCTTACATTTAGGTCAAGGATCCATTTTGAGTTAATTTTTGTATATATTAATAGTATGTGCTATGAGTCCAATTTCATTCTTTTTCATTTGGAAATCCAGTTGTCCCAAGACCATTTGTTAGGTTGTCTTGGCACTCTTTAAAAAAAAAAAATCAATTGACTATATGTGTCAGGGCTTATTTCTGGGCTCTCAATTGTATCCTAGTGATCTATACGCCTATGGATGGTACCACACTGTCTTGATTACTGTAGGTCTGGAGTAAGTTTTGAAATTGAGAAATGTGAGTCCTCTTTTTTTAAATCCTTTTCATTTCCATATGAATTTTAGGATCAGCTTGTCAATTTCTGCAAAAAACACCACTGAAATTTTGATAGGGATTATTTTGAATCAGTAGTTTAATTTGGGGAGAATTGCTATTTTAACAATATTATTATGTCTTTCGATCCGTGAAAATGGGATGTCTTTGCATTTATTTAGATCTTCTTTAATTTCCTTCAATTATGTGTTTTACTTTCCAGTGTACAAGTCTTACACTTATTTTGTTAAATTGATTCCTAAGTATTTCATTATTTTTGATGCTATTATAAATAGAATTGGTTTTTTAATTTAATTTTTTTTGTTTCATTGCTAGTGTATTGAAATTGATTTTCACATGTTAAATTAATCTCACATTCTTAGGATAAATGTGATTTGGTCATGGTGTGGTATGTAATTTTTTTTTTTTAAGAAATGGGGTCTCACTTTGTTGCCCAGGGTGGAGTGCAGTGGCATGATCATAGCTCACTGCAGACTCAAATTCCTGGGATGGGCTCAAGTGATCCTCCAGCCTCAGCCTCCAGAGTAGCTGGGACTACGGGTGTGTACCACCATGCCCAGCTAATTTTTTTATTTTATTTTAGATATGGGGGTCTCAGTATATTGCCCAGGCTGGTCTCAAACTCCTGGCCTCAAGCTATCCTCCCACCTTAGCCTCCAGAGTTGCTGGGATTACAGACATGAGCCATTGCACTCAGCTTTGCAATCCTTTTTTAATGTTGCTCAGTTCAGTTTGCTAGGATTTATTGAAGATTTTGCATCTCTATTTATAAGGGGTACTGGCTTGAAGTTTTCTTTTTTTGTGATATCTTTACCTAATATTAGAATACTACTAGGCTCACAGAATGAGTTGGAAAATGATGCTTCCTCTTATTTTTTGGAAGAGTTTGGGAAGGATTGATGTCAATTTTTCTGTAAATTCTTAGTAGAATTCACTAGTGAATCCATGTGGACCTGCGCTTTTCTTTGTGGGAAATTTTTTTTATTAATTTCTTAAAAGTGTGGTAAAATACACATAACATAAAATTTACCATTTTAACAGTTCACTTTTATTAATTCAATTTCTTTACCAATAGCAGTCTGTAGAATTTAGAAAAACTTAATAAAGACTTGAGAATACTGAAGGGTATTTTATCATAGAAAATACAAATCTTAAAACTAGAAATAGACATAAAGACTCCTAATGTTTTTAGTCCTTGCACAGAGTGACTCTCCTTGGTCTGCTGCCATGTTTCCGAGGCCACCTTCCCTCTCCACTATGGGTGTGCTCTGTAGTGTGTCTCCTTTACTCAGAGCCCAGGTACTCAATCCATACTGTAAGGCCTGAAAAGAGCAGATAAAAAAATATCAGCTTTCCTCCCAGCCCACTTCCTAGCTACAGTCTACTGATAGACAATTGTACACACAATAGAGATAGTTTTAGATAGAATTATACAAAGCAACTAATGTTTTCTGGAAATTTTCTATTTCAGATTAGGATCTTGGCTTTACCTTTATAGAGCCAAAAGATTTATTGAAGTAGTTTTCCAAAAACACAAACAATTAGTCCCCAAAAGTGAATTCAAACAACAGAACTTCTGAAATTATGTTATTTTCAAGATTTCAAAGATTCCAGAATCAATTCTTCAGCTGGAATCAAGTTAAAGTTCTTAAGTTTCTCCTGGCCCCAGCGAGCTCCCCGGAACATGGCTCAGAGAAGGAGTTCAGCAGCTCCCCTCCCTCAGCACTCTCAGTGTCCAAATTCTATTCCTGAGATAGCAGCCTGCATCTAAGGCCTGTCTGCTCCCCCCATGCCCATGGATTCTCTTTCAATGGAGATCCACTAAAACTGTTTTCTTAAAAGCCATCTCTCATGGTCCCAAACCATCAAAATATCTTTTCTCCAACCTTCTCAAGCTATAGAAGGTCCTTGGTACTTGCCTAAGGTTTACTGTTCTACTTGGGCAGACATTCCATTATAATATTATGGCTGATATTTTTGGTTGTTGCTCATATAGTTTTTTTTTTTAATAACTAGTTCAAAGCATTTGGTATGGACTGAATTGTGTCCCCTACCCCAAATTCATATGTTTATGCCCTAACCTCCAATATGATGATATTTGGAGATAAACCTTTTGGGAGGTAATTAGGGTTAGACAAGATCTTGAGGGTAGGGCCTTCTTGGTGGAATTAGTGGCTTTATAAGGAAAGGAAGAGAGAGGAAGAGATTACTCTCTCTCTACCATGTAAGGATGCAATGAGAAGGTGGCTGTATGCAAGCCAGGAAGAGAGCCCTCATCAGGAATTGAATCAGTTGGCACCTTGATTTTGGACTTCCCAGCCTCCAGAACTGTGAGAAATAAATGTTCATTGTTTAAGCCACCTGAACTGTGGTATTTTGTTATAGCCTGAACTGACTGAAACAGAATCTTAACTACCAGTGAAAGTATCTAATTAATGTAAGCATTCCTGATTTATGTATGATGGGGATGACAAATAGATGGAAAGATCTGTCTGGAGTAGACAAGTAGAAGGTTTTTAAGTTGTAGCTGCCCAAACAGTGTTAGGTGTTCTTTGTGGCTAGAAATACTCAGCTCGTTTTAAAGTAGGCCAGAAAAACTGGGAGATTGTTACTACTTCAGAAACAATGTCTTACCTTTTCTTCTCCCTAATCCCCTCCTTTCCACACCCCCCTCCCTTTTCTGGCTCTTTCTGTCTCTTTTCCATATACTCTCAGCATGACTTCCTAAAGGTACAGATTAAATGGTTGGGGTTATTTGAAAAAGTGTCTGAAGTTCTCCTCCCAGCCAGAAGGAATTGTACTATAAAGTAGAATAATTTGAAAGGGAGGAGTTTTGTCTTTTTCATGAACAATAAAAGGCTTTCAATTTTTTTAATAACTGAAAAGGCTTATACTTCTGTTAGAGTCTCTAAGAACTTGTGATAAAGTTCATATTGTAGTTGTAGTTTATTCCATGAACTGGGAGAATGCAAGCTTCTTTTGAGAAGATTCTGGCACTTTTAGACATACTTTCTCTATTATGAAGCGTACTGAGTGTTGACGTATGAGTAATGCAAATGAAGGTGTTACATTTATAGTTTAATATAAAAAAATCATAGTATAGACATGGCTTTTATGCATTCCTGAGAACTTCTCATCAATTAACAGTAATTGAGCTTGTTTAGTGTTTATGGCCCAGGGTAGTGATATGAGAATTTAGAACCAAATTCATTCACCAGCTGTGTGACTTAAGGCAAGTTATTTAACCTCATGAACCTCAGATTCCTCTCTGGGAAAAGGGAGTTAATGATACCTTATTTGCTGAGCTCTTGTGAACATTATGTGAGCCAGCATTTAGCTCACAGCTAAATGGCACAAAATAGTCACTGTCTCAAATAGGGGTAATTTGATTATGAGGCACCAAACACCATTTAAAAATTATTGAAAGGCAAGAGGGATAATTCATGGAACCCCAGGCGAGGAAGTGCAGCCCAGGCTCTAGGGGAAGCCAAGCGTGTCTTTTTTGCAATGTGGCCTCCCTCTCCTCTGTTTCCGGGGCCGTCTGCTCTCTTCATGACTGCTACTCTCAGTGCTTCTGCTTCCTCCCTCTCTCTGCTGACCAACTCACTCAGCTCCATTTCCACATGGCCCAGACATGGCCACTATAGCTCTGACTCACATAATTTTCCAGTTTAAGGACCAAAAGAATCTTCATGGTCCACTTCCCTGCAATCGTCTGTGTCAAGAGAAAAAGGGGCCTGTGGACTGTTAACCTGCAAGGCAGACGCAATGGGAAGAGATAGAGAGGGGCATGGGTAGGTTGTATAAGAAGGTGGTGTAAGGAAAGGTGGAAATAATGGGCATCTCCAGAAAAGTCACTCAAGAAACATTAACATCCATTCTCTCCTAAAAGTTACCTCCTACAAATAAATCCCACCTAATCATGTCAGTTCTTATCCTGGACTTCTTGTGTGGCACTTCAGTATGTGTTTCTGTTTCTTGAAGCTCCTAACTTCCACAAAAATACACGATCCTCGTTATCCTCCTACTTCTTTGATAGATTCTTTTCCAAATCTTTTCTAATTTCCCTTTCTCCTTCCTCTTACATAATGAATATTTTTTTTTTAGTTTTTTTTTCTTTTTCTTTTATTTCAGCATATTATGGGGGTACAGATGTTTAGGTTACGTATGTTGCCCTTGGTCCCCCCCACCAAGTCCGTGTTTCAAATATGTCCATCCTTCGGGTGGTGTGCATTGCACTCCTTGTGTATACAAATACCC
>NW_012155840.1:3366322-3429383 GCF_000956105.1 Propithecus coquereli
AGAAAAGAAATAACTAAGATCAAAGCACAATTAAACGAAATTGAGAACAAGAGAACTATATGCAAGATCAACAAAACCAAAAGCTGGTTTTTTGAAAAGATAAACAAAATTGACACCTCACTGGCTAGATTGACTAAAATCCAAAGGGAAAGGTCTCTAATAAACATAATGAACATTTTTTAAGGTTATACCTTCTTGTTTACTCTCTTTTCCCAATTCTCTATTCTTTGGCGAGTTCAACTACAGAGTACCTGGAATGTAATAGTTGCCAAGTAAAAGGGAGACCTCTTCATTTCTCTTTTTTCTTGTATCTTTAATTTTCTAGTAATATCTGTCTTTTCTTTCTTAAAACATGATATTATTATTTTAGCTTATTTACCAGATTCTTAATGTTTTCAGACCTGGCAATATGCCATATTTCCTATATTTTGTACAGTTTTTATTGTGAATTTTGTGATCACTTTTGGTGTATGTATGTGGGTGGAGAAGCAATATGGCACCTGCCATCTCGGCTCTGGTCTGTGGTGACGGAAAGCACCTGAGGGGGCTGTCGGCCTGGTGCTTTGTCCTCAAGAAGCTCCCAGTTCACTGGTGGCAGCAGCTTTTAGGCTCATGAGGGTAGAAAGGTTCTCCAGCAGCTTGGGAGCCTGCTGAGTGCCAGAGATGTGAGGGAGGGAGACACAAACCGCTCCACCTACCCTTCCCGCTGGACTCCAGGCCTCTCAGGGGTTGATCTCTGCTGATACCTTGCTCCTTCTTGTTCTGCTCTGCAACTTCTTCCTGTGGAATCTCTGGTAGATTCTGGCACTTTTCCCTCAGAATTACACCTAATCCATGTTTGTTTTGTTTGTTTGTTTTCATCTAAAACTTTTCCTCCTTTCTGACATGAACTGGCAGCTGATGTCTCTGGTCAGCCATCTTGTCTCTCCCCGTTGCCCACTACGAACTTTTGAAAAAGTGTTTTTCCATTTCTGAGCCAAACCTATTTGTAAGAAGTACTTTAGTAAGCAAATTTTGATTTATTTCTACATTTATATATGATGTAAATTTCTATATTGATACATATATGGAGAAAATATACCAAACTATTACCAAGAGTAGAATTATAATTTTTATTTTCTTCATCTTATTTTTATACTTTTATAAATTATCTACAATGAACATGTATCATTTTATGTTTAGAATAAAATAAACTGTGAAGATCTCAGAGGAACACTGCGTTGTGGATACCGAGAGCAGCACAAGGAGGGAGGTTTTGTAATTATGTGGCAAATGGAAATAGTGTTAATTAACATAATAATGCAATACACCAAGTGCAAAGACTGCTGGTTTTGTTTTGTTTTGTTTTGTTTTGTTTTTTTGTCCAATCATACAAATTCCTTTTCTTCCTAAGTCTCAAGTAAGAGATGCATTTGCAGATGTGAACACAAGTGACCAATTAGTCAGATTACCCCCTTCCATTCAGTTACTACCATTTATTTAATCTGTAAAACAGGAGTGATGCCAACACTGTTATCAGAAACAGTCCCTCATTTGGGCTGGTAGCCAGGCTCTGTGAAAAATACATTATTCAGATTATCTTGTAATTTCCAAATGCACTATTTTTCCATTTTATGGATGAGGATATCGAGACCCAGAGAGATTAAGTGACTTGCCAAATTAGGCAGTGAAGGAATTGGCAGATTCTCCTGAGTCTCTAACTTCTGATATAGTAGAAAATACTGACAGTTTAGGAAGAAACAAGTTATATTGTGCCATATAGAATAATTGACCACCCAAAGATGATAATTCAGTACTTATTTAAAATAGAGAGAAAATGAATGCAAGTCCTCTACCCTTTGACAGACCCACCTGGAGCTTTGGAAGTACTTGGTAGCATGCATTAAGTAGTGGTCAGACTACTTGAATTCTGTGTGCAGCTGTTGATAAGTCAGATAGACTGGTTAATCAATGGAGAATTTCAGAGCATTCTTTTTCTTTCCATTATTGGCTAGTTGTAAACTCTGCACTTGGTTGAAAGACACAACAGAACCAAGTGATGAATAAGAAGGGATACCTTAGTAAAGGAATGAAAGCAGAATTTTAAGAAACTGCTGATGTTTAGGAAATGAAAGGGGCTGATAATAGCAATTAATGATTGTAAAATCTGAGCCTCTTTGCTGTGAGTCTTAAAACCAGTTCTAAAACAGAAGAAGATTAAAATACATATTGATCTGTGGATGGGCAAAAGGTAAAGTTTAAAAGCAAAGAATTGACCAATATGTATTACGTTAATTAAACCCTTCTCAGAGATGTGAATAAACACAAGCTGATAACCAGTATCTGTGAGTTCCTGAATTGATTCTGCATTGAGTGTACTTCAAAGATGTAGGACCATGTCTATCTGCAATCACCTTCAGAAAGGCTGTCTTGCTGCAGAGGGATGCCTAAGACACTTAAAGTTCTCATTGCAACTGATCCCCTTACTTACTCTACTAATGCAGCGGGTGTAATAGCAACAGGCTTTGAAGTGCAAAGCCTTCCTTCAGTTCATTAAAAACTACCATGCTTTTGTAAAATCCAAGAACTCTAATGGGAAGGATTTTATATTAAGAGGGCAACAAAACCCCAGATTGCCCCAGATCCTTGCCCTCTCTCTTGTTTGCCTGGTACCTGCTTGAGATGTGGACCATCATATTGAACTTTAGACTTTGCACTCTGTAAAAGTAACTAGGACCTTGAAGAACCTTCCTACTGACTTACACTTAGGTATTTCCATTCTGTTGTTTATCTCATTTGTTTGTTCACATATGGCCGATTAACAGATTCTGTAAGGATCCTAAGGGAATGAGAAACATAGTAATTAAGAAATACTTTGGGAATTTAGAGTGTGGTATTTCAGATCAGTGGGGAGAGATGTAATACATGACATTAGAATTACTGGCAGCCATTTGGAAAAAAGTAAAACTAGATTGCTTATGCTGAAATAAACTCCAGAAAATAAAAGATTTAAATACTTAAAAGGAAAACTATGAACATACTAGAAATATACATAGGTGATTTGTTTTTCATAACATTGACATAGAGAAGGCCTTTGTAGGCAAGACTCTAAACCTAAAATCTGTAACAGAATATACTGATAAATTTGACTGCATACAAATTTTAAACTTTTATAGAAAAAACCTTACCACAAGCAATGTCGAAAGATAAACAACAAAACAGAGAAAAATGTTTGTAACACACATGTTGGAAAAAGCTTTCTTTAGCATTAAAGAACTCTTAAAAATCAGTACAAAAAATAGACATTTTAATTAAAAAATGGATCAAGACATGGGTCCTCAGTTCCCAAAAAAAATAAATACAAGGAGATTCACTGCAGCCTTGTTTGTAATAGCCAAATCCTGGAGATAAACATTCTTTAATGGCATGACTTGTTGACTAAATTATGATAATAGCTATTAGAAAGAATGAGGTAGAGTTAAATATATTGGTATGTAAAGATGTTTATATGTCCAAAATACAGGTTGAGTATCCCTTATTGGAAATGCTTGGAACTAGAAGTGTTTCAGATTTTGGATTTTTTTTATTTTGGATATTTGCATATATAGAATAAGATATCTTGGGGATGGGACCTGCATTGGTGTGTCCAGCCTGCACATGTGCCATTTTATTACCCTTTATGGATGTGCTTGCTTGGGGGATTCTGGGAATGTGACAGAAAGATATATCGAAACTAAAGGGGTCTGAGCGGGGTCTTATTTCCCTTTGGGACACTGAATAAACTGTGTATGGTGCATCTACATTTGACTCATGGGTTTATCACATGAGGTCAGGTATGGAATTTTCCATTTGTGGCATCAATTCGGCACTCAAAAAGTTTAAGATTTTTGGAGGATTCTGGATTTGGGTTTTCAAATCAGGTATGATCCACCTGTAGTAGTTTTAAGTTAAAAATACCAAGAAGGTTGCATAACAATGTTTACTATAATCCCATTTGTTTATAGAAATATATATTAATCTGGAAAGATATACGAGTAACTATTATTAATTGTTAACTCTGAGAATTAGCATTGAAGTGTAAAAGGATAATTTTAATTTTATACTGTTTGAATTCTACAGTGTATCATTTTTATAATTATTTAAAACATTACTTAATTAAATGAATATGAGGGCAAATTATAGTAAAGGCTCAAGCCAGGTAATGAAAATGGCACATGGGAACAGATACATCATGCGTTGAGAAAGAATAATCAGCAGGGCTTAGTCCTGTTTTGGTTATACAGTGAGAGGATTGTCACTTGTGTCCTGGATCTCATGTTCTTTTACCAGCTGTGTCAGTTTGGGTTATTTGGGAAGGATGCTGAGAAAAAGTTAGGAGTATAAGATGTTTATTGAGGAGGAATTCCCGTGAAAGTTAAAGGGGGAAGAAGGAGGATTGGAAAGGAAAAGCCCTTAGACTATGGTGCTGATCTGACACCTGTAAAAGGCAAAGAAAGTAAGACGGATAGGACAGGGAGATACTCAAACCGCAACGCAGACGAGACAACGCCAATCCGATGTGGAACTCTAGAGCAAAGATTGCCTCTAAGAGGAGTCCTGTTTGGGGCAGAAATGGCCGGGCCCTGGTACTCCCACCATGCTCAGCAGTTGGCTGGGGAATGCCCAGAGGAGCGTGGCCTCAGCTCCTACACTCTTGTGGATCCCAAAGTTGCTACAGCTGGAGCTTGTCAGTTAACTGCACTCGTTGCAGGTGAACGGCAAGTTTTTTCTTGAAGTGTGATCACAGTAGTCCGCCTACTTGACTGCCAGAATCCAAATCCACTTTTCCATGTATGTTCAGGGAGCAGCTTTTCCAGGGTTCCAGTGGGCCTCTCTTTCTGAGGGGAAATTTAGAAGAGGAAGGATAGGGGGACAAACTACAGCCCCGGTGGCTGCATTCGGTCTCAGCACTGTAAGTGGTACTCATTCTCTCTCCTCCACTATCCATTTAAAATTCCCCTTACCCTCAGCTATCACCTCTGCTGGTATCAGGGACTTACTTGGTGGTGTTACCCAAATCCTCATTCCTGAGGGATTTGAGTCCCTGATAACCATAACCTTTTCAGACCCTTGTTTATTCACTATCAAAACTGGGCAAAGAAGTACCAGGGTATGCCCAAATGGATCACCTGAGTTTGACATGTATCTTTCCCTTGGGAGTGCACCCTGCTGTGTAACAGAACATCTACTTCCCTCTGCTGATCAGCATCAATTACGCCTTCCAAGATGGAGATGACTCGTCTTGCCGGCTAGTGCCTGGACACAAGGAATTCGAAGTGCCCAGGTGGTAGCTGTAGCACGTAGTTTGATGGGATTCTTGTTATACACCTTGGCAAGAGTGTGCCCCCTTTGGGGACCAGTACCTCTAACACTTCAGAACCCAGAGTGGTGAGAATGGGACACACAGAGTCCTCCAGAGGGTATCAGAATGACAATAAGTGGGGCCACTCCTGTTTCACCTCTTGGTTCCAGACCCATGGATTCTTCCTTTCTGTGACACGGTACCACATAGAGTTCTCTGATTCAGCATATATACTGCATCCTGGAGTTTGGTGCCCCATCTTTGCCAAATATTTCCTCTCAACTGAGTCTTCAGCAGGTCATTCTATCACCCTGGCAGGCTGGCTGCTCTGGATGGTGCAAATGTGAATATGGCCACTGTATCCCTCCTTCTCTGGGAAGTGTATCTCTTTGTCAGATGCTATGTAGTTTCATGCCTGTGGATCAGGCATTTCATAAGCCAGAGAGTGATGCTGGCTGAAGTTTTGGGCAGGAAAAGCAAATCCACACCCAGATTCAGGTCTATTCCTTTGAGACCAAACTACTAATCTTTCCAGTGTAGCGGGGGACCAATGTAGTCAATCTGTGGCCAGCTGGTCTCTCATTGTTAGTTTCTGTTGCTGCTAAATTGGAGCTTCAGAAGCAGTAGTAACTAGATCAGGCTTGGCAAGGGGTAGTCCATGCCACTGAGCCCAAGCATAGCCTCCATGTCTGTTACTGTGGCCACTCCATTTGTGTGCCACTATGTAGTTCTGCAGTGGCTAATGATAAAAATGGGCTAATGTCAACTGGACACGTTATTTCTTCTGTTTGGTAGTTCAGTGCCCTCTCCATGGTGGATGATTTCTGGTGGGCTAAATCTTCACATGCCATATGTCCCATATATATCCCATATATGGCTCTACCCTAGGCCCCTTTGTCTCCCATCTTCCAGTCTGTTTCCTTTTGGGCCTCTGACCATGAAACCAGGCCATTCACCAGTGTCCATGAATCCACGTATATTCTCGTTTAGGGCCACTTTCCCTTCTGCACAAGGTGGTTAGGCAGGTGCCCTGTTTGAAGCTCCACCTACTGGGAAGATTTTCCCTCAGCACTGTCTTTCAAGGCATACCTGAATGTAACTGCTCATTTTCGGCTTGCATGCACATACTGAGCTAACCCATACGCAGACCAAGCTCTGAGTTTTCCCTCCTCCTTCATAGGGTCATATATATGTGTACCTGTTATACGAGCATAGGTGTGAACTGAGTGCACCGGTACAACTGTGCTTGGTGTCATGAGGGCCCGGCTACCTGCTCATATTCACTTTGCTCTTGCCCTCTGGTCTTATGTCCAGTCCTAGATGTACAATTTCCATCTCACTGCTGCCCCGCTCCCCAAGTTTATGACAAGGTAAGCGTAAGAGAAGGGGCACTGTGGGCAGGATGAGCTGAGACCATGACCTAACAACATCCTGCTCCACCCGGGGGTGGGGAGCCCCTGAGCAAAGACTGCCTATTGGAGGAGTCCCACAGTGGGCAGAAATGGTTAGGTGCTGTGCTCAAATAGCCACTGGCAGGGAGCTGGCCCGGAAGGGTGTGGCGTTAGTTTCAACAGTGTGCAAAGGTGCTGCAGCTGGAGGCTGTCAGCTAAGGGTATTCTGAACCACTAAATGGCAGATTCTTTTTTGAAGGGCAGTCCAAGCAGTGCTTGTCTGTGACTGCCACACTGTCACCACTGATTTGTTCGCTTACTTCCCAGTTGTTTATTGAAAGCCTACCATTGAAGAGGCACATGAGGACATAGCAGCGACCAGACAAACAGCCACCCAACCCTCAGGGAGATCACCTTCTGGTGGAGAAGACAAACAAACAAAAAACCAAGCAAATAAACAATTATAAGATGGGACAGAAACAAGTACAGAAAACAGCTGATAGAGGGGACCTCGTCAGACAGGGTAGCTGAAGAAGGTTTCTCAGAGGCAGTCACTTTTTATTTGAGCTTGAAGGGTTAGGAGGTCCTACTGGTGTGAGAGTGAAGGAAACCGCATGTCCAGTGAGAGGCCTTGAAAGTTGCATGTCCAAGGAATGACTGAGGACCAGTGTGACTGGGAATCATGTAGGGGAGTGTGTGTGTGTGTGTGTGTGTGTGTGTGTCTTGAAAGATCGTGCAGGGTCTTGTACACCAGGCAGGGTGCAGTGTTTAGATTTGATTTCAAGGGAGTCAGGAGACACAGAAGGCTTTTCAGCAGGTTGAATGAGAGAGATGACCCAATGAGAGAGAACCATGGCTGCGTCAAGATGGGTGCACCTGAGCATGTTTGCAAACTGATGATCCAGGAGAGAGGGCCTGACTGAAGGAGCAGCATCTTCCAGAAGGCGAAGGGAAAGGATCTAGAGCATAAGTAGGGACTTAGCTCTAATATGAAAAGGAAACGTTAGAATCACCCTCTCTAGAGCCCAGGCCAATAGGATATAGAAGGAACTGGTAGAAATTAGGCTAAAACTATTACCTTTGCTACTAATAAAGCTGGATTGGAAAGCTGCACTTGTACCCAAGATAGGACTTCAAGATAGGACTTCATGCTCCTCTTAAACTAAAATCATCCCACTCTCGACAAGTCAGCTTTTACAGTTGGAGAGCTGCCACTGGCCGCCCACTGCAGAGGGGAAAGCCCTGTCCTGGGAAGCTACCTATGTGACAGGAGGACACTGACAAAAAAAGATCTTGAGTTTCCATAACTCAAGAGGCAGGCAGGAGAGAAAAAGAGAGAGAGAGATTGAGAGACAGAGAGAGAAAGAGACACTGGCAAGAGGCCCCTCCCTGTTTCACCTACCATGGGGAGGAGCGAGTGAAGAGGTACCAAGGAAGTACTGGAAGATTCTTCCCTGCTCACCCTGTCACCCAGTACTGTTCCTTCCTACCAGTGGAGAAGAACAACCTTCCCCCTTTGAAAACTTGAAGAGAGGGAGCTACTTAGTGCCCTCTCCTGCTCAGCAAAACTCTTCCCCCACCACTACAGGAAAGAAAGAAAAGAAGGTGCAGATGAGATGAGTCTATGCTGTAACAACTTGAATTTCTCATTCCCCAAAGACAGGTGTGCAAAAGATAAAACTTTTTGTGGAAGTGAACCGTATTCTGTTTTGACCCCCTATTTCAACATGAGTCGTAATCTTAACTTCCATCATTCATTCTGGGTCCTCTGCCTCCCAAGGCTTGTGTTGAATGCCCACCGGCCCTCGCATGTGCCATTGGAGCAGGGTTGACCACCTGCAGCTCAGGCCTCTCTGTCCATGCCCAGCAGTCCTTGTGTTCATCTGAGCCCTCCCCAGGTCTGCCAGCCCGTGGCGCAGGGTCATCCGGCTGTTGCACCCATGGCCAGGGCTGCAGAGTCCCTCTGTGAGGCTCCCCCAGCCCCTGCACCTGGGCACCCCAGGCAGCCATTTTCAAGTCTGCAGCTCCTACATTATCTTCTCCTACTTTATGTGCCTTCCCACCCCACTCCTGGGCTCCATGCTGGGTGGAGACACAGTTCTCTGCTCTTGGATTCCACAACTTATCTGGGGGTGGGATGGAGAAGTGTATCATGTCCCCTGGCTCCTGAGACTCAGCCTGGGAACAAGGCCACAGGCTTTTTCTCTGGAGCACACTGATGTCTAAGATCTCTTCCCTGCTCTGACTCTTCTCCAGCCATCTTTCCCATTTTTGAGGTAAGGTAGCCAGGATCTGTAACTATTCTGCGAAAATCTAGTATTTATGACAAAAGATAATGCCCTGGGAACTTCAAGACTTTAAAGAAGTGTTTCTTAACTGGACAGTGCTGGCTTTGCGGGTAGGATAATTCTTCACTGTGTGAGCGTCACGCTGCATGCCCTGCCACCCCCGAACCCCAATCCTCATCATTGTAAAATCCAAAACATGCACACACACTTCCATATGTCTTCTGGCTAAAATCTATGAAACTCAGAATGTTTGTAAACCTACAAATCCAAAGCCTTTTCTCTCCAGATTATTCCCTATACAATATGTTTTCAAAAACAAGGGATTGACTTTTTGGCGTGCTTTTTTTTTTGTTGTTGTTACAACTCCCCTCCAGGCAATGGGAGTCTCTTGAATTGCCTAAATGAGCTGGATCTCTGTGACGAGAAAGTGTGGTTGAAAAACTGCTTAATACTTCAAAAGGTTCTAGATAGAAAAAAATTTTTTTTAATTATCTTTAATACTTTGCATTTTCCAATAGGTTGAGGTGAGGCTATCAGCAAACTGAGGGTGGTAAAGTAACTGTAGAGATTTGAAGAGAGGGAAAAAGATGTGGAATTCTCATCTCAGAGAGTGAGGAAACAGAATTGGAGTTTGAGTGTCCCATGTCTTGCCCACCTGTGTATGTCTATAGATACCTTTTGAATTAGTTCCTTGTGGCTTACTAACACTCTCAAAATTTCACCTCCTCATTAGTAGGAAGAGATTCTCTTTTGCTTCACCTGCAATGTGTATGAAACTGCCAAAACTACTCTAAACCCTAGCGAATATTATCTTCCCCTATTTCTTTTCTCTGCTAAAATCTACTTATTCTTATGTGTAATTTTATCAATTGTAATGAGACAAGGAGGCTGTCCCAGCTGAGCCTGACAGAATTACAGCATTTGGTGGAGGAGGAGGAAAGACTAGAGGAGAAAGGGAGGATCATCATGGTCCAATGCCTGGTCCTCAGTTTTGTATAGTCTGAAATGATGATTGGCTTATCCAGAAATGATTGGCTGATTCACACTAACCAAACTTGTAAGAAATTGATGTATAAATCAGAGAGCCAGCGTATTAATTTATAATGACATAGAAAACTTTCTAGTGATTCAAAGACAGGACTCACCTTTTCAGGACCCAGTTGCCTTGGTAATCAAGACAGGAATCAGATGGTTGACAGGAAAGCATGTAATTAATTAGAGTGAAAGGAGTTGAATAATCTTGTGGGATAGTTTGTCCAATTTCTCAAAGGCCTAGTAGATTATTCCTGCCCTTCTGAAAAAGTTTATCTGATCAATGGCCACGTGACTTGAGTCCATTAAATGCAGATCTTTTCTCTTAAAGAAAATGAGGCAGCACCCTTAAACTCCAGCTTCCCAGCTTAATTTTCTCTACACTTTGCCCATATCACCACCATCCTGATTAACTTAAATGAAATGAATTCTTAGAGGGTTTTCTCTTCAATATATACATATACATATGTATGTGTATATATAGTGGGGTGTGTTTGTGTGTGTATGTGTGGTAGAGGGGTGAGGGTGGTCTTCTATTTAATCATCTGGAGTCAAAGATTTGGTGATGACTTTGTATTTTGATATTGCAGTCACGCAACTCATAACAACATTTCAGACAATGATAAACCATGTATACAACAATGGTCCCATAAGATTATAACGGAGCTGACAAATCCCTGTTGCCAAGTGATGTCACGCAATGTGTTACTCACGCGTTTGTGGTGATGCTGCTGTAAGCGCACCTGTGGTACAGCCAGTCATATAACAGTACAGCACATACAATTAGGTGTAGTACATAATACTTGATAATGATAATAAATGAACACGATACTGGATTATGTATCCACTATACCTTTTACCATTATTTTAGAGTGTATTCCTTTTGCTTATTAAAACAAGAAGTTAACTGTAAAATAGCCTCAGGCAGATCCTTCAGGAGGTATCCAGAGGATGGCATTGTTACCACAGAGATGGCAGCTCCATGCCCCTGAAGACCTTTCAGTGGGACCAGATGTGGAGATGGAAGACAGTGATACTGATGATCCACACCCTGTGTAAGTCTAGGAGAATCTGTGTGGTTTTGCCTTAGTCTTTTAACAAAAAGGTTTAAAAAGTTTTAAAAAAATTTAAATAGAAAAAAGCTTCTAGAATAAGGATATAAAGAAAGAAAATATTTTTATACAGCTGTATAATGTGTTCATGTTTTAAGCTAAGTGTTATTACAAAAGTCAAAAAGTTAAAAAATGAAAAAGTTTATATAGTAAAAAAGTTATGGTAAGCTAAGATTAATTTATTATTGAAGAAAGAAAAATTTTTCTTCATAAATTTAGTGTGGCCTAAGTGTACAGTAGTCCACAGTAATGCCCTGGCCTTCACGTTCACTCACCACTCACTGACTCACCCAGAGCAACTTCCAGTCCTGAAAGCCCCGTTCGTGGTAAGCACCCTACACAGGTGCGTCATTTTTTGTTTTATGCAGTATTTTTACTGTGCCTTTTCTATGTTTAGGTATGTTTAGATGCACATGTACCTACCATTGTGTTGCAGTTGCCTACAATGTGCAGTATAGTAACATGCTGTGTAGGTTTGTAGCCTCGGAGCAATAGACCATGCCATAGAGCCTAGGTGTGTAGTAGGCTGTGCCATCTGGGTTTGTGTAGCTACACTCCATGACGTTCACACAGCCTAACAATGAATTTCTCATATTCTCATACATGTTAAGTGATGCATGACTGTACAATGCTCATACTGCTTATTCACCATGTTGCTAACCCCGACACAATTTCTGCATCTCCGTTGGTGGTTGTCAAAACAACAACAGCAGCAACCTCCCAACTCCCCCATCCAGAGTTCTTGTCCTGTCTCTGTCATTACCTCACTGTGTGACCTTGGGCAAGTCAGATACCCTCTTGTGTCCCTGAATAATATTTACATTGAGGGTGATGGGACTGGATGATTTCTAAAGTCTCTTCCAGCTCTATCATTCAAGGATTTTATGCCTCAGATCAGAGTTCTTCTCTTCCAAAACTAAATGATTACGTAACACAATGGCTCTCTCGCATTTCCTGGGCACACAGCAAATGAAAATTTGCACTGAAATTGATTGGAGAAGTTAGAAAAACAGCAATGAGGAGATGCATGAGTGTGAGGAAGACACCTCGGGAAGGACAGATACCTGGGCTTACCTGCATTTCTAACTTAGATTCCAAGCTGGTAACAGCTTGGGTGGAGGAGTACCTTTTATGAATATTAAGGAAAGCTTTTAAATACTTGGATGAAGTGTACCATCTAAGGACTAAATGCTCTAGTTGGGCTTTTTCTGTCTTATTATTTGACAGCAAAACTAATGCTGCTGATCTCTAGCTAATAGGTGAATTTAGAAATAAAGTTACAGGCTCAGATAAAAATCCAAGTATTCACCCTTGACCATTAAGAGGTGTTATATGTATGAAGATCGGGGTGTCCCACTTTCCCTTAACTACAAAGTGTCCCTTTGGTGCTTGTATTTCAACCCCCAAAATGCACTTTGCTGAAATGTTTACTGTGGAGCCAGGTCCCGTGGAAGGGAGCTGAAGAGGTGGGGGCTGTGTGCAAACACTCGGCGGGGGTCTGCATGGGTTTACAGTAAGCGCAAGCACCCCACGGGGACTGCAGCCTTTTACCTCTCACTGGGAGGGGGGACATTGACCAGGCAATGCAGCCCCAGAAATCAATTCGACACTAATGAGGGCTGCAGCTGGGAACAGAGAGGAGCGAGTGAGAGTTGGTAGATGATGCAGCCAGGCTATCTGAAGATGCGATGGGAGCACAGGAAGTGGCCAGCCACCGCATCTGTCCCTTTTGCCTTTGAACACTGCAAACTCAAAGTTGGGGTAGCACAAGCCAGCAGTGAAGCCCCAAAGCAGAGGTGTAGACATGGGAGGCTCTCCTGGTTGAAATGGATTTAATGAACTTGTCAGCCCAGGGCACAACAACCAGTACCAGAGGTGACACATAAGGGTGGTAGGGGGAGATGATTTGTTTTACTTACATGCCTTTGGGAAAGTTGAAAAAGTCATCCAGAAAAAGGAAAAGAACAAACTTATAGCTATTGCTCACCTCTTCTGGAACAAAGATCGTGAACTGGTGGCCCATGGGAGAAATCTTGTCCAGTGATATGCTTTTCTTGCTTGACCTCGTATTGGTTTTGTGCTGTTTCATTCTCTTTTGTTGTAATTTCGAATGTCTTGGCGAGTTGCCAGGGCCCACATGTCATGTGACTGCTGGTGTCCTTTGGCAGCGGCAGAGCTGTGACGCTCTCCTCAGTTCACCAAATGCCCTGTCACTGCCTTGCACTGAGCCACAGCCACACATTTCTGCTACCTGGCTTTCCCTACAGGTGTCTAAATTTGAGACGTCTGATATAGAATGCTAAGATTTCTTAGTGAAGTTATCAAACATATGTTATAGATTACATATATGTTATATATCAGCTTTATTGAGATATTAATCACATACTATATAATTCACCCATTTAAAGTGTACAATTCAATGGTGTTTAGTATATTCACAGATATGCTAGATAAACTATCACCACCGTCAATTTTAGAACTGTCTTATCAATTCAAAAAGAAACCCTGTATTATTTAGTAGTCACTCCCCCTCCACCCGCCCTAGGCAACCATTAGTCTACATTCCATCTCTATAGATTTGCTTATTCTGGACATTTTGTATAAATATAAATACACAATATATGGTCTTTTGTGAGTGGCTTCTTTCACCTCACATAATGTTTTCAAAGATTTTCCATATTGTAACACGAATCAGTGCTTCAGACCTTTTGATGGCCAAATAATATTCCATTTTATGGACGTACCACATTTAGTTTAACCATTTATCAGTTGATGGACATTTCGATCTCTCCCACCTTTTGGTCACTATGAATAGCGCTACTATAAACAACCTGTGCAAATTTTTGTGTGAACATGTTTTCATTCCTCTTGAGTGCAGTTGGTCTTCTGCATTCGAGGGTTCCACATCTGCCAATTCAACTGACCATGGATTGAAAATACTTGAAAAAAAGCCATAATAAAAATAATAATATGATAATAAAAATAATACAAATTTAAAAAATAGTACAGTAGAATAACTATTTTTTTAGCATTTACATTATATTAGATATTATAAGTAATCTAGAAATGATTTAAAGTATATAGGAGGATATCCATAGGTTATATGCAAATACTATACCATTTTTTATAAGGGACTTGAGCATCCATGGATTTTGGTATCTGTGGCAGGGGTGGGTGTCCTGGACCCAATCCCTCATGGATACTGAGGGGTGACTGTACATACTTAGGAGTGGATTTGCTGGGTCACATGGTAACTCTATGCTTAACCATTTGAGAAACTGCCAGATTATTTTCAAAAGTGGCTGCACCATTTTACATTCCCCCTAGCAATGTATAATGGTTCCAATTTCCCCACATCCTGGCTAACACTTGTTATTATCTGACTTTTTGATTATACTCATCCTAATGGGTGTGAAGTGGCATCTCATGGTTTTGATTTACATTTCCCTGATGATTAATGATGTTGAGCATCTTCTCATGTGTTTATTAGTTACTTGTATATTGTCTTTGATGAAATGTCTATGCAGATCCTTTGCCCATTTTTAATAGGTTTATTTGCGTTCTTGTTATCAAATTGTGGGAGTGCTTTATATATTCTAGATATAAGACCCTTATCAGATATATGATATGCAAATATTTTTGCCATTCTGTGGGTTGTCTTTTCACTTTCTTGGTATTATTTTTTGAAGCACAAAAGTTTTTAACTTTGATGGCATTCAATTTATCTATTTTTTTATTTTGTTGCTCAGGCTTTTGGTGCCATTGATATTCCATTGCCAAATCAGATGCCACAAAGATTTATCCTGTTTTCTTCTAAGATTTTCATAGTTTTAGTTCTTACCTTTTAGGTGTTTGAGCCATTTTGAATTAATTTTTTTAAGGTGTGAAGTAAGAATTCAATTTCATTCTTTTGCATGTTGCTATCTAGGTGTCCTAGCATTATTTGTTCAAAGAAAAAAAAAAAAAACCTGTTCTTTCCCCTGTTGAATGGTCTTGGTACCCTTATTAGGTTTCTTCTTAAGATCTCATCTGAGTCCGTGAGAGATATCTTCACATTCTTAACCTTGGAGGTCATCCCTCCCTTTAACATAGCCAGAGTCCCACCCTTCATGAACGCAGAAATGTTATTCTTTTATCAGGTTTCCCCCAAGTCTTTTTGAGAGCCCCCAGGAAATGCTTAAGTATCTCATGGGTCTGTTCTAGTGGTTGCTTGTCCTAACATGCAGCCCCCTCTCTCTCTGGCCCCCTGTTCTTACCATTTTGTCATGGCTTCTGACTGCTTCCCCTCTTCTTGGATTGCTGGCCCCCAGGCCTGGCCACAGCCTCACTCCCGATTCCCAGAGCACAGCTAAGACTATGCAGTAACGTTTAATACAATTTTCCTGAAACATGGGGTAAACACAATGGAATTGCAGTACAAGACACAATAACCCACCGTGGGATACTGGGTATTGCTTCCCTGGGTTCCACTCACCACGCCTGATCACATAGCATCTCCTGGATGTGTCCTGCCTCGATCGTCTGGTCATCACCCTAATTCTAGTGTTGGCTAAGTTCTTCTAGACAAGTGTGCCCTTGTCCCATCCAGGCCTCCAACTCATCTTTTGTCTCAGCGAGAAGAAAACCTTGTCTCCCCCCAAGTCACTATCATAATCTTGCAAGTTTGTAGGTCCTCTCTATCCTAAACACCCTGTCCCAGAAAATGATCTGAATTTAACTTTGCAGAACTGAAACCTCATAAAATTGTCCTTCCCAGATTGAGAGTTGTCTGCCCTTAGGTGGGATGTCAATGTCTACATCTAGCTAAAAAGGAAACTGCTGGCCACTTTGAAATAGCAGCTGTTCACCCTCCTCCCCCTATTCTGGGTATCAGAAAGGACATCAAATATGGGGGTACAGTCTTCAGGAACCCTGCTACCGAACCTAGTATATTATAGTTATTTTTCTTTGGCTCTATTGTTAATTCTTCAATTAGAAATATTCTTACTTAAAGATTTTTTTTCTAAAAAAATAAGAAGAGTTATGTTTTATTTCCAATTTGGACTTCAAGAAAATATGTTCTTATGTTGGATGTATTATCTTTAAACTTTTTGATCATTTCCCCTATGGTTCTTTCTGATAAATAAATGAGAATCACTTAGTAGTTCTAATATTGTCCTACCAAAGCAGAAAGACAACCACATGCATCAATAGTCAAATTGGTAGAAAATTGAGAACACCCAAATGCCTTTAACAAGAATGATATGAATATAAGTAACATGCATTCATTTTTTAAAAAATCTAGATAAACTTCTGAGTTATGTAGTCTAATATTATTTGGAAGGGAAATGGAACTAATTTTTAACAAAACATATTTTATTGGGGCTGCTATAAAAATAAATTTGAGGAAAAAAATAAATCTTGAAAGTAGACAGCTAATGGTAATAATCTCTGAGATCTAAAAAATGCATTACAGGCAAATTGAATGCTGGCAACTCTGTTAAAAATAAATAATGTTCTTTTTATTCCAAAACAAGAATTGATCCTCCTCAATTCTTCATTATTAAAATTCAGAAAAAATAGGACCATTTTCTAGTCTGAGTTATTTACATCCTTGCTTCCCAAGTGCCTTAACAGAATTCCCAATGTAGAGTAGAAACTTAAACAAGAAATTATTGAATTAAGTAGAATGGAAATGGAATGTTCTGGAGCCTGAGTGTGTATGTGCTTTGTGGAGGGGAACTTTTGCCTCCCCGCAGTACCTAGTCCCACTCCTCCACAGAATAGCCTTCATCCTCTTCCTGTTGATTTTATGTGAATGGTTCCCATTACCCCAATTTTATATTATAATTCTATAATGTTCAATAAAACAAAAACTTCTTGGACTGAATATTTTTAACATCCAGATTGCTTACAAGATACTCCAGGCTAGCCAGGACCTTGCAGGGATACATGTGCAGATGTGTCACTAGGGAATGCCCCGGGAATGAACAGCAGGCAACAAGGGCCTTAGAGGCAGCCAAGTGTGTCTCCCTGGAATCGGTGAGGGAGGTGGAAGCAGAGCAGCTCAGCCTCCTCACTCCCCCCAGTACTTCCAGAGACCCCCGACACAGAAGCCGAGTCATGAAGAAATGGCCCACTCAGCCCTTTTCCATTCCACACTTCTTCAACTTCCTTGCTACTGACAGTATTCTGACTCACACATTATTTCCAGAATCCTAGCTCCGTCGGAGGTGATGGGCACACCTAGGTCCAAGTGCAAGATCACAGTGTAGTGTTCATTTGGGATTCCTAGGCCAATAGTCTATTAAAATGCAAACAGACAAAACCTCTGGTCAAGGGAGCATGGAGTACTGAATAAAGATGGGTTTGTAATCAGTGGTATATCATGACATTGAAAGCCATGGACATGGGTTAGTTTGCCCTAAAAGAGCACAGAATGAGAAGAGGGCATTAGGATGAGGTCCCCAGGAATACCCACATTGACTATCCTGTGGCAGAGCCTGACCAGCTCCCTAGTATCCACCCTCTCCTTCTTTAGTAAGAGGGCCCTGATTTATTAGGTTAAAAGGCACTGTTTCCCTGCATCTGGTACAGCTCAGGGGCCAATGGAGAGTAAAGCAAGGGCTTGTATGGGTCTTAAAGAAACCTCTTTAATGACTCATGTAGAAGGTGCAACATTTTGCCCCTTTCTCCCTTCCTTTTGATGCCTCCTGGCATGTGGCTGTTGGCTGCGCTCTTGGACCATGAAGTGGCCATGAGGCAGCCTTGAGGGTGCTAGGATGCTCAAACAGAAAGACAGGCACTGAGTCCCTGGATGGACTACCTTTGGGCTTCCTTTGTTCATGAGAGAATTAACTATTCCATCTTATTTAAGCTTCTATCATTGAGGTAGCAGGAAGACAGTTGTGGAGGCAGGAATGAAAGATGTGATCTGAAGAATAGTAGTCATATGAAAAATGCTGTATTTTACATTTTTTGCAGTGTAATTCTCTTAGAGATGAAGTTTTAATAATCCACATAAACTTATTATTCACAATTTTTTTGAAGAATGACAGGCAAAATGGTCTTCTCTGTTGTTAGGAGTGACAACAGAGTCCAATTATGCAGAGTTTCTCTTAATAATGGAGCAGAATGTGCATAGTTTTCAGAGGCAGGGCTGCAGCCACTGTCACCTTTTCTATGTAAAAGAAAAAGTGGAAATTTATCCATTCCTCCATCTGCCCATACTGACATTCAGCATTTACTGAGCTCCTATTATGCACTACCGCTGGTTAAATGCAGGGTAAAAATGCTAAGTAAGATACAGGCCTTGCTTTCCCAAAGCTTACAGTTAATTGAGGAGAGAGAGAAACAGGAAATTACAATAGAATGTGAGAAACTCAAGTGTTTCCCTTCTCGGAGGGGTTCCGCCTCCTACTCATCAGTTAGAAAGTTGCCTTGGTCCCTTATCTTCTCAAGGGTCGATAAAGACACCCTGGTGACCCAGAGCCTTGTCCCCAGTGGGCCTGTGTCCATTTCTCTCTGTGGAGCCTGAAGGAATGATGAGAGGGGAGGACACTCCCCCTTCCTTCTGATCACTCCGTCTCTCTGATAGCATCAGATCCCCTGTGAACAAATCAGCAAATAGGAAGTTCTCTTCTGAGTTGGGGGCAAACATAGGAGGGAATTAATTCTGGCTAACCAGGACTTTCCCCTGTGCTGCCCAAGGAAGGCCCTTTAAGGATGAAGCCTTTCATGGGGCGTGTCTTCTGTGTGGCTCCCCTGGCCACAGCATCCATGAAAGTAGCCTGTCTTTTTACCTCTGGAAGGTTTTATGATCTCCTTCCTCTTGGTGTCGAAGTCTTACAGGGATATATCTGGATATGCTTCTTCTACTCCTTGTGCTGGGAACCTGAAGGACTCATTTAACATGCAGACCCACAAGCTTTTGCTCTTACATTATTTCTTTGATTGGTTGACCCTCCTGGATTCATCATCCAGGTCTCTTATCTTTTTTTCTTATTATGTCTTACATGTTGTTAACTGGTTGGTCTGCTTTCTGGGATAGTTCCTTGACTTTCTTTCCAAATTTTCTATGAAAATTTTTTTATAATAGCACAGAAAATTTTTATTTCAAAGAATTCTTTATGGATTGCTGGTTGTTCTTTTATAATGGCAGCACACTCTCCTTTAATGAATACAATTTTGTCTCAAACTCTTGCAGAATATGAATGAGAGTAATTTGGGTTCACTGAATTACCTCCAGTTCCTCTGGGGTCATTTGTTTGTGTTTGTTCATCTTGGCCTTTCTTATTCATGTTAGAGATGCTCTCAAGTGTCTGATATTCCTTTGTTATCTGTTCATGGATGATTGATGGGATTGGTGTG
Organism: Propithecus coquereli; assembly: GCF_000956105.1. NCBI lineage: Eukaryota > Metazoa > Chordata > Mammalia > Primates > Indriidae > Propithecus > Propithecus coquereli. The sequence goes on from NW_012155840.1 coordinate 3,385,815, forward strand.
CATGGATGGAGAGTGTTGACTGGCTGGGTGAGCAGGCAGCGAGCCAGCCAGTGTCTTGGGAACTCCTAAGTGCTTAAACATGTAGGTTTCAGCCCTGGGATCCCAACCCTTATACTAGCTGCCTTGGTTTTCCTGCGTGGGTGCTTGAACTTCTCCAGCTGGAGTCTGACACCTTCGTTTTCCAACAGTCTGAGAAACATTGTCACCAATCAGATCTGCCAGCATTTTCAACTCCAAATGCTCCAACACAATATACTCTCTTCCTTCACAAACCTGTTTCCCTTTCTGGACTTCCTATTTCTGATGGCTACACTGTCTTCCCAGTACTGAAGGCCACAGAATAGTATCAGAACAGATCTTATTCTCCTTATTCAGTCTGCTCCCAAGCCCTGACAATCCCTCCTATCTATCCTTCCTCCCTCTTCCTGTCACAGTCTCTCCAATCAGGCCATTAATATTTATTCTCTGGAAAAAAATCCAAGCCTCCCTCTAGCTTCCTGCCTCTTACCCCTCTTACATTCAGCTGCCAGATTAATATATTCCCCAAATATAGGTCTCTTTAGATCATTCTACTGCTCAGTATTCTTTCCTGGATCTCTTTTATTTACTCATTACGATCCACCTTCTCAATCTGGTGTCCTAAGGTCCAACCCACTTCTCTTCCCACCTTGCCGATGGGAGGCAGGGGCAGGCATCTTGGGCTCTGGGGACAGACAGACAGTTAGGTCCAGGCTCTAATGCCTATAGGGCAAGTTATTTGCCCTCTCTGACCCATAGATTTCTAAGCTCTGACTTTAGGCTAATAAAAGTACAGGCACACCTCAGAGATATTGTGAGTTCAGTTCCAGACCACTGCAATAAAGCACACATAGCAATAAAGTGAGTCACATGAATTTTTGGTTCCCAGTGCATATGAAAATTATATTTACACTATACTGTAGCCTATTAAGTGTGCCATAGCATTATGTCTAAAAAAACAATGTGCATACCTTAATTTAAAAATGATTTATTGCTAAAAAATACTAACAATCATCTGAGCCTTGAAGTCATAATCTTTTTGCTGGTGGAGGGTCTTGCCTGGATGCTGATGGCTGCTGACTGATCAGGGTGGTGGTTGCTGAAGGCTGGGATGGCTGTGACAATTTCTGCAAATAAAACAATGATGAAGTTTGCCACATCGATCGACCCTTGCTTCCACAAACTGTTTCTATGTAGCATGTGATGCTGTTTGACAGCATTTTACCCACACTAGAACTTTTTTCAAAATTGGAGTCAATCCTCTCAAACCCTGCTACTGCTTTGTCAACTAAGTTATGTAATATTTTAACATCCTTCCTTGTCATTTCTACAGTGTTCACAGCATGTTCACCACGAATAGATGCTATCTCAAGAAACCACTTTCTTTGCTCATCCATAACAGACAACTCCTCATCTATTCAAGTATTATCATGAATTGCAGCAATTCAGTCGCATCTTTAGGCCCCACTTCTAATTCCAGTTCTCTTGCTATTTCTACTCCATCCGCAGTGACTTCCTTCACTGAAGTCTTAAACCCTTCAAAGTCACCCACAGGGATTGGAATCAACTTCTTCCAAACTCCTGTTAATGTTGACATTTTGACTTCCTCCCATGAATCATGAATTTCTTAATGGCATCTAGAACGGTGACTCATTTCCAGAAGGTTTTCAATTTACTTTGCCCAGATCCTTCACAGAAATCACTATCTATGGCGGCTATAGATTTATGAAATGTATTTCTTATATAATAAGACTTGAAAGTCAAAATTACTTCTTCTTCCAAGGGGTACAGAATGGATGTTATGTTAGCAGACAAGGAAACAACATTCATCTCTGTGTACATCTCTATTAGAGCTCTTGGGTGACCAGGTATGTTGTAAATGAATGGTAATATTTTGAAAGGAGTCTTATTTTTTGAGCAGTAGTTCTCAACAGTGTGCTTAAAATATTCAATAAACCATGATGTAAACAGATGTGCTATCATACAGGCTTTGTTGTTCCATTTACAGAGCACAGGCAGAGTAGATTTAGCATAAATATTAAGGGTGCTACGATTTTCAGAATGGTAAATGAGCATTGGCTTCAACTTAAAGTCACTAGCTGCATTAGTCTTTAACAAGAGAGTTAGCCTGTCCTTTAAGGCTTCGAAGCCAGGCATTAATTTCTCCTCTCTACCTATGAAAATCCTAGATGGCATTTTCTTTCAATATAAGGCTGTTTTGTCTACATTGAAAATCTATTGTTTAGCATAGCCACCTTTATCAACTATCTTAGCTGGATCTTCTGAATAACTTGCTGCAGCTTCTACATCAGCACTTGCTGCTTCACCTTGCACTTTTATGTCATGGAGACAGCTTCTTTCCTTAAACCTCATAAACCAACCTCTGCTCGCTTCAAACTTTTCTTATGCAACTTTCTCACCTCTCTCAGCCTTCATAGAATAGAAGAGAATCAGGGCCTTGCTCTGGATTAGGCTTGGTTTAAGGGAGTGCTGTGGCTGGTTTGATCTTCTATCCAGAGCACTAAAACTTTTAGCAATAAGGCTGTTTCACTTTCTTATTATTCATGTGTTCGCTGGAGTAGCACTTTTAATTTCCTTCAAGAACTTTTCCTTTGCATTCACAACTTGGCTAACTGTTGGGCGCAAGATGCCTTGCTCTTGGTCTATCTCAGCTTTCAACATACCTTCCTCACTAAGCTTAATCCTTTCTAGATTTTGATTTCAAGTCAGAGACATGTGACTCTTCCTTTCACTTGAACACTTAGAAGGCATTTTAAAGTTATTAACTGGTTTAATTTCAACAGTGCTGTGTGTCAGAAAACAGGGAGGCCCAAGAAGAAGGAGAGAGATGGGGGAATGGCTAGTCAGTGGAGCAATAAGAACACCATACATTTATCGATTAAGTTCATCATCTTATATGGGTGCAGTTTGTGGTGCCCCAAAACAATTGCAGTAATAACATCAAAGATCACTGATCACAGATCACCATAACAGATATAATAATAATGAAAAGGTTTGAAATATTGTGAATATTACCAAAATGTGACACAGAGACACAAAGTGAGCACGTGCTGTTGGAAAAATGGCTCTGATAGACTTGCTGGACACAGGGTTGCCACAAACCTTCAATTTGTAAAAAACACAATATCTGCAAAGCACACTGAAGTGAAGTGCACTAAAACAAGTAATGCTACTTTAGGTATTATTGAGAAGAATTAATGAGATAATACTTATAAAAGAAGTAGCATAGTGCCTGGTACATAGTAAACGCTCTTTATGGGGACTACTACTGTTGTTATTGTTATTGTTCATGTCATGCATCTGATATCTTTCAGCCAAATTGGTCTCCTCCCTGTTTACAGACTAGAACCCATTATTTTCCGCTTCTGTACTCTGGCTTATGCTGTTTCTCTGCCTCAAGGGCCCTTCCTCCTCTCTGTATGCTGTTAAATTTTTTTAATACCTTTTTATTTAATACCTTTATATACGTAACACAAAACTGACCATTTTAACCAGTTTTAAGCGTACAGTTCAGTGGTATTAAGTATATTCACATTGTTGTGCAACCATTGCCACTATCTCTTTCTAGAACTTTTTATGTTTTCCATCTGAAACTCTGTACGCATTAAACACTAACTCCACATTTCTCCCTTTTCCCAGCTCCTGGTGGCCACCATTCTACTCTCTATGAGTTTTGCTATTCTAGGTACCGCAAATAAGTGGAATCATATAACATTTATCCTTTCGTGTCTGGCTTATTTCACTAACGCATAATGCCATCAAGGTTCATCTGTGTTGTGGCGTGTATCAGAATTCCATTTCTTTTTAAGGCTGAATCATACTCTGTTGTGTGTACACACCACATTTTCTTTATCCAGTCATCTGTTGATGGACACTGAGTTGTTTCCGCCTTTGGCTGTTGTGAATAGCACTGCTGTGAACATGGGTGTACAAACGTATCCATTCGTGTCCCTGCTTTCACTTCTTTTGGGTATATACCCGGAAGTGGAATTGCTGGATCATATAGTAGTTGTAGGTTTAGTTTTTCGAGAAACTGCTTGTTTTTCTTAGCAGCTGCATGTACTGTCAAGTTTTTTTTTTTTTTTTTCCAGATTTCCTTCTAGATAGAAGTCTCCTCCCTGAACTCCAGTGGTATCATGATCATACCACTCTGGAGACGCAATCCACTGCCGCATGTTGTGGTGGGTTACTTGCAGATCACATTAGAAGGGTCTTCTTTGTTTCCCACACAGCCTCACGCAGAGGCAGGAGCCCAATATGTGCTTAGTGAATGAATGAAAGAAAGAATAAATGAATGGATGGAGCAATGGCCAAGAAAGTTCTGAATTACCGGGAGATGCTGATAGCTCGCAGGGGAGGGTATAGATTAGTGCAAACTCCCCACCACTGTAGAGATCAGCCCCCAAAATGCTTTGGTACATACATGGGGTTGGGGATCTACTTCTGCAGTCTCCTCACAAAGCCAGCGTCAGACTCGTAGGAGTGCTTACTTGGCTCACTCTCCTTTGTCACATTAAGGAGCAGCATGTGTTGCCAGCGTCTGTTGGATTTCCCTAATATGAAAAACAGGTTGCCGCTTGGGTCTATGGAGACATTTAGATGCATTGTATTTAAATTTTGTTTTCATTGAAAATTTATAGCCGCCACCTTCTACTCTAATGTAATGAATAATTAGAAGCAATTACAAGGAAATTTAGCAAATTACTAAGCCATCTAGGAGTAAAAATTAGTGTTTATGGTGTTCTTCCTTTGCTGTCTGGCAATCCAGATGGTATATGATACGCATGCAGACACCATGCACAATTGCCTTTCTATGCACCTAACAGTTTTCCAGTAAGATCATAAAAATCAATGCATGGCACTAGAGTCTTGTGACATTAAAGAGCCTGGCTCAATAAATATTGGACGATAGAGAAAGGGAAATGAAGAATTTGAGTGGTAGAAACTTAACCACAAAACTTTTTATGGTGGTAGGTTTGAGATACGTTTTTTTTAAAGTTTATTTTTCTATTTTAAAATGTTCCTTTTAATTAAAGAAATCAAGAGGGGCAAACCAGGAACGCTAAAGAAATCAATAAAAATGTCACCTATACTATTTTTTCATTTTGGTATATTGTGTGTTGTTATTTGTCATAGTTTTTTTTTATCATACTGCAGAAAAAACTTACCATTTTGATTTTAAAACTTAATAGAATTGTGGAAACATACCTCAGTGTTACTATGGCCAAGTCACATTTCCTATGGTTGTAGTTTTAGCTCATTTCCACTTTTTAACTATTATAAACAATACTGCAGTGGACTTCATAGTCCATACAACTTTTTACTGTATTTTAAAATTAGGATTCTAAGAAGAGGATTTCTGGGTCAAAGGAAATAAACTTTTCAAGGTTCTTGATTCATATGACCTAATTGCTTTCCAAAGAACTTATACTTGTGTTTCAACCTGCAATGTTGAGAATACCCATTTCATTCCAACAGTACCCGTATTAATTAGTATCATGAAAACATTTGCTAGCTTAAGAGGCAATTTTCATTTCTTTGATTGTAACTGAGATTTGATGAACCTGGAATCAGGCAGGTTCAGTAGCAGGGACTAGAATGCACCTAATCTAGTTTACAGAGATTTATTGTATGACATGCTTTGCAGAAGACAGAGGCCTAGGTTGAGCTTTCAGATATGCCTTTGAGAGCTGCACCATGGAAGGTTCACAGGAAAAACTGCTCCTGCCTTCCAGCTTCCCACAGCTGGAAAGTCATTGCAGCAGAACCAGAGAGCCCACCACAGTGTTTGCCAGGGGAAACAGCAGAAGCAGCACAGAACATGGCTTTATCTCGCTTCTGCCTTCCAATTTAAATAACATTCAGAACCATTGCTAAAAGGGAGTCCAATAAACATTGTTTTGAGATTTTCAGCTTCTACGGTACAAGAAGACCCACAAGAAGGCAGGTGGCATGGGTGTTGTTAGGTGCTGGTCTCCCATATCCACCACAACATTGTTTATTTGTTTATGATGTTTGTTAACTTGTTATGTTGCCTCTTAAATGAAGTGTTGATTTTTAACCCTTTGTGGGCTAACTTGTATAGGAAGTTGCCAGAGATGAGAAAGACTGGATGTCATTATTTCTAAGAAGCTTATGGCATTGTCCCTGGCAAGGAGGCAGTGGGCACTCTAGCCGTGTGCAGTAGAGTAGGCGTGGAGCCCCATGGCCTCACTGATGTTGGAACAAGGAAAATGTTATTCATTTGGAATGGTAGTGAATGTACTGGCTCAGTTCCAGGGAAGTCTCGCAGGAGGTTAAAGGGGTCTGGAGACCTCCCATATTTTTTTATAGCCACTATCTTCTTTCTCTGTCAAAACAGGATGGAAATGTCATGTTAGCGTCTGTGGAGAAGGAGCCACAGATTGGGTGACTGCAGCTGCTCTGAGGACCAGGAAAAGCCTCCCACCCATCGTATGGGGTACACCGCTTGTGCCCAGTAAATCTCCGGAGAGGTGAGTGGTGGAACCTGCTCAGCCCTTTAAGAGACCTGTTCTTTGGATTCAGCTAGGGATCCCTCAGAAGGAGTCTGCTATCTGTGTCTGGGTTCCTGGACAGATTTGGTCTCTACCAGGAGGCGTTTTCAGATCCAAAAACAAAGTAATTGCTCTATATTCCCTCTAAGTGGATATACTCCATTAATGAACCTGAAAATGAGATATTTTCCAAATAGAAAAATATGAACTTTGTGGTAGAACTCTTTACCTCTCTTTCCAGCTACTGTGTTCCCCATAAAAAAGAAAGATGGATGTTCTACTCCCGAGAGGGTACAATGTTCACCTGAGTCCCACCAGCTGAGTCAGGTGTCTGCTCCTGCAGCACTGCCTTTGTAGAGCTGAACCTTGGGGTGCCCGCATTTCACCCACATCCAAGAGCTTGATGAGTAGTAAACAATCATCCATGCATTGACTTACCAGAATTACCCTAATCAAACCCTGGATAGAGCAGAATTATCATATCCTAATTCAGTATTTCTCAAGCAAAGACATACATTCGTGCCCTGCTACTAAGGGGTTATGAGGTCAAAGCATTTGGGGGTATGTTGTATCTGATTTTTCCCCTTCAGCAATTTGAATTGTTTATTAGCACATTAAAGGCTCTCAAATAAAACAGGTCCTCAAATAAAAAAAAAATTTTTGAATATCTATTTAACTAAATCAAATAGATTTAGTTAGGTTGATTTTTAACTGGGTTTTTCTCAAATTTATCTGAGTGTGACTATGGGCCATAGTTAGTATAATAAAATGATTAACATCCAAGAAACAATGACTCTTGACAAAATGACTTAAGAATCACTACCCTAATTTATTCCCCATGACTTGGGGCAGCACCACTTCTGGTCTTGTCCAAAGAAATAAATTTGTGAGGTTAGAGATGGACCATGCTTAGCCAAGATGTCTGCATGAAGTCCCTCAATGAGTCAGCCCTTTTCAACTGGGAGACCTCCAGAATAAACAAAGATGTTTGTGAATTTGGGGGGTTCATTGGGCAGTACCAACTGTGAATTCAACATTTTGGGTTTTTTTTTCTCCCAATGTTTCACTAATTGATAATCTCAAAATCAGTAAGGAATTCACCTGGTCACTGTCACAACTGAAGTCTTCTGGTGTTCAAATATGCCTATGGTAGACAGAACGATTCTGTGCCCCCTACCCCACAAAGACATCCACATCCTACTCCTGTGAATATGTTGCCTTACATGGCAAAAGGAACTTTCTAGTTAAACTAAGAACTCTGAGATGGGGAGACTATCTTGGATTATTTGTGTTAATCTAATATAATCACAGGGGCCTAATAAGAGGGCGAGAAGAGGGTTAAAGATAGAAAAAGAAGATAGGACAAGGGAAGCACAGGTTGATGTGATACACTTTGAAGATGGAGGAAGAGGCCACAAGCCAAAGAATGCAGGCTGCCTGTAGAAGCTTGAAAAGGCAAGGAGCTATTAATAGATTCCTCCCTTGATCCTCCAAAATGAATGCAGCCCTATCTACACTTTGGTTTTAGCCTTGTAAGACTTACTTTGGACTTCTGACCTCCAGAACTATAAGATAATAAATTTGTGTTGTTTTAATGCAGTAAATTTGTGGTAATTTGTTACAGTGACAATGGGAGGCTAATATAATGCCTTCATCCTGCCCTATCTCGAACTGGCACAGGCTGTATAATCAAACTTAGAGCGTCAACTCTGAAGGGATATTACACTGATCTAGAAGGGGCCAACTCCCAACACCTCTCTCTTTCTGTCTGCCTCCAGAAGCTGAGCCCCTATGAGAGCGCCTGTGAGTCCCACATGGGACTCACCAGTTGTGATCAGAGCTGCTCAAGGCATGGAAGGACCCCTCAAAGGTAAGCTCAGACCACCAGAAGCAAGAGCAGTTGAGACAGACTTAGGAGTGCAGGCCCAGAGCAAGGACCGTGAGCTACCTTCTTTGATGGCTTTGATTTTACCTTCTGCTGCAGACATGCAGCCAGCACCCCAAGCAGTTCCCCTCATACTGGAAACTAGAGCACATATTGAGAGGTGGTTCCATTCCAGGGACAGTAAAGTCATGTGACCAAAGGAAGTCATGGCCATGCATCTTGGACACAACAAATAGAAACAATATGGTGATAGAACCCACATGTATGGCACTTCAGGTTTAGGGCCACTCAGAGATGGTTCTGGGAGGCCCAGCCTGTTGGAATGTCATGCCCTTTCGAATATGATACTCCACAGACATCCTCATGAAAATTTTAATTTCTGTCTCTTTTGTCTGTATCAGCTACACTCTCTATAAAGAAGATCTTCTACCTTCATGGACTCCCAAGCTACTTCTTGTTTTCTTTTTTGTTTATTTAGGAGAAGGGTAGGAGAGCATTGTATCCTTTTTCATTTCATCCCTTGGTGGGAATCCTGGTTTAGAAGACAATTTTCAAAGCCTTTCATAGTAATGATTATCTGTCTACCCTCCTCTTCCCACAAATTATGGCCAGATGGATAGTATCAACCAGGTCCTAGGTAACACCTTTGCTGCTAGACTCCCTAAGACAGTGTGATAACTCACCCGTTTCACTTTGATGTACCATTATCCTCCTTTACCTAGAACAGCCTTGACAGTATGGCTTCCAGCCCCACCACCTCCTCACTCTTCCTAGCACATTAATGGTCTAGAAGGGGATCAGAACCTAAGGGAGCTACAAGGACATCTACCTCTTTGCTATTCAAATTGTGGTCCCTCAGAATCACTTGGGAGCTTATAAGAAATGTAGAATCTTGGTTCCTGTGTTGGACCTGCTGAATGAGAAACTGGATTTTAACAAGAGTTCCAGGTGACACTGGGACTGATTTAGAAGAACCCATAAACATACCAGTAGCATAAGAAGGCCTGGGATCAAATCGTGGGAAAGAAAACCATGTGGGAGATGGAATACCCTGCCCTTCAGGGGTGGATGCCATCTATTTGGGCCTTGTCAGTGTTAGAGGCTGTTATTCTGACAGCATTTCCATGTGAGCTGTTTCCTAACTTTGATTTTTACTCCTCGACACTGCTCTGAGCATGCTGAGAACTTGCTGTTAGGGTAACCAAACATCCCTGATGCCGGGGACTGAGGCAGTTCCCAGAACATTGGACATTCGGTTTTAAATCCAAGACAGTCCCCTTTTACGATGCTGGTGGGAATGTAAAGTGTTGCAGCCACTGTGGAAAACAATTTGACAGTTCCACAATAATTTAATATAGAATTACCATATGGCCCAGCAATTCCACTCCTAAGGAAATACCCCAAAGAATCAAAAGTATGCATTCACATAAAAACCTGAGCAGGAATGCTCATAGTAACACTATTCACAATGGCCAAAAAGACAAAGAAACCCAAATGTCTATCAACTGCTGAAGAAACAAAACGTGCTTTAGCCATATGATGGAATATGATTCAGCCATAGAAAGGAATGAAATACTGATACATCCTACAGCATAGACAAACCTTGAAAACACTATGCTGAGTGAAAAAAGTTAGTTACAGGAGGCCACTTATTGTATGATTCCATTTATGTGAAATGTCCAGAATTCCAAAAATTCATTGAGATATTAAGCAGATTAGTGGTTGCTGAGATCTGGGGGAAGAAGGAACAGGGAATTAATGGGTATGGGGTCTCCTTTGGGGTTATGAAAATGTTCTGTAATGATTGCATGTCTTACTGGAGAGGGTCTGGGTCAGAGGAGTGGGTGTGACAACCCACTCTCCCCTCAGGTGGGAACCTAAAGGTTGTAGAGTCCTCTACTTGGTAGATCAGGGGACACCCAAACCCTGCCACACCAGAGCCAGGGGCTCAACAGATGCGCGTGCTGTGGGATAGACAGGGGGAATGGACCAGTCAGTAGCAATTCCTCAAACACTTGTGCTCATTTGATCACAGCTAATAAAGGTTCTCTGGCTGAGAATCCAGACAACTTCTCCCTGGGGTCTCTGCGTCCGGGGTGGGAGATTCATAGGAAGCTGCGACAGGCATCCAGATTCCAGCAAGTGGGTTTTTGAGCCACCCTGGCAGCCCCCGCTCCTTTGCTGCCCGTGTCTCCTCACATTGGACCTCCTGGGCCTCAGTCTCACTTTCTGTTTAACCTATTCTTGGACCTGGATTCCCACTCAATACACAACCTGTGGGTTTTGCTTATCAACTGTCAAGGGGAGAAGCGTCCACTTCTGCCCATTCCTGGGCTCCTACACTGGGCAGGGACATTGCCTGACCCCAACTGTCACAGGAGGGAGATTAGATAGGGGTGACAATTAAGGGGTTAGTGGTATTGGGGAGATCATTGACACTTGAGACCTAATGGGTAAAAAGGAAAAAGCTAGAAATGTGGTTTCACTGGGTGAAAAGCAATAATAATTGAAGCATTTATGAAAATGTTTATCATCTATATTTAATTGCTCTGTAGCATAAAATGATTATGTGTATTGGTAAATATGTATTATATTAATATATTGTCACTTCAGATTTCCCCATTTAACCCTCTATGAGTTTATTCAGCCTTCATAATTTATTGCTCACGCAGCATGGTCATCTGCTTCCAACCTAGAAAATTAGTGGGCCTGTTCCTCGGGCTTATGAGCTATCTATGCCTTGACATTGTGCCTGGAGATGCAGGGCAGAAGTAGTTTGGTGGTTTCTCAGCCCAAGGTTGAGTAAACAGATGTCCCGGAGTTGATTTTCCCCAGAATAATTGCATACAATGAGCACAAATGTTTAATTAATCAGGAATCTTGTGCTTATTATCTTTTTTCTGGGCTTCCACTGATAATGACCCAGAGGAAAATTCTTTTCCTTTGTGGGAATGATATTTTATTTAAAGGTTTTCATTTCATCATCTGATCCTCCAATCCCCTCCCCTTCTCTAGTAAGGAAGAGAGAAAGAGACTGAAATGAATACCTGTGACCATCAACGAAAGGAAGGCACACCCCAGCTCGTGACCGTGAAAGGCAGCCACGCGGCTGCATGGAGGGCAATTTCAACACTCAAGTCAGTCTGAAAACTATGCTGAAATCAAAATAATTTAATACTTTATATTCACTTGATGCAAACTTTTCTCCCCAAAATCAAAGTTGGGAAGAAGGAAAGGGAGTTAAGAAAAGGTTTGACAACATCAGAAAATAGACAGTTGTGTGTGAAATCAGGTTTGAGTTCTGAGGACTAAACATCACAGTACGGCTGACTCATTAATGAAGGACCCACTCGCCAAACCTGGTACACGGCACAAAGCATTAATCAGGACATTGTTTGCATGAAAGGGCTGAGTTTTCCAGTGGGTAATCATCAGGGAAACCCAGTCAAGGGCGAACAAGGACGGCAGCCCTGATTAATTAAACATCTGCACCCGGGCTAAAAGCAAGACTTACCCTATTGGTTGCATAAGAGCTATTGATATTAATGCCACACATGGAATGGGGAAATACTGTCTGCTGAAATCCACTCTGTATGGGAGCATATCAAGTTATGTCTTTTTATATCATTTCAGCTTCTTCCTGTGTCACTAGGTGTGAGGGGTTCTGGGCAGGGTGATGGTACACATAACCCATCTCTTCAAGGAGGAGGCAGTATTTGAGCTAGACTCGAAGCGTAGGTTAAATTTGATGTCTGGGGGAAGGCTGTCCCGGGAAAGGAATTCCAGGGAGGGGGCCCGGGATGAGCAAAAGCAGAATGCCTGGAGCCGTAGGATGTATCTTGATAGCCATGAGTTTTGGTCTGATCAGAGGCCAGGGACTGTAAGGTCAGTGGGAATCAGTGTTGTAAAGATAAGATGCCAGATTTTGAGGTTCATTCAGAAAGCCATAGGAGTTACTGGAAGTTTCTTGGGTGGTGAGTGGGTGGCATGACCACAATGGTTCCCCCAGAAGAATTATTTGGAGTAGTAGGGAGAATGGATGACTGAGTAGGAGAGAGACTGACCAGCTGAGGGACCTATCAAGATGGTGCCTAGCAACACAGGTACTAAAGAACTGGCAGCCCAAGAACAGGTCCAGTTCAAAAGAGAAAAGATTGTTTCAGATAAAGCCTAACACAAAAAAGAGCTATGGTGAGGTTGCCAGATAAAATGTAGGACACCTGTATTTGGGACACACACTAAAAATTATTTGTTGATTATGTGAAATCCGAACTTACCATCCTGTATTTTTGTTAAGTCTGGACGCTGTCAGTCACCCAGACGCTGTTACCTAGGCGCTGTCAGTTACCTGGTGTGGCAGCTCTCGGCTCTCCAATTGTAGATCAGTGACTGGGGCTCTGCTGCTGTGCTCCAAAGTTGCTGCATTTGTGTCAAGGCTGTGTTTCCCATGGGCTCCTCCCAGCCAGCGGCTCAACATGGCAGAAGTGCTAACCTGGACACTTCTCTGATGCACCCAGGACTTTGGCTCCAGGACTTCCCACAAAGGCCTTGCCGAGATTCCCTTAGCCCTGCACTGCAGTCTAAGATGCTTCCACCCAACCCCCTTCCTTCACACTCTCCTTTTTTTTCTTATCACGGGGTCAGACCTGCACTGCAGTCCGATGCCTCTCCCCACCTATCCTGGCTCCATCCACATTTTCTCTGTAGGCGCTTGCCCTAGTAAAAAGCCCTGCACATCTAATCCCATTCTGGCATCTGCTTCTTAGAAGACCTGGACTAATGTACTATACCTGGTGTTCAAATGGAAGATGTCAGGAGCTGGCCTGAGAAAGTTTCAGATTATTAGCTGTGGAATAGGAACCAATGAGAATTATAAGGTAACAGGTGGCAAAAGGAGAGAGTGGGGAGGACTTGGGACAAAATTTTCTGGTTTGTGTTAGTTTTACTTAGTTCTTGATGAAGAGTGTACCCCCAAATCATGCATAATACATTAAAAATGCTCATATTTCCTTCCCACAAAAACTCTGATTTAGGTCTTAGATATTGTTCATCTCTGATTCTGATGTTCACTCCTGATTGAAAAACCTTGTTTTAAAGGAACTAGATTGGGGTGGTAAATAGATTTTGGTTCAAGAGGAACTCTGATACATTGCTAATGACCTTGGAGGGCTGTGCTGAGTAGAGCTGTGTCTGGGCTCGGGAGAAAAGGGCACTGGGACTGATCAGCAGGGTCTATCAAGGTTGGGGGAATGGGAGGGCAGGATGAGTGCTATGTATTTATCATCCCTGCCGGTGTTGATGGACTCTTAGAGACAACGTCCTGTACCTGAAAGGAGGCTATTGCTGTAGTCTGAGAAAGAAGCAGGAGGGCCTGAAGCAGAGCTGAGGCAGACAGGTTAGAGAGGAAAAGATAGGGAGGTAAATGTGAGATTTGGGAGCTAGTTCCCATCAACTTGGAAACCAAATTGATGCACAAGGTAAAGGACGGAAAGACTCAGATAAGATTCTGAGGTTTCAATGACGAAGGGATGTGTGTGTTCAACTAGTCAGGCAAGGGCCTGTTCCTCACAGCTGGTACCTTCTATGCATCCTCACCTTGCAGAAGGGCAAGGTAGCTCTTTAGTACCTCTTTTATAAGGGCACTAACCCTCAAGACCTGTCATCTCCCAAAGACCCCACCTTCTAATATCATCACCTTGGTGATTAGGTTTCAACACATCAATTTAGCAGGGGCAGGTGGACACAAACATTTAAACCACAGCTGACGGATAATTTGAGTTACTCTTCAGATACGTAGCAGTGACAACAGCAGCAGCAGCAGTAGTAGTCACCATCGTCAGTCTGACTTTCTGTTTTCTATGGCCATTGTACTTGCATGTGTGTTTTTATACTGATGGAATATTTGGATGAATAGGTAAATGCACGGTTTCATATTTAGTTACATACACGTTTGTTCTTTATATGTAAAAATGTATGTAGCCATTTCATCTGTTCTGAAGCACTTCAAAAACTTTCAGTATATAGCCTACTGTAAGTGTATATCGTTCAATTTATCTTTACTGGGAAAAGAATGTTTTTATTGAAAGTGGGTTTAGATTAGGAATACGAACAATACTTGATATTCAAGAGTAGCCATTTGCATGGTGTGTTAAGGACAAAAGAACATCTGTCTGGCCCTGCCTCATCCCAGGAGGTCCCACGCTTGGTTGGGTGCACACCCACAGGGTGGGAAGAGGTGACAGAGGCTCTGGGCTTGTTACCACAGAATTCAGAGGACCTGACTCACTTCCCTTCCCGAGCTGCAGGGCCTGGTCTGTGGTGGTGGCTCACCACACTGGCTAGGAGCTTGCCTCTCCTACCATTCCTGCTCCATGTGATCTCTTCCCAGTGCCAGCTCCCGGCTTTCCATCTGGGGGACGCGTACATTTTTTTCCTCAAGAGGGTGGAGAGAAAATCAACATTAAGATTAATGGACTTCAAAGCATGAAGAGAGTGAAAATGCTAGAAACCTGTGTCAATGATTCAACTTTCAGGGGCACAAGAATTCACTGGAGACAAGGAGAACAACCAAGTGTAGTTCTGAGGCCAGAGCTGTGTGTTTAAGAGCTCATTTAGAGAACTCACCGTATGCAACAGGGCCATGAAATCGGCTGGTGAATTTTGCCCACATTCTCTTCTTTCTTAATGGTGGTGGTGGGCTGAGCTCTAAAATGAATTTTATGTTTAAGAGCATTCATTTGAAAATAGGTTCTTCAGCTTGCATTTATAAAAATAACTTCTCCCAGCTGGAACACAAACACATGTTCCACATATGTGGGCATTCTATTGGATAACATGCTACTGAATACCCCACAAAAGTAAATTATTAATATAATTTTAAGTAGCATGGGAAATTTCTAGTGAATGATAAATTCAATATTTCACGCCAGAAAAGCTTTTAAAAATGTTCAGTACCATTCTATAATATGTGTAAGGTTGTACGTATACTGACCAACAGACCCACTCTTCATTGTATTTGTCAGCAATAACTTAGCCAAACTATAGGCACAGTGTTTATTGTGATATACTAAATTACCTGAATCTGTTGTACCCTGATTTCTCTCTATAAACCCAAGTTGTTCACTGCCAGGGAGCTGTTCTCTCAACTGGATCTGTACAAGGCTTTAGGGAAACCGATGGCCAGTTAAGTTAGTCACAGGTGTGAATTTCTTATGGCCCTCCCGAGGACAGCCCAGAGAATGTGTTTCCCAGCTGCGAGAGGTACACTGAATCCTAATGTGCAACCACTTCCTGAGGGCTAGATATGATCCCTGGCCGCCAAAGAGGGCCATTTTTGATGAGGCCTAACTAGGTGGAACATGTCGAGGTGGAGTAGGTGCTCTACCCCGTGATCTATCATCATGCCCCCAGCCAGGGCTCTGTGGGGATGTGGCGACTCACTGGGCTGGGCCCTTCCCCAGTCACCAGTGCTGATTCTCCAGCAGACAGAGCACAGCCTGCACTGCTCAAGTCACAACATGGCGCCAAATGGGCCCCGAGAGAAACATTTTCAAAGGCCTTTTTGTCCAGGAATGTATCTGTGCCGAGGAAGGGAATGTTATGCATGGCATGCACGGATGGGCTTTCAACCCACCCAAGTCCAAACCTCATTTTCTCTCTGGGAGAGAGGAAGGTGGCGGGGGAGGGAGCCAGGAGGGCAGGGCGCTGCCAACATTCAAGTGGGAAGGGCCCTCCTCTGGAATGAGCACGCTGGCAGAGGCATGAATTTTAGAAATGTTGTGGTGAACAAGACACCAAGATTTATTTTAAAATGAAAGATTTGTGAAAATAGCCTGGTACCAGAGGGGGAAAAACGAGGCTTGAGAGTTGAAATAGATGATAGTTTGCAAGCTTGGATGACGTGGAGCGTGAGAGAGTGAGGACGTGGAGGGCCTGCCGGTCACTGGTGAGAGCCCAAGAGCCAGGGAGGGAGTGGGACTGGGGCGCAGGTGCCGCTCTATGGGCCTGACTAATCGCCTCGCTTCCACGCGAGTCCCCCTGACCTGGGAATGGGTTTCCTCATCTCCTCATCGATGCAGGGAGCGGGGAACCAAGACACATTGTTGCAAGGCCCAGACATCCAGGTTGGCTCCAAGAAGCAGACAGGTAGGCCAGGATTAATGATGGGGGGGGGGGAAAGAAGCGGGCAGGAACTTACTTTAAGGATGCGGTGTAACCCCGGAACCTGAGGAAGGAGTGAGAATCAGGACAGCGGTAGGGGTGTGGCACAACAGGGGCAAATGGGCAGGCTCTGTAGGGCCTGGGTTCCAGGTTTAATTAGCTCTAAGTTTTCTGTCCTAGCACAGCTGCTGCCCAAGATCCACTCAGGGGGGCCATTCCAGGTGGTCCAGCCTGGGTCACGTTCTCAGCCGTTGGCCAAGGAGCCACAGAGGAGAGGTTCTTCAGAAGAAAATTGAGAGGCTGTCATCAGAGAAAGGGAAATGGAGCTGGACAACCAAGAACACCAGTGTCCACTGTATAGGGTTAGGACAAAACCTCCACTAGGCGTCGTCTCAGGCACCACGGAATCACGGAAAGGTGGGGCTTAGTAGATGTCTGATGCTGCTGTTTTGCATGCGTCACTGCGTTCACTTCTCACAATGGCCCTGAGAGAGAGGAAACCGAGGACAGAGAGGCTCAGGAAATTGTCCGGGTTCTCATGACACCCTGGGCTAAAATCCAGTTGTGGGGTCCCAGGGCAAGTGTGCCTCCCGGTTATTAGGGGTACCCACACAGGGAGCTCCAGGGAGGAGGGGAGTGCAATGGTGTTTTCCAGCCTCAAGCTGCCCCAGAATTCTGAATGCTTGAGATATGCATAATAGATTTTCACCTAACTAAGCTCCTTAATATAAATTTGAAGATGGAGTGCTCATCCTATATCTTAAATATTTTCAGGAATGCTGGAAGAGGGAAAATGTACCCTCTAGTAGCATTTCTAGAAAGAATTACTTGGGGAAAGGAAGGTACACTATGGGCCAACGGGTGCTGGGCTTGGTCACATTCTTTGGGCCACTGCAGAGCCTCTTTGTTTCTGTAGTGAGATGTATGTCTTCAGTCATTGTGTTGCTGAGTTCCCACCGATGGCCTATGAGCCCTCCTTACTATGAGAGGCAAAGATTTAATGGTTTAAAAAGGGAGGCTACCTAATTTGACACACATTTAACACACACATTTGACACATTCTGTACATTCTTGAACTTGAATAACACCACCTGTAAGCTGGTGAGATGGTGTTTTCTATGGGTGGTAAACTGCCCTTTTTACCCCATTGTGGGAAGGGAGGACTCGTACATTTTTTCCACAGTAATTTGATTTCACCCAAGAACAACTGCAGGAGCTACTGTTGGGAATGCAATCCAAGGCCCAATGTTGATGTCATTATTGGTATTAGATGTTTGAGGGCCCGTGACATAGTTGCGTTGTATTGAACTCCTCGAGGAAGCCTCTTGTCATGAGCTCTTTCTATCAGAACAGGCAGGGGGCCAGCATTCTTGCTGTTGTGATGGAGACCATCCCAATCCTGGGGGACAGGTGACTTGAGTGTTTTGAAGAGCTAAAACAGCCTGAAACTTTGGCCGACAAAGCTTCCCTGGATCTCGGGTTGGCACTACAATCATCTTTTTCATGCTGTGGGTTTTATTCTCCTCTATTCAGTTTTCTAATTCTATGGGACCAAGGGGTAGCTTGGACAGTGGGGTCTAACCTCCTCTTCCCCAAGGCAACCTTAATGAATATACAATTTGAGTAGAAACATCACATACTTGTTATGCAAACACAGTTTCAAATTAAGTCGGCTAGTCTCCGTCTTTCAACCAGATGGCCACCTCTAAGACCGTTTCCAAAGAAATTTTGGAAATTCCATTAGTAGGCTGAATCTAATGCATTATGTACTTAGAATAAAGAAAACCTGGGCATGGCAGCATTTTGTAAGTGGAACTATTTTCTTAGCTCTCAAGTTTTGACTGCAGCTCTCGGCTAATCCAAATATGTATTTGGAGAGATCCTTTAACTTGGGTCTTAAAAACAAAAAGAACATATTAAGAAAGAATCCACAAGATGATTTGAACTACAAATATTTTAATACATAATTAACATAAGCATTAATGTATACAAAAACCTAAACACAGTGGATCCATTTTAAAATTTTTCAATTCCTTCCCTCTAAATCCCTTACACAGGTGTGCCTATGATAATGGTCTTCGTTTTTGTGGGATATTTTATCTTAATGTAATGCCCAAGCTCACAGATGACCCCCTGCCATGAGGGTCTATGGGGAATGTCCCTGCCTGTCATAGGGCTCTTATTTATGAACTGAAGAACATTCTCGATCTTTGGCGTATGTGCTAATTCGAAGTCCACTCCAGGTTTCAAGCCTTTATGATGACTTTTAAAAGAGGTTACTTTCCTCCAGCATTCTCTGCTAACTGCCCGCCTCAAGTGACTTACTTCGCTAAGAAAGATTTATTTATTTATTTATTTTTTGGCATCGCCTTGCAGCTTTCTGTCTTTCTTTGAACACTTCCTGCCCACTGCCTCTATGTGCTGCATTCTCCCCTTACTGAAGATTGGAGGAAGTATTTGATATTTTGTTCCAACAAATATTTCTTCACTATCTACTATGTCAATCACTGGCTGGGTGTTATGGGGAAGAGTAACTTCCAAATTTGGTAGGAGCTGAAAATCAATTCTATTGCTATGCAGAAACATGCTCACCTTGGTCTTCCCTGTGAGGCACCATCAACGCCCTTCTTGGTTACAGCAGCTGACTCCCACCTTTACTAACTTTATGCCCACAGTGGGGACTACACAGTCATTGAGGGCAGAGAAGAACAAGAACAAGGAGAAGTGATGAAGGAAAGTTATTGGTTGCAGAGATATGCTAATTTTTTCCTCTAACGATCATTTCTTCCCTTCCTCCAGGCCCTCTTGCTACAAAAGTTCTCTCTTCACAGACCAAAAGGGAGTTTCCTGAGTGCTAGAGACTCTGTCTATAGCTGATTGTATTAGACATGGGTCCCTAACCCAAGGTAAGCCATTTAGTCTGAAGACACAGGAACAATGTTAGTTGTCTTAGGAACTTGAATTGGAAAGGCGAGTAGTTGTGAATGCTGAGATGTACATTTTGTGGTTTCCATGATAGGCCAAGTGCAGCCAAGAAAGACTTCAGCATAGGGAGACAACAGAGAAATGTATTGGTCTTAATCAGCAGTCTGGGCATGGAAAAATATCTCACAACTTTCAATCAAGAATTCTGAACCAAGAACCTAATGCTTTACTTGGGTTCACGGTTTGAATTTATACTACATATGTGGTCCAGGAACATCCAAGATGAGATGTTAACATAAAAATATGATTCTATACTGTTCAGCCATAAAAAAGAATGAAAGCCTGCCATCCATGGCAACATGGATGAACCTGGAGGGCATTATGTTAAGTGAAATGTCAGGCACAGAAAGACAAATGTCACATGTTCTCACTCATATGTAGGAGCTAAAAAAGTTGTGCTTATAGAAGTGGAGAGTAAAATGCTGTTTACTAGTGGCAAGGAGGGGGAGTAGGGAGGAGGAAGAGGGAGAGGATGACTAATGGATATAAAATTATAGTGAGATAAGAGGAATAAGTTCTAGTGTTCTATAGCACTGTAGAATGACAATGGTCAACAATAATTTATTGTATATTTTCAAACAGCTAGAAGAGGGGATTTTGAATGTTTCCAACACAAAGAAATGATAAATGTTTAAGGTGATGGATATGCTAATAATCCTGAATTGATCATTACACATTGTATACATATATCAAAATATCACCCTATACTCCATAAATATGAACAATTATTACAAGTCAATTGAAAAATAAATAAATAAAAACGTGATTCTAGGACATGATGCCATGCAATCATTAACTAAACACAAGACTCTCTAGTAAGTCACACCCTCAACCCAGGCTACACAAGATACTCATAGATTAAACCCCACTGAAGATGAGCTCACTTTCCAAAATTGCAAAACATTTTAGCGAACAGTTCTCCATGAGAGAGAATCAACAGCACACACATCAGGATCAGATCCCCAAGAACTTCAGATAATAGATGCAGTGCATAAGGATGGTGAGTATGTGTAAAATGATTAGAGGCATAAAATAAGGAATTGAAAACATAATAAATAATAATAAATGTATAAAAAGAAAACACAGACTATGAAAGAAGAAAACACAGACTTGAAAAATAAACAAATTAAACTTCTAGAAGTAATAACTATCATTATCGATTTTAATGGATTAGACATAGCTAAAGAAAAAAGTTGTGAACTAGAAGAGATCTAATTTCAACTCAGGCTGAGTCACAGAAACGGAAGCATATGAGAGAGCAACTGAAGATATGGAAGATATAATGAGAAAGAATAAGAGTTTTAGAAGAAGAGAACAGAGAATGAAGGAGAAGAAATATACAAAGAAAAAAAGACTGAGAATGTTTTACAATAGTTAAAAGATAAAGATCATGAGATTCAGGAAGCACAGCAAACCATGAGCTGAATAAGTACGTGTGAATCCAGAACTTAAGTCCACTATAATGAAATTAAAACAAATAAAAACAAAAATAAAGCAACTACAGAGAAGATTTTCCTTTGTAGGAAATATGATTAGACAGAAGACTTCTCAACAGCAGAAACAGAAACCAAAAGTCAGTAAGATGATATACCCAAACCCAAACACTAAGAGAAAATAATTGTCAATTTGCAATTTTAAATCAAGCTGAATTATTACTCAACAACAAATAGAAAATTAAGAAGTTTTTTCACTGTTGTTGTTTTGGTCACCAAAAACTCTCATGAAAGAACTGATAAAGGATTTATTTCAAGTAGAAGAAAATTGAAATAAAAAGGAAGGAGTGAGATCTAAGAAGGGAAATTAAATCTAATCAAATATTGTCTATAGAAATTAATGATATTGACAAATTTTAAGAGTATTGAAGTTGAAATGAAATATTGGACAACAATAATATATAAGAAGGGTGGGAGATGATCACAGCTCTGAAGATTGCTGGGTGAGTATAGGTGACCTACTAATATTTTATTCTTTTCAAAGTCAAATATGTGTGTTAAAAAGGTAAGGGGAACATCTAAAAAGGATGTATGTATATTCAAAAAAAAATGAGATGTATAATTACCAAATCAGTATAATAGGAAAAGAAGAAATAAAGAAAACTGGATTAATACACTAAAAATTTGGAAAAAAGAAAGCAAAGATCATATATAGAGAGCAAGGCAAATACAAAACCCAAAATAAGATGGCAGAAATGAACTCTAAATAAATGTAAATGGACTAAATGCATCAATTAAAACACAGAGATTGTTAACATGTATGAAAAATACAAATCTATGTGGTTTATAAGAGACTTATCTAAAATATAAGGGCAGAGGAAAGAACAAAAGCAAAAGAATGAAAGATCTATAAGGCCAAAAAAAAAAAAAAAAGGCTGAATATGGTTACATGTATACTAAACTTAAGGGCAAAATTCCTGACTAATTCCTGATTAATGATGAAGATTTTTTTTTTTTAAATACGATAATTCTAATACATGGATAATATCGTAGCCTCAAATATAAAGCAAAACTTGAATTCCCAGGAGGAGCGACTGTCAAATTCCAATCATAGTAAATGTTTTAACACATCTATCTCAGAGAGGTAAAGCAGATTTAAAAAATTAGTGGGGAAGACTATGTGAATAAGTCCTTTTAGGAATGATGATGACACTTGTCCAAATAGTGCTTCTGGTTCCAGCTAACTGAGGTTTAGGGCCCTTCAACCTGAAATTCATCCGCAAAGGCAAACTTCTCGTAGCACACTCTTTTATGGGGAGTGAGGAGCTGTATTCTCTGACCTTCCCTCTCACCTGTGCAGGCCTCCCTCACGCGGCGGAGGCCCATTCCAGCCTTGACTCAGGGAGGGGGTGATTTTGGCATGTGAAGACTGCTGACTCTTATGTAACTTGGCTATGATTTTTTTTCCTTCTGCTTTTTAAATCAGTGCAAGCTAGTATGGCCTCAAGAATCTTTGCACACAGCTGAGGCAGCAGAAAGTCAAGGTCACAGGCATTAGTTAGGATGCAGGCTAAACTGCTGTCACAAAGACGCTGAAAAACACAATGGCTGAGATGAGATTGTTTCCCTTCACAAACAGCCCAGTAGGCGGTCAGTAGTACCGGCAGGTAGGTGGCGCTGTTCCATAAAGTCATCCAGCTTCCTTCCGTTGCTCCACCATCCCCAGGGTTGTCCTCTTCATCCCCGCATCTGCATTCCAGCCCATGGGAAGGGCAAGCAGCTACTTTTAAAAGATGTGACCCAGAATTTGTACACATTACTTTCACTCATGTCCCTTTCCTTGGAAATGAGCCACATGGCCACCGGGAGTCTGGGAAATAGTATCTCCAGCTGGGCAGCCATCTTTCTTGCTCCTTTGTGTGTGTGTGTGTGTGTGTGTGTGTGTGTACATCTGAGTGTGTGTGGGGGTGTCATTCTATTGCCAGAGGGAAGGAGGTTAGACTGGGTAACAGAAGAAAATGAGCAGTGTCTGCCACGGCATAAAAGTTTATTACTAATCACAGCCCACTCATTGAGTGTAAGGGACATTGGAACCTCTCAGAACCTCAGTTTTGCCGTCTAGAAAGCTGTATCTCACAGAGCTGTTATTAATGCCAGCTGGGTTCTCTGTCAGCCCGCTGCTCTGTAATCCCTCCTCTGCACGGCACAGGGCCCCTAGCCGGGCACACTGCGCCTGGGGCAGGGCAGCGTGTTGGAGGTGCGCCAATGGTTAGCTGGTCCTGCATCTGGCTGCTGTTACTAGAGCCCCTCTTTCCTTATCCTGACTCCCTTCTGGTCTCCTGCACCTCCCTGATGAAGGGATTTTGCAGATTGATGGACTGTCAGCTGGAATGTCGAGGCAGACCCCAGATCCCTGTGTTCTTGAAGGAAAGAAGGATTAATGAGCCCTCAGAATTGTCTCTGGGCTGGAGCTCATCTCGGTGCCTGCTCTGGCCGGGACGGCCCACCGCAGAGAGAAAAGCAGGCAGCTGCAAGGCTTTGGTCATGCTGCCCTGTGTGTGACCTGTCAGGTTTTGTTTGTGATCGTTTGTGCCCAATGGTGCAGGTCACACGCTGAGCTCCTCCCAGGAATTTGATTGTTTGCAGTTGTAAAGTGCAGAAGCTTGGATCTGTCCGAGCAGAGGGTTAAATCATAGAGTGTTTTACAAGAGCAGCTATAGGGAATGCCTTGTTTTCTCCTTATATGGCTATTTTTCTCAGTCCAGAATCCCAGGGTGTATTTTACGTGGTTGAAATACACAAATGGAGTCACAGTCTTAGCCAAACATGCTATGTGGCTTTAAAATTAACAAGCCTTTCTCTGCTTCTGTACCCCAAACACACATTCACATGCACAGTTTCAGTTGAGACTGTGGAAAGATACTCCTTTTTTTTTTTCAGCCCAAAGTATTTGATGGGGGTGAATTTCTACAATTCCCTTGCTTTATGTATAAGAAATATGTCTTCTGAGGAGAGTAGTTTGCAAGCATATGGGTCATACCTAAGCATCAAGGTTATAATGAGTGGCTACTGTATGTGGAGGGCATAGAAGCAGAATGGGGTACCAAACATTAAAATATAACAAGGAAAGATGTTTAGTGATAGTTCAAGATGACACAGGAGAAGTATCAGAAGGCAGAAACACAGGGCGAGTAAGCACGTCAGCTTGCCACAGGCGTGCAGAGGAAGGAGAGATCTGTTCAGACTGGTGTGTTCAGGACAGATTTCACGGAAGAAGTGGAGATTTGAACCATTTGGATTTGGCCAACTAGATCAATGTGAGTGGGGGTGGCATTTGGGTACAGGGAAAAGGGCTGACGGAAAACACAGAGGAAAGAAATTGAAGAAACTTTTAGAAGAGTGCAAATTAATCCAGAGTGTCTAGAGCAAATGGTTCCTGCAGGAGAAAAGGAACTTTAGGTGGGAAGGGTAGACTGAGGCTGGGAGTGGACTGGGAAAGCCAGGCTAAGGAGCCAGGGCTTTTGTTTCATGGTAAAGGGACGACACTGAAGATTTTTAGTACTTGTTTTGATCTGAACCAGTCTGAGTACCAGGATTTTCAATAATTTATGCCTCCAAAACTTTTTTTTCTTTTTGGCTACCTTAGTGAATATTACTTAACCCAGAAAACTAGGATTGGATTAATTAAACATGATGCTTGGGTATTAAAAATAAGACTCCTTATCGAAATATCCCTACTGATGATTTCACATGTGAGAAATGCAGAGTTTATTATTGAGTATAATTCTTGGCCACACCTTCTGGAACACAAACTATAAACTCAGGTTTTGCAGGGAAAAGTTGATTGACCAACTTTCATTTTTTTGTGGGTAGAGGGGGAAATTTTGGAGGAAAAATTTGTCATTGGATTCCGATCCAGAAACACCACATTTTGAGCAAGTTTGGATGAAAATTTGCATTTTGGGTGCATTTTGAAGATAAAATCTTGCCTGGGAATTTTGTCCCCCAAAGCCAGCTTTCTGAGTCCCATTCAATCTTCACTTTAGTTTTCTTCCAGAGATAAATCTGAGATTATTGTGCCTATTATAATTGTGAAGAAACTGCCAAAGGGTTTTAATGACTTTCCCAGACTCGCTCAGTTAGTTCTTGGTGAAGCAAGACTCTTGGGAAGCTGGAGGGATCCAGGCAGTGTTTTGGAAGAGTGAGCTGGCAGTGGGCGGGCTCCAGTGGATTAGAGGCGCAGACGTGCAGTCAAGGAGGCAACCACCTTAGACCAGAGACCCTGCTGCAGCCAGGCAGGTGTGAGGCGGGAGCAAGATGACGGGAATGAGGCATGAAAGAGAAAGCCCTTTTGAAGAGGATCATGAGAATTCTGGCCCAGAGAAGAGGCTACCACCAACCTAATGGACAGCCTCTGCAGGCCAGGTGGCAGGGTGGGCTTCTGGGCAGGACCCAGAAACTTGAGCTTGAGCAAAGATTGAAAAGTTGAAGGCATTTGGTTCCCCAGGGACCTTGAACAAGTCATCTGATTTTTCTGAGCCGCAGCTTCTTCCTGTGCAAAATAAAGTGAACTATAACCCCTGAAGGCAAGGTGTTAAAGGATTAAATGAAAAGAATGGGTGGAGCATCTAGCTTAGTCCCTGGGACACTTGTGAACTCAATACAGATTTTTTCAGCGAGTGCCATCAAGAACTGTCAAGCAGGTGAGCTAGCAATGATGTGGAGACCTGCGATTTCTCCAGGGGTGGGATGGTAATGCAGTTTACGTCTAAGAAAAGAGAGAGGCTCCAAGGGAAAGTGTCCTGGAAAGTAACACTCTTTTTGTTATCATTTCTAATAGTTCATTGAAGAAGATCAGGGAGAAGAAACACACACATATACACATAGTGTGTAAACTAAGTGCTTTCCAGACTTCCCCACTAAAATACATACATGTAACAGGGTTCAACTTGTACCCTCTAAATGTATTGTTAAAAAAAAGAGTGCTTCCTCTGCTGAGGACAGGCTGTAGGTGAGCAAAATGCACCCAGGAGAGGGTGCTGACTGGTAGGTGCCCATTTGTAGGTATTAAGGGTCATTTGATGATGATTCTGTTTCCCCATTTTAAAAACCTCCTTTTAAAGTATTTAGCGCTTGCAAGGGAGAGGGCCAGGCTTCTGGGTTGCTTGCACAGGTATTGGGTGAGTGTTGAGCCAGGGAAGTGTGGTGAGCCCAGGACATTTCTGATCCAAGATTCAGTGTTGAAATACACAAGGCCACAGGATGGTGAATCCAGAGAGGTTGGGGAAAAATCAGGATACCTGTATAGGTTCTATATAATTGTTCACTATCAAAATACATGTTTTTTTGCAAATGTTTATTGTAAAATCCATTGTGTAATACAACTCACTCTTGCCTCTGCAGAACAAAATCATTATTATATTTTCATGCTATTATTAATGCTGTCAATGTATCCTTGTTTCTGTATCTTGGATGATTCTGTTGTTAATTTATTGTGACCATACGATTTATATTGGGGAACTACATTACCAACATTTATTTAGAGTGGTGAAGAGTGATAGATAAATTAATCTTGCAAGATCACAGAACATGAGGATGAGTATTGAAGTATTGAACCCGGCCAGTTCTGAAGATGATAGCAGATTTAATAAAACCATTCTTGGAAATAAAAGGTGTCCAAAAGTCCTACCACATTATTTGTTTTGCATTGTCATTTTTAACATGGATTAAGTGCACTCAGCACCAAAAGGGCCACATTTACCTTCTGAGGAGGGACCAGTAGGTTGCAGTGCCGGAGATCTTTGGTTATCAGATGTGGCTTTGTTCCTTCCGTCTTCTTTCTTAGACCTTTTCTTACAATAGTTACTTGCAGAGCATACGCTATCTATCCATCTCTTCTAGTAAATTTCAGGGAGATTTCAAGAAATCAAAATACTGAATCTTAATATAGGACCATTAGGAAGAGTTACAATCTTGCCTGGGTTTCAAAGAAGAATTCGGTGCCCTGCTGTCACAGATATGTCCATTTTAGTTGCCTTTTCCCTTTTCCCAGGGCCCGGGACGCATGACCAGCATAGGCGAACCCAGCCAAGGAGTGAGAGCTCCCTGCTCACCAGGGAAAACCGTGCCATTTATTCTGAGAATGTGCAGAAACAGCACTTGATTGGGAAGAGGCCTTAGGTCATTTATCTCTCACTTTTAAAATGATGAGATCGATGTGTCTCCCCCGAGGGCTGTCCCCCTTCTGTTCAGCAACAATGCACTACTTCTTTGCAGAGAGAAATATGCTTCCAATAAGGGGGAAAGAGGCAGGGGTGGTAGTAAAGGGGATCAGGCAACTTTCATTGAAGGATTCGTTTTTGATTTAAATATTTCGTTCTAATCTCCAACTTCCTTTTTAACTTGGCAGAATGACCAAAAGAAAAACAATGTCCCTCCCTGGCCCAGTTTACAGCCTGCCAGAGCAGAGGATCCGGTTACTTCTTCCAAATTGTATATGTTGAGTTGTTCGATATATTAGTTTTTTTTTTCCTTTTTAAATCTATTGCTCATATACATAGGGTTTTCTTTCAATGGCACGTCAAAGTGGACTTTGGTGAAAAACCACAGGAAGGGGAAAAAAGAATGAAAAATATAGATCAAATATAGCCAGCTATTCAATACTTTTTTTTTTTTGGTTGAGTATGTTGTACAAGGAATCCTCTGCAAGTGATACATCCTGTAACTGTAG
Source organism: Propithecus coquereli (assembly GCF_000956105.1). Classification (NCBI taxonomy): domain Eukaryota; kingdom Metazoa; phylum Chordata; class Mammalia; order Primates; family Indriidae; genus Propithecus; species Propithecus coquereli. The sequence continues at coordinate 3,413,562 of NW_012155840.1, forward strand.
GCAGATGTAATCCCCGGGCCGTGACACCAGCAAAGATTTCCCTTCACATTGGACACATTTGCAGCCATTTTGTTCCCTCCCACAAAGAGGAAGTGCACAGGGAGGAGGGACGTTCTGGGCCATATGCGGGCCCTGTAATGATCTGTACTGTTTTCACAATTCCCACGGTGCCCTGGGAGCCTCGCCTTGGAAGGGAAAGCAGCCGCGGTTGTTGCGGCCTGGGATTGGGATCTGGCGTTGAATCTTCTCAGAAAGCCCTTTCTCCTCCTTGCTGTCCATTCGCCCCACTCGTTGCTTTGAGCCTGGCCTCACACACACTCGCCTCCAGGACACATGCTGAGGTCGACTCTGCTCAAATCCAGTCTCTGCTCTTGTTAGTGTTCCCTGTAGTGTGTCCTAAGGGGTTACTGTTTGTGTTGTTTTCATTTGGACTTTCATCTTTGCTCCGTACGTATGTGAAAAGCCTATTTTTCCCTGGTGGTGGGAGCACCTTTTCCAGTGGCAATAGGAGGTAAGTTGCACCTTATCCATACCAGAAACAGCTCAGGGTGTGTCTTGTTCAGGAGTCCCTAGAAGCACACCCTGCGACAGTGATTTGAGTGACAGTGATTTGAGCGCAGGGGCTCAATTGGGAGGAATCCTGGAGACCCCAGTAGAGGAGAGGGGAGATGAGACTGGGGGTGGGGTGGGGAGGGAGGCCACCAAAGGGAGCCCCATCAAGCTTGGGTCCAAGCAGACTTCCTTACTGCAGGGAGGGCTTCCCACCCTGAGCACTAGTGACATTTTGAGCCAGGTAATTCTTCATTGTGTGTGCTGTTCTGTGAATTGCAAGAGGTTTAGCAGCATCCCTGGCCTCTACCCACTAGGTGCTGGTAGCACTCCCCACTTCATGGGTTGTGACAATCAAAAATGTCTCTAGACATTGCCAAATACTCCTAGGGGGACAAAACCACCCATGGTTTAGAACCATAGGGGCCACGGGAACTCTAGCTGTGCGAAGTCTGGCTGGTATGCACTGAACTGGTAAAGGTCACAGGTGAGCCCTGGAGTGTCTGCTACATCCTCTTCTAGAGCCAGAGCGGCACCTGGGGAGGCCAAGGAGTGAGCAGAATCGCCCGTCACTCAGCGTTGGCTGACAGCAGACAGCTGCTGGGATGAGGCAGGCCTGACATAAAACCAATGGAAATATTTGTTTTCAGTGACTCCTTCCTAACTCTGCAAGCTCCCATTAACCTGATATCCTCTCATCCTTCACCCCCATAAAATCCTCTCTAAGAAAAGGTTAGATAAACCTAGGCTCCTCTTCCCTGGGCTGCAGACATTCTTAGGGCCTGGAGAGAACTTGAGCTAAAGGAAAACATTTCTTGGGCCTGTTAGGAGGGAGGCAATTTCCCCTAGGGGTTATGTCATTTATTCCTCAAATCAACCCTGCAATAAAGGTCTTATTAGCCTGCTTTATACACTGGGTAAGTCACTGTCCATAGACACATAGCTATTGAAGGCAAAGTCCAGATTTGAACTCAGCCCTCCCTGCATCTAATAAAGGGCATGGATTTTCTGTTTTCCCAATGGTTGGTGAGGGTGGGGACAGAATATTTTAGGAAGAGGGACATTTTCGGGAGGTTCCAACACATGGATGAATGCTGAAGAAATCAACCGAGAAGTCAAACGGGATCTTGAGTGTAGGAACTGAGGGTTTCGGAGGAGTCGGGTACATCAGAGCAAGGAGTGTCTGCTTGGCCTCCCACTGAGGCCCAAACCAGGGTCAGGTCCCCAGAGCTGCGACTGTATTAGACTCCAGGAACTTCCTGTGGGGTGATCTTTTTCCTTCACCATTTCACTGATAGCATTTTGGCAAAGATCTGGCAAGGATTCCCAAAATGGGCAGATCTAATGGACATATTTCTGTCTTCCTCCACTTGACCTTGACATTTGACACAGTCAACCACTCCTTTCTTCACTTTCCCATTGCTCTGACCATTCCTTCCTAGTCCTCCTGGCTGGTTCTGCTCCCCCACAGCTTGCCCTTAAGCATAGATGCTAAAGACCACATCCTTGGCCTCCTCGTTGCGTCACTCACCAAAGTTTTCCTGGATGAGCTCATAAACTGCAATGTGTTTAGTCTATGAATTTAAGATTGACAACCTCCAAGTCTGATCTCCAGCTCAGACCCTTTAGAGTGGGCAGTGAGGGTGGCATTTCCATCTGAATGTCCTGTGGGTACCTTGAACTCAACAAGTCCCAAACAGAATCCATTAATCTCCCCCCAAGGCCTTCCTATCTGCCCCCTTGTTATAATCTCTTCCCAGTTGGTGATCCGTTTATCTATGCAGTTTCTCAAACCAGACATCTGGGAATGATCCTGAACTTCTCTCCTTCCCTGAGCACTCTCCACTTACTCCCACCCAACAAGGCTCATTCTACCTCCAGCATCTCTTCAGTCTGTTTCGTCTTCACCACCTTCTGCCACTGCCCTTGTGCAAGTGGTGGTTTCTAGTCAGCCCTCGATTATCACCACAGTCTCCCAAATGGCCTCCCTGTCTCTAAGTGTCCCCTCCTCAGTGATCCACCCATGGCCATTCTTTTTAAGAGAAATATAACTATCACCAAATTCTATTTAAAATTTCAAAAAGTCATCATCGTCATCATGAAATCCAAATAGCTTAGCCAGACATAGCAAGTCCTTTGCTTCCTGAGGAGTTACAATGTCAGAGTGGCTGAGACTCAGTAGCACCTGGGTTTAAGCCCTGGCACGTTGGGTGAATTACTTATTCTCTTTCAACCTCGGTTTCCTCAATCGTAAACTAGGGAGCTACAGGACCTGTGTATAAGTAATCGACGAAAGCACTTTTAACAGAGCCCGGCCTGTATTAAGAGATCAATGAATACTCTCGGTCCTTATCGTTGGCTGACGTCCAAGGTTCTTGTAGCTGTAACGTAAGTTGACAGTTGTGGAAGAGCTCCGCCTGCCACACGCCTTCTTATTGCTTCATCCTTGTCTCCTCATCTCTGACACAGAATGCTTTCCCTGGGCAAGGCAGGGAGTGAGGACACAGGAATGATTGACACACTGTCAGCATTGGTGACTTGGTCAAAAGGCAAGGTCTCCAGTGGAAAAGGACAGACAGAAGGTGCCTGGGTGAGGAGCAGAGCTTTGAGTATGTGCTGTGTCCCACGATGGGCTCCTAGGAGTCAGTCAAAGCACCGGGTGACTTATCAAGTTTTGACACTGGCTGCAGAGCTCGAGCTTTTCAAGGATTCACCACTCTGTCCTGTGAGCCTCCCTGGAGTAGAATTAAGGGGTCTATGGTGTTCCCAGGACATGCTGCCTGAGAGTTGAACTGATGGGAAACATGTGGAGCCCTTACTGTATACAGATGGCAGCAGGATGGCCTAGAAGATATGCAGGCTGGTGGGGCTCCCTCTGAGGAGAGAGTGAGCTGAGGGAAGGGGAGTGGCAGGTTGTCCCAGGGCCCACTGGGTGGGGTGAGGACAGCCAATGCCACGTTGCAAAGGAATTAGTTACCTGGGGCCCTGTTACCTCAGTAACAGTGATGGTCCCCCTCAGTTTCCTCAAGGATCCCCCTCTAACCTTTATCCCTTAGAGATTAACATCACAGATCTGGGGGCAAAATCTTTGGGATTCAAACCCTAGTTCTGCCACTTAGTAGTCAGTGTAATCTTAGCAAGTGGCTTTACCTCTTTGTGCCTCAGTTTTCTATCTGTAAAGTGGGGGTAATAGTAGTACCCACCTTATGGAGTTGTGGGAATTTGAATGAGTTATTAGAACAGAGCCTGGCAGGGAGTAAATGCTGTGCACAGACAGTGTTGATACTGACTTCAAGGAGGCACTTAGACCACGCTATAGACTGAGAGAAGTGCCGAGTGTGGTGGTCTAAAAGCCATAATTCTGGGGAAGGGATTAGGACATTTTCACTTTTACGCAGGATAATTGCATCATGTTAGTTGCATCATGTTAGGTGGAACTATTATCTCGCTGTTGTCTTTATGTGGAAATTAAGTACGGTTTAAGGAGATTCTTATTGGTGCCAAGTGGACAAGGGGCGGGCTTGTGGACTTAATTTTAACTGTCACCTTGACTGGATTAAGGAATACCTAGGAACCTGATAAAGCATTATTTTGGGTGTTTCCAGAGGCAATTAGTGCGTGAGTCTGAGTGCACCAGGTAGGGAAGATCTACCCTCAATGTTGGTAGCCACCATCCAATCGGCCGGGGCCCAGAGAAAACAAATACGGAAGGCGACCTGGTCTCCCTTTGACAGCTGGGACAGACTTCTCTTCTGCTGCCTTGGACCTCGGAACTTCAGGCTCTGGACTCCGGGACTTACACCTGAGGACCCCCAGGCCCTGGGGCTTTCAGCCTTACACTGAGTGTGACACCGTCAGCTTCCCTGGTTCTGAGGCCTTCAGACTTGGACAGAGCTGTGATCCCGGCATCCGGGGTCTCTAGCTTGCAGACAGCCTGTCATGGGATTTCTCAGACACAATAATCATGTGAGCCAATTCCCCTACTTAGTGCCCTCTCATATATCTACATACACACCCTGTTGGTTGCGTTGCTCTGGAGAACCCGGACTCGTACAGATTTGGTCCTGGGGAAGCCAAATACCATTCCTTTGTGTTGTATTCCTTACAACTCAGTGGAAGAGATATGTGAAATGGTTCCCTCTCAGAAAGGCTGTGATAAGTGCATGACGCTACTTAATTGTGAAAATAAGTGTTTAAAAGCTAATTATTATTAGTGCTGCAAAAGCATAAAATTGCTTAATTGCAATGGCCAAGCAACACCCAGACTTTCAAATGGACAGTGTATACTTACAAAATTTGCAGACCACACTCACTCTCCAAATACAAGTGCAGTGAGTGTTTTGAAGATCTTAGAAGTGAGAACGCAGGTGAAAAATAGAAGAAACCTCCCCTGCCAAATCATTCAATCGTGTGCGACTCTGTCCCTTCACACAGAGTGCCAATCTGCCATGCTGTGCATTTCATCCTCACATCATTTCCAATACTGGAGGAATAAATTGGGTAAAGACTTTTAGAGAGTTCTAATTTGTTTTATGCATTTATTGCAAATTTGACACCACAAAAGTGCATTATCACAACGTGGACTTTGTGTGTGACCATTGTGCGTGTACATAAAAACACTGAAACTTCCTCGGTACATGAAGAGATGTCCTTTTTGTACATCTACATTTGTGAAAGATAAAATTTCTCAAGACCTTGGCTCTTTGGGTGACTGCACATGCAGTGGTGACCCATTGAAGTTTTTGATTGATCTCGTCAAAAGACTTAGGTTATTTGTTGTGGTATTTCACATGACCGCAGTTACGAAGTGGTCTGAGCACACAAACACCAACCATAGTGATATGCTTTCATACATTTCACGTATTGGCCGCTCTTTCTTCCTTTCTTCTTTCTTTCTCCTCCTTCCTTCCTTCCTTCCTTCCATTTCTTTATGAATATGGTTCATCTGGGCATAACTATTGTACTCATGTGACTGTTGTTAGTTTACCCGAGTGCTTATGCTTGCAAAAATTTGTATATTATTATTGCCTATTTTATTGTATAAAGTGGCCTGTGAAGTATTCTGTCATGTTTTTATATGAATTTTTTAAATTAATTTTTTCCAGAATTATATTTTGGGATTTTGATCTTTTGGGATTTCAACATTTGGGATTGTGTCTTTGGGGATTGTAGCCCAAACCCTACTGGGTTCTGGTCTCCTCATGTCTCTAATGATTCACATCACTTATCCCTCTAAGCTCAGTTTCCTGATCTACAAGTAGCGTTGGACGCTATGTTCTACAGCAAGCAGGCCCCTGGCTTCAGTTTCGCACCCCGTGCCAGGAGAAGTCCCAGGCTGGACTCTCCCTGCCTTCTGCCCTAGCCCTCCATTCCCAAAGGCCTGGATGAGTTTGCTGGTTCTGTCTTCTCTAGGGAGCCCTCTCTCTGGGTTCTATTCACCAGCCCTCGGCCTTCAGTGCCCCAACAGCTCCCTGCTGTGACTAGCTTTGAGGTCCCACCCATCCTTTGTTGTTTTTTCCTAAACCCAGTCCACACTGTGGTAACAAAGAGAAAAATCCCTTTACTAACTGTCCTGTTACCCAGCTTAAGTGAGCTGTGATGGGAATGAAGCTCCAGCACTGGAATCCGGACACCATACTCATCCTCTCGGCAGGGAAGTGACACCGCATCGCTGTAATTTTCTCAGGAACACTGATTTGAGCCCCCTCTGTTTGGGGCAGTGGGAAGCCCATGCTTCTGCAGGAACCTTTCCATCCTTCTGATTGTTTGTCTCAGGCCGAACACCGCGGGGAGGGAGGAATCGAGGCTGTGAGGAGCCCTCTCCTGCCCTGGCTGGATCGTGCTACTGCTTCTCCGGCGTGTTGTGTCGCTGTGGGCTGTCACCGTGGACAGCTGGCCGCACACGGCCTGGCCCTCCTTGTCTGCTGCTGCAGTGAGGCCACGGCTCATCGGGGCTGTTGGCTGCCCCCGAAGGATGCCAGCACTTTCAGGCCGCAGACACTGTTGGGTTACACATGTGCCATATTATTTTATTTTATTCTCACAAAATTCTTACACAGTATGATCTTTTTATCACATGGAGGAAACTGAGGCCTAGAGAGGTTAACTACCTGATGTGCATCATATGGATTAGAGCTTTTCAGTTTTTAAAATAAAATTTGCCTCCCAAACCTACTTTGTGATGTTACAATATTCTTAAGAGCCAACTTTGGGCCTCCCTACCCAGGGGCCAAGTCCGTTGTAGACTCTGCCGTCTCTTGATACGTTCACTGAACCCTGGCACTGACTCTGTCCTGTTTTTATCACCTTCTCTTTCTCCCCTCTGTTCACTCCACAAATCCTCTTCCTTTCCTCCTCCCGCCCACAGCCCCCCATTACATTTTGAGAAGTCGTTAAAATTCAGAGCAAGTGAGCGTGTCCCATTAAAACCCTTTTTCTTTTCAAACAGCATGTGAGTCTTTCCAGACTCCCTTCTCCCATCGCCCAGCCCACCGTTCAGCCACATTTAAGCCCACTGCTGACAGACGGACTTCCGCTCTTCCCTAAGATCACTCTTCCCAGCCAGGAATATTCTATGCACACATTGTTGTTGGAATGGTAACATGTGCAAAATCTTTACATTCCAAGTCTCATATCCACAGGAATAATTCTTTTCAGAATTGTAGCTGGACAAATCCTAACAGATGGGTGTAAGTTCCTAAGATCATAGAATGTTAGAGCGCAAGGACTCTTAGAGATCTACCGGCAGCTCCACTCTAGACAGATGAGGAACGTGAAACCCCTAGAGCTCAGGGGACCTGCCCAAAGTCACCCACCAATTGGAACCTGGACCAGAACCCAGGCCTGCTGACCCTCGGGCGCTGCCCAGCATCTTTCTGATGCAACTCGAATCTTTCCCACCTCCTAGCTTCATGACAGCATGGCCTGGGAGTTTTTGGTGTGGGAGAGTGTAATTAACAGGGGGCCCGGAGGGTGACAGGGCAGGTAAGGGCTCACATCTCAGCTCTGCCACTTACCTGCTCTGTGTCTTTGGACCAGTTACAAAACCAAGCCTCAGTTTCCTCTCCATGTTGTGGGTTTGAAGATGTGAGGGTGTAAATAACTTAGCAGGGTGCATGGCACAGACATAGGTCAAGAAGTGATTGTTTCTCTTCTCTCTCCCTCGTGCTCCTTTGCCTCTCCAAGAAGCAACCCACTGGCCAGCTTGCCTCCTGAATGTGGTCCCTCTCCATCCATGGTGGCAGCAGAAGCTATTTGTCATGAAGGCTGAGTGGCCGTATGCTGCAGGGTTGGGCCAGAGAGAGCCCTTGATGTGAGCCTGGCACCTGCAGAGGCCTTCGAGATGCTGTCTCCCTCTCCAGGGCTGTGCTTCTTCATGTTTCCAGCTTTTCAGAGTGATGAGTGTTAAGGTATCGTTTCAAAATTATTCCATCAGAAAATTTTTGGGTCCATGGATGAATGTAAATCTGGACATCTCTTCCCCTGGGCATGCTGTCTGCCACCTAATTGATGCTTTCAAGTTCTTGTCCCATTAGCACTCTCCTTCTAGCCCCAGGGCTGAGCCAGTCTTTGTCAAAGGGAGAGGAGGAGCTGTCGTTGGTTCCCTGCTGCTGCTCTCTCCTGAGTCTAAAACCTTCCCTCCTTTTTCTTCAGGGATCAGTGCTGCTTTGCAAAGTGGGTTCATGGGGCGTTGATATCTCTGAGTACACAGAAGGATATGGTTCTTTTCTGGGGTCTATTCTCTGAGCCTGGGGTCCGGCCTGGGGAGTGGAGGTTGATCCTGGTGCTGGCTTTGTAGACAGCCCCCAGATCATGGCCGGAGGGGGTGAAGGGAGATGCCCACTCAGGGGTCCTGGGAGCACACCTGGCAGCCTCCTATCCTGCCCTTGAGGAACCCTCTCACTAGCAGGGGGAAAGATACATAATATATAGTTACTACCTTGTGACAGGTGCTATCAAAAGGTGTGCATGATGTCAAGCAATGGCACAAAGGACTCTGTGGAGGGGTCTGCTGGAGGGGTCAGTGGGGCTCCTGGGGAAGGTGATGTTAAGAGTAAATTCTCAAGGATCGATAGGAGTGCACCGGCTAGATGAGGAGCGACATTTTAGGCATAGTGAGTCCCGATAAGCACCCTTTTGTGTTCTCTAAAGATTCTCTTCTGTCCTTTCCCCTTGGTGACCTGGAGATTCCTTGATTAGCAGTGGTAACGGTGACAGGCCTCCTACATGTTCAAAACAGAGCCAGCAGGAGCACTAAAATGGAAACTGCTGGCTTCAATGTTCAAAACAAACAAAACGTTCAAAACATTCATTTAACACTCCCTTCCAGCAAGCTGTTTGGTGGTGCAGAGCCCTTGTAACTTCGTCTGGGGATGAGACTCATTTATAATGGCAAAAGTATCCAAAATAAAGAAAAATAATGCATTGTACACTGATCCTAAAGAAGTGGATGGTGCCACTTACTAGTTCTGTGACCTTGAACAATGAATTCATCGCCTCTGCCTCAGTCTTCTCACCTGTAAATGGAGTCATATTGGTACCTGCCTTATAAAGTTGCTGCCTTATAAAGTACCTGCCTTATAATGCCCCCCAAGAGGCCCACGTCCTAATCCCTGGAACCTGTGAATATGCTACCTTACATGGCAAAGAAACTCTGCAGATGTGATGAAGTTAAGGATCTTGAGATGGGAAGTTTATCCTGGCTCATCTGAGTGGGCCCAACGAAATCACAGGGTCCTTATCAGAGGGAGGCAGGAGACAGGAGGGAGAAAGGGGCCACAAGCCAAGGAATGTGAGCAGCCTCTAAGAAGCTGGACAGAGCAAGGGACAGATTTGCCCCTAGAGCCCCTGGCACAAATGCAGCCCTGCTGACACTTGATTTTAGTGCAAAAGCCCCATTTTGAACTTCTGACCGCCCGAGCTGTAAGCTAACAAATTTACATTTAAGCACAAAATTGGCAGCAATTTGTTACTGCAGGTGTAGGAAACCAACATCCTTACTGCATGTGGGTCTCAGACAGAGTCTGGCTTATCACCTTCGTTATGTCTCTTCGCCACATTCTAGGTTGGGTGCAGGGGACGTAAAAGCGAAAAAAAAAAAAAAACACCCACAAAAGGTTCCCAACACCATGGTGCTCACATTCAAGGGGAGGGAACAGATTGCAAATTAAGAAGTAAATATGTAACATAAATGCTACGAAGGGAAAGAAAGTAAAAGGGACCAAGCTTGCTGGGCTGCAGGGGTAGGGCGTCTGTTACAGACGGTGCAGGAAGGAAGGGCATTCTGAGGAGGTAACCTGCGAGCAGAAGCCTGAATGCTGGAGGCGGGGCAGGCGGGTGGCTGAGGAAGGAGCACCACCGGGCAGGTGGCAGGCCAGGGTGAAGGCCCTGCTCCGAGGAGCGGAGGCCCATGCAAGGTTGGGGCTAAGGTCAGGAGGCTGTGGGGGTGAGTTGGGGAGGCTTCCCAGGTCGTGGTTAAGAAACTGGGATTTTATTCTGGGTGGGATGGGAGCCACAGCAGCACTTTGAAGAGAGCAAAAAGAGAATCTGACTTTCATTTTAAAGGATCACTCCAGCTCAGAGCCTCTCAGTGAGGTGTTACTGGCATTTTGGGTGGGATGATACTTAGTGGTGAGGGACTGTCCTAAGCATTTAGAATACTAGCCCTCAGGCACCAAAGGCCATGAGCAGGATTATGACAACCCAAATGCCCTGGGGAGGGTGGGCAGAGAAACTGCGGTGCAGACCAGGCTCCTGGGGCAAGAGCGGGAGCAGAGAGCCCAGCCAGGAGGTGGCTGCTGGTCCGGGCAGAGAGGGCGGGGGTCCGGCTGGGGCAATGGGGTGGGAAGGTGGGATTTGTGGGATTTAATGATGAAGGAGGCGTTAGAGAGGGAGAGGCGCAAGGAGGAGCCCAGATCTTTGACCTGAGCGTTTAGAAAAATGGAGGGGTTGTTGATGGAGATGGGGACGCTATGGGAGGGGCAGAAGTTTTTGTTATGGTTGATTGGTTGTTTGTTTGATGGGGATAAAGTTACATTTTAGTTTTGAGGTGCTCAGAGGAGATGTTCTGGTGGATACATGAGTCTGGAATTTAGAGAAAGATCAGGAGGCAGAGAGAAATTCGGGGGCCCCCAGGGTTGTTAAAGTCACAGGGCCGGCTGAGTCTGAACAGTCCAAAGCCAGAGCCCGGGGCCCTTGACGCTCCAGGGCAAGAGGACGGGGAGGAGGATCCAGTAAAGCAGGCCAGTGCAGTAGGAGAAGAACCCACAGAAAGAAGGTTCTAGAAGCCTTCTGCAGAAAGTCTGCCAGGCTCTGTGGGGGGCCCTTTCACATCAATCACCCCATCAGCTACTCACCTCTGCCAAGTGAGGCTCGTGGCATACGAGGGAGAAGGCTCTGCAAGGGCATAATCCTTCTGCTTCAACTTTTGGCAAATGAAACAAGTAATTTCAGGAGAATTATCTTCATTTTGCAGCATGTCGCCCTTCCTTAGTGTCTGCTGAGCACAGCCCTAGAGGAGCGGGAGGTGGGCGTTATGGTGTGTGGTGACGCACATGTGGCCTCCTCCAAAGTCAGGGGCTCAGAAAGGCAGAGGCAGCCACCACTGGCTCAAGCGGACTGTTCCTGATGCTCCTGGGTTCTGTGTATGTTCCTAGTAAAGTACAGTTGATTAGAAACTGTTGTAGAATGAAGTAATTTCTCTAGTCTCTTTTTAAAACCAACAAATACTGTCAATTTAGATTTTACCTTTAATTTTTTAAAAAATTCAACTGTGTACCCTCTATATGCCTAACAACAGGGTAATGAAATATTCTGTAGCCATTAAAAGTGATGTTTCTGAAAAGTACCTAATAACACAGAAGAATGCTTATATTTTAAAGTTAAAAAGGCAGACTATAACATTGCATATTTAACAAATCACAACCGCATACTCTAAACAAAACCAATGTTCAGAAAAAACCAAAACATTATAAAAAAATCTGTCAAAATATTAATAGTGGTTTTCATTGGGTGGTTGGAAAATAAATTTATCTTTTTTTTTTTTGAGACAGAGTCTCACTGTGTTGCCCGGGTTAGAATGAGTGCCATGGCGTCAGCCTAGCTCACAGCAACCTCAGACTCCTGGGCTCAAGCAATCCCTCTGCCTCAGCCTCCCAAGCAGCTGGGACTACAGGCATGCACCACCATGCCCGGCTAATTTTTTCCGTATATTTTTAGTTGTTCAATTAATTTCTTTGTATTTTTAGTAGAGTCGGGGTCTTGCTCTTGCTCAGGCTGGTTTCGAACTCCTGAGCTCAAACAATCCGCCCACCTCGGCCTCCCAGAGAGCTAGGATTACAGGCGTGAGCCACCGCGCCCGGCCAATCTTTTTCTTGATTTTATATATTTTGTAAACTTTTGTCATGAGTATATTCTGTATTATTTTAGAGCAGTGCTGCCCAACAGAACTTTCTACAGTGATGGAAATAGTGTATATTTGTACTGTCTCATCCAAAGCCCACTAGCCACATATTGCTGCCAAGCACTTGAAATGTGATTAGTATGAACAAGGAACTGGATTTTTAGTTGTACTAAGTTATTGTTAATTTAAATTTAAATTAGAGGAGCCATATGAGGCTATTGACTACTGTATTTGACAGTGCAGTTTTAAAGTGCAAAAAATAAGATAAAGGAACCGTGAATTATTATATCTCAATAAAGCTGTCAAAATAATACAATCATTTAAAATATATTCACTATATCAATGTTTAAAATCTTAATATAGGAGTGAGTTTGGACTTCACAATACAGAATATAGACACAGCACGAGAAAGTACTGGAGTTTTTATTTAATTAGTTTCTCTTCTAGCTCAATAAAAAGTGATTTGGCGTTAAGCTTGTTCATGGCTAAGTTTTAGTTCAGGAAGAAATACTAATCTGTATGTTATTCGTTGTTGTTCTGCAATAACTTCTGCTATTGTCAGTGATATTCTTTTCTATATGTGCCTTGATCTGTATGCAAGCTCAAATCATGTGAGTAATATCTTTTGAGGTGTGAGCAAAGCTTATTATCCCCATTTTATACATGATAAAAATGAGATCCATGAAGGTTCAATTCCCAAAGTCATGAAACAAGAAGCGAAAGCAAAGCCTCTGACTTCCTGAAGTCCAGAGGACTTTATCATCCTTCACAATATGGAGAGACCAATTTCTGATAAGCTGTCATGGGAAGGGGACTCCCCCAAGGAGCTGGAAAGATTTAAGATTTCCTGGTTTGGGTTAAGTCCTGTAAATGAAATTTGTTTTTGTTAGTTTCTTTATATGTGTGGCTTCTAGAACTGTCTAAAGATGAGTCTTCAGGAGGCAGGACACTGTGCATCTAGCAAAGGTTGCCCTTTATCTAGTTGGATCTGTATCTCCGTGCTTTCCATGGGAATATCAAGCAAAAAGCCCTTGTCTTTTCATGTGAGCTTCCTCCAGGCCCCAGCCCACAGGCCCCTCCCCATTCCTCCCTCCGCCACAGGCGGGCCCTCGTGCCAGGCGGGGAGTTAGCCAACCGTAATTCCACATCTGGCAATTTAGAAAGATTTATAAAGGTGCTGAGCTCTCCCCGGATTACGTTCCCTGGTCCACTCAGGCACAGTGGTCGTAGTGTTAGCGAGAGAGCCACAGAGCGAACAGGGGCTGGGACGCCTCCCTGCGCGCGTGTCTGGGTGGCCCTGAGCACTTGCTCAGAGCGGCAGGCAGCAGCGCAGTTGAACACAAATGATTCCACCGAGTGTTTTCAAACCTCCAGTCTCAATCCTTTCTGGTTCAAGTTCTAGGGAAAGGTTGGAGCCAGTTGTGATTTAAAAAAAATAATAAAAAATTGGTTCACCCATCTGTCAGTACCGCCAAGAAATATTCGCAAGAGTAGGTCTATCCAGAAAACTGAAGAGCAGCTCTTTTCCAAGGCAGATCTCTGGAACTCTCTCCCTCCCTTGCTCAGAACCACTTCCTCTCCTCAAATCTCACTTTAAAACCTTCCTGTTTGCTTTAGCCTATGACTGACTCAGGCCTCATTCATCTTCCTCCCCTCTCTCCCCACGACCACATCCTTCCACGCTGCCCTCACCGTCTACCGTGAGAACGCTTGCCGGCCTCTTCCCTCCCCCACGTTTCAGCCCCCTTGCCCGGGACCCCGCAGTGACAGCCTGGCACGTTGGGGTTCCTTGCTAGCCCCCGCGAGTCACCCTCCTTCTGTCCAGATGTGTTCACAAGCGTGCGGGCCTTCTCCACATGGGTCCTGCCCCTCTCCCTGGTTTCCGGAGCAGGAGGTAATGAATTTCCACGGTACTTCTGCCTAAAGAGACACTTTGCAAGTTGTAGTCTGCAAGTTACAGATTCAGAAACTTGAAAAGCAGAACACAGAAAGACCTTGTAATAGACCTGCAAAGATACCAATTCCCAGCTGTGTTTCCCCTGGGATCCTTCAGGGAAAGCCTGAAGGAGAGGTGGGAATAAAACACAGGCCAAACTGGAGCTGTAGTTCCGCCTCCAGAGTAGAATTCTAATTGTCTCAACTGAGCTTCTTATTTCCCTCAAGTAATGAGGAAAGTAAATTCCTCAGCAAAGTTCTAAGGCAGGATTGACCCTGGGAAAGCAATCTCAATGTAAGCCGAAATGTTTGAATTCTTTTTGTCCAGGGTGTACTCTCAATACTTTCTAAAGACTGTGGTTTCAACTGTGTTTTTTGGACCATGGGCAAGCTGTGGGTTTTTCCACAATGCCTCACTGTCCTCCATCCCAAGATGGCACCTTCTCCCACAAACATGGAGGCAAATCAGTGTGGTCCTGTCTCTGCAGTGACCTCACTGCTGGCTCCAAAGAAATGCTTCCAGAACCAAGCACCCAACATTTTATCTGATGAAACATATTCTTGTCCCGTTTTTATCTTATTATAATAATAACAGCTGCCATTTTTCTATCACATTATGGTTTCCAAAGCACTTTCATATTAGCCAGTGATGTACAAAAGGCAGGTATTAATAGTCCCATTTCACACTTAAAGTACTAAGATTGTCGTGACTTGTTTAAGGTCACAGAAGTGGTCAGTGGTGGGGTTGGAATCCACAGGGATCCTCTTTAGAAACCACAGCCCAACAATAGGCATCCCCCAGTGGGCACATCAGTGTCCAGGGTCCAGAGAGGACGTCCACATGGCGAATAATGCAACTAATACTTAGAGTTTCCAGTGGACTGGGAGCTTTCTGCTTGATTTTTGATAGCAGATCTTTTTGTTTTTTTAATCACACCTGACTCATTCGAAAACTTAAAAGTGAGTGAGTCAGTCCTGCCCAAGCACACCCAAACAGGTGGCAGGGTGATGGAGCTCAGAGTTATGCTTGTGGTTAAGCCAACCTGGGATTAAGTCCAGAGCAGTTAATTCTGCTGTGTGAAATACAAACAATGAAAAGCATATTTTTAATAAAAAACTAGAAAAAGAAATAATAAAAAAAAACAAGCACCCAACCTCCCTTCCTTAATTTTTCAGGGAGATGTGTACATATATTATACATATATAAATTGTATTTAAACGTGTTAGTTTTCCTCCTTTTCAAGGTCTTCTTTAATGTACAAATGTTTCTCTGAAGGTTGTGGCTGGCCCTGCACTCGGGTGGCAATGTGGGTTCAGTGCATGAGTTCTTGGCTAGATGTGACAGATAATTTGGGCAAAGGGATGGGAGAGAGTTGTCAGCACAGACGTTGGGTCCGTGAGAGCCATTGCTAAATGGATGTGAGGAGAAGGGGCGCCATGGAGATGAGGGCCTTTGGGTGATGCCTCCGTGCCACACCTGGGAATGGTGACTTTGGAACTGGCTGATGTGTTTATTTGGTGTGAGGTCAGCTACGGCTCTGAGGGCAATAACATGAGCCCCATAAAATAGACCCCTCAGGCTGGGCCTCAGCCTGCTTGCTGCCAAACAGGGGTGGTGGTCTAATAAGTGAGACGTTGCTGTCAGCTCTCTATAAGGGCCATTCACTCTGCAGATTTTACAGCCTCTTCCTTGCCCTTCTGTGTTGGTCCCATTGACAGCTTTTTAACTACCTTCTGCTTCTTTTGTATGAAGAGCAAGGGAAAAGAAATTTGATTTCTGTGCCCATTAAGCATTCTAAAAGAAGGTTTTGTGAAGAAGGAAGTCAAAAGCATTGGTAGAAGTTAGAAAAAAAACTCTAGTTATAAGGGTAGCAGAAAAAGATCTAAACTTCAGAGTGGACCACAAATAAATATAAGTTAATAACACAGCTCTCTTT
>NW_012155840.1:3429433-3471900 GCF_000956105.1 Propithecus coquereli
CGTATGGCGCTGTGACCCAGTTTTTTGGCTGCAGATAAAGGCCGCAGCTGGTGCGGGAATTAAAGCAAACCAAAAACTCGTGGGTTCGCTCCAGTGGTTCCAAGATAGAGGCGGACTCTACCAGGATTCGGATTAGAACCGGTTACTACGGGCACAACGCGGAGTACTAACCACTACAGGATACCAATGTGCCCCAAACCTATTAGTGGTCATTTTGCTTCCCTTGACTTTTTTTTTTTTTTTTTTTAAAAACAACTATTCCTGTCACTGCTCTTATGCTTGTCATTCTTTCATGTGTCACAGGCAGACCTAGGAAATTCCCTGGGAAGTCCCCTCCATCACAGTGCCTGCAGTTTTTCCATTTGAGTGTGATTCTGTTGGATCTTGAAAGATTGTTTGATCACTGGGAAGTTGTTATCACAAAATAGATTGTTCTACAGTAAGGAGACAGAGGAGGGCAGTGGACTAGGAGGTGGGGCTCTGTGTCCCAGTTTCAGTTCTGCCAGTGCAGCCAAGTGGCTTTAGGCAAGCTCAGTCATTTCACTTGCCTCAGTGGGTTTCTCTGTAAAATAGGACGCTGTGGGGATGATGCAAGTGAAAACATCTGCTATCATGTTCGTTAGCTCAAGAAATGATTCCTTCCCTCCTGCTCGCTTCAGTTTTCCATCTGTAAAATGAGGGATTGAGCTAGAACATCTCTGAGATCTTTTTAGCTCTAACACTCTGTGACTCTGTTGGCAGCACCTTAAGATAACACTCTGGTGAGTCTTAATCTAATAGATCACAACGAATTGTGATAGCATTGTGATTTTGACTATATTATAATATAAATTTAGGAAGAGATTTCCCTCTTTCTAATTTTTTATTTATATATTTTATTTTATGGCTTTTACTTTTTCAAGTTGTTACTAATTCTTTGTGGTATAAGAAAAAAGTATAACTAACTGGATGAAAGGGTACATTAGTTGAAAGCCAGGGAATGATGACGTTGCTACTACTACTACTACTAGTAACTGCTTTTATTGAACACCTACTATGAGTGAAGAGCCATGCCAAGCACTTTATAAATTTTGGGTCATTTAATCCTCACAGTAATCCTGCGAAGCTGTAATTATCATCTCCATTTTATAGATAAGGAAACTGAGTCCTAGAGATATCAAGCAACTTGTCCAAGGTTGTCACAAATTCTGAGGCCTGGCTACCTCCGAGCAGTGTGTGCTGACAAACAGACTCAAAAAACAAAACCCAAATCCCTAATTTGCAGCATTTGCTGATTTCCATGGTGTAAATATTCTTGCCACGGCTGATTTCAAGTTACTAACAGTTAAAACCAGTTCAAAAATTTTTTTGAGTATCTAACAGTCCACTCTTGCGAATCAGTAGGAGCCACTCCCAGTGCATCCCAGAGAGAACTTGTGCTGATCACGACCAGGCTACCCGGCCTCCTTGGATTATAGGCCAGGGCTGGGGGTGATCAGACAAAAAGCAAGAGAGGGGAGATGCTCGTGGACAGAGAAAGTAAGGAGATGACAGGTTCATCCATGTAAGCATGCATTCATTCACTCCACAAAGGCTTATTGCATACCAGCTGAGTACCATTAGGACACAGACATGAGCAGGATGTGCCGAAGCTGGAAGAGCCTGGAGTGTGTTGGGGTGAGAGAGACATATAAACAAATGATCGAGTGCACCATGAACAGAAGTACGAGGGAGTCTGTGGGAACCCTGGCGAGGGAGGAATTAGCTCTACCTGGCTGTCCCTGAATGATGGAGTTCCAGGTAACACAAATTTTGCCTCCTTTCTGATCTGTGGAAGGGCTTCCCTCACTGGAGAAATATGCTCAGCTTAGCTCTCTGCTTTTTAAAACTAAACAGAAAAACCAGAGACGGAGCCAAGAGAGGGACAGTGATGCAGAAAGTGTGCTCCTTGGAGTTAGGGATGTTGTCCGTGTCACCCCACGTCCCTGACACCTAGCACCATGCTGGGCACATAGTGGGCACTCTGTAATATTTGTTGACTGGATGAATCACTAATGAATGATTTGTGAGCTACAAAGAAGGTTGTCTGAAGGAAGAAAGGAGACCAGTGACAGTAGGAAAATGAGCAGTGTACGTAGTGATCCCTAAGCATATGGATGATTTTGAGTAATAGAGTGAGCAGAAGACAGAACATCGGCAGGGACTCCAGATGCCTCGGGTGAAGGAAAAGTACTCGGCAGAGTGGGTGTCCTGGAGAGATGCCACCTGGCGGGCGGGTAGGGACAACCTCGCCCAGGATGGTCTGAACATGGGACAAATCGCTGGCTCCCAATCTGAGAAAGAGGCAAGATGTTCAGATGTGTTTGGTGAGCTTGGGAATGCCAGAAATTACACACGTCATTGTTTTCTTTTACAGGTTCAGTATGGGAGGAGCTAAAAAGTGAAGTTTGGGGATGTTAATGGATTTCACTTGTGTGTGTTTGCTCTTCTGTTCCCTTGATTATCTTAGAGGAGGCTGCTGTTATGGAAAACCGGGGTAGTTTGAATATTCTTCCTTGGGACTTTGGACTGTTTCCATAAGAAGTGGATCTGCATGTGCATTTCGCTATTATATTTCTCATGGCAATGCCTTATAATTGTAGATGGTTCCTAGTTTCCAAAGACTTTCCCCATAATTACTTTTCCTACATCCTCAAAACAATCCCTTGAGGATGTTAAGGAAGATGCACGTTTCCACTTTACTAAAGGAGAAGCTGTGACTCAAAGAAGTCAAGGGACTCACCTGCAGTCACATAGCTAAATTCTAGAAGAGCAAAGGCCCAAGACAGATACTTCTCAATGCAGAGACCTTCTTATTCTCCCAGTTTCTGTTACGGTAATGCCTGTCTCCTGGAGCGACAAGTCCTGGCTGAGACACAGCAGTGGCTAGACGGCTCTTCGTACTATTTGAGAACTTCTTTTTCTGTAATGCAAAACTGAACCTGCCCGCCCCAGTTTCCCAGCCACCTCATGACTCAACGAGCAATTGCTTTAACTCTGACAAAATTAGGCCACCGCCAACCCAAATGGAGCCTGTTTTCAGAGTAAGACCCTGCGTGTAGGCAGCTCTTTCCCTGAAAGGATAACAAAAGCATGCTTGTGTGTGTATCTCACTTGATGGAGGGGAATCCCCAGTGAGGCCATTCTTTCCCCCTGAATTCTCCCAAGTCCAGAACGTATCCAAGTTTCCAAGATTATCTCGGAAGAGCCATTCATCTATGAAGATGGCCGAATTGTCTTCCAGCTCGGTAGACAGGGCGTGTGCAAGAGAAAAGGTGAGGGGGTGAAATGGGGGTGTGGGGCGAGGGCGAGGGAGGCTGAGGACAAAGGAGTGAGACCCGTGAGGAGAAAACTTGTGTAGACAAATGCTGACGGGGGAAGGAAAGAAACCAAAGGGCCAGCCCAGGCTCTGGGGTCCCATCTGCCAGGGACATTTTCAGCTGATTCTTTTTAGGACCTGTCAAGGTCTGCCTGGCAAGCTGTCACTTCTCATCACTTGGCTCTCACTGAGGATCTTTGTGTCATCACTGTCATGAAGAAAGCTGGCAACTGGCAAAGAATTTCCTGGGGCGCTACCTGATACACCATTATTCGCCTCTTATCATCTTAGCAGAGTAGTTACGTGGCTGTCAGAGGTAATGGAGACCATGCCACTAAGAAAATTGGCTGTAATTTATTTATCAATTGTTTCTGTATACCACAAAAGTGGCCTGCTACTTTACGGCTGGGTCTAAGGTATTTGAGAGCCCCCGAAGTTCATGGTTTTCCGGTATTCTAAGTTCTACTTATGGCCTTTCCTGTATATGACACACAACACCACCCTTGTGGCTTGCAGTCTGTTTTCTTCTTTGCTTTCTTTAGTCACAAATCATCCTGAGGCATCCCTTAAGTGCATTTGTATTGTTAAGTGCACCGGCTTGATTTGGTGTTAATTCAATTTGAGTGCCCTTAATATCTTGCGGGGGTGATGCAATGCAGGCCGCCCGTACCTTGTAAAATCGGGTCCCAGGTCTGCCTGCGAGCAAAGCACCTTTCCCATAGCCATTTACCAAAGTTGCTGATAAAATTTTCATAAGGGAAGCTTTTTAGTCTGACCCTATTGTGTTATTCTACCATTAAGTCTCAGAGAACTGAGCTGGCTTCTTGTGACAGCTTATCACATTCTCCATTATTGCTCCTGCCCGAGAGCTAACGGGCTGGGGGTAGTGCGAGCTCCCTCCCTCCCGTCCACTCTGGCCTGTTTTGGGAAAAGCTTGTGGGTCAGCACCTCAGGGCTAATGTGAGATTTTCTCTCTGTGGGTGCCCGGGAACAGAGCTCTCTTCCTGATGAACCGGCTCCTCTCACTTTGGGAAGCTCAAGGGGCCCTGAAGGACGTCACAGAGTCTGAGTGATAAGAAAGGAAGAAGGGAAGGGCAGGCTGAAGTGGAGAAAGAGTTACAAAGCACTTTCCTTAAAACAACACAGACAGCAGTAACAATCATGTCAACGCCACTCTGACACACAGCTTGAGTAGGGCGTTAGGTTGGGTATTTGTCTTTGGAATATTGGCTTTAGAGACCCGGCAACATTATTCACTCAGAAAGAACCGCAAGATCTGGGGCCAGACGCACCTGGGTTGGCATCTCAACTCAGTGGCTTCCCTGCTTTGTGCCTTTGATCAAGTTATTTAGTCTCGGAGCTCCAGTTTTCCTATCTGTGGAATGGGAATACCAACACCTACTTAATGGGCTTGTTGTGGTGATTAAGTGAAGCAACACACGTAAACACCATGGAGAGTGACTGGCACAAAAGCAGTATTTCTTACAATCCAGGAAGCTCTCAGAAGTCAAAGTGAGAAAACTGGGTCTGATAGTGCAAAATTATCTGGGTACCACAAGATGAGAAAGAGAAAGAGATAAGTCTAGAAATTCAGTCTCCTGACCCCCAACCCAATCTAGGTCTCTTTCCATCTTTCCCACTGTCTCCCCAGTGCCATCCATGGACATTGGGAGGTTGGGTAGATTTGGGGTGCACGAGGCTACTACTTTGTACTTCCTTGATTATGAGATTTCTTAACTGCAGACTAAGCTCTTCTAGGTCATTCTGTCTTGTTTTGGTGGCTGTGTCTAGGAATGGCTTATGCCTGTCTGACAGTGTGAGCTTTGCCCCTACCTGTCTCTGCTGCTTTGGGTGAAAAAGCATGGTGGTCTGAGGAACAGAAATGGGAGATGCTCTTTCAAAAGAACATTTTAAAATTATTGTTATAAAGGCAATACGTGTTCACTGTAGATGTCAGAAAAATCTAGATAAAATAGAAACACTATAGTGAAAGGGGAAAAATTATCTGTAATGCTGCCCCCTGTAATTGCGAGGTAGTGTGCTGTGTTTTCTCCCAGCCTCTTTTTCTGTGCACACACACATGCTTGCTTGTTCACGAACTTGCTCTCTGCAGTATATCGTGGTGGTTAAAAGCACAGTCTCTTGATCCACTCTAGGTTCAAATTGTGGCTCTACCACTTGAGCAAGATATTTAACTATTCCACTGTTGTTTCTGCATCTGTAAACTTGATTTCCTCATGGCGCCTTCCTCAGTGTGGCGGTTAAGAGAAGCAAACGAGTTAATCCGTTTAAGCACAGTACCTAGCACACAGTGCACACTGCATGGGGGTTTTCCTTTAAGGTTATTATATGCAACAGAAACCTGGGATTATACAATGTATTCTGCTGGAAGTGCAGTTTCTATGGGGGCAGTTTCTTCTTTGCTCACATTAGCTGCTAGACTATAATACTTTCTTAAACTGCTCACCCAAATCGAGTCTCAAAGTCAGGTTGAGCCCTGCCCACCTCCGGTTCGGCAGGCGCAGGCTGCATGGTGACAATCATGTCTTTATTTTCAAAAGGGTCTGGTGGAAATTAATCCACAAATCCCTACAGCCTGATTCCTGGTGGTGGTTGTTAGACCCATTTTATAGGAGGAAGGATTAAGATTAAGCAGGTATTGAAGTGGCTGCATGAGGTCTCCAAGCAGGCGAGGTGGACTTCCTGGCCCACATAAGTGACTGAGCCACTGCTTAGGCTTGGGATATGCTTTTATTACTTTGGGGATTTAGGCCTACAGGGAACAAGGAGTAAAGTTTAAAATCAGGAGAAAAGACTAGATCTCAGAAACAAACATCTCATGGAAAAGCTCTGAGAATCTTGGTGTGTGTGTATGTGTGCGCATGTGTGTGTGTGTGTGTGTGTGTGTGTGTGTGTGTGTGTATTAGCATTTTAGTGTTTTTAAACATCCTTTTGTAGGATTCAAACACGCTGAGGGTGAAAAATGGTTATTTCAACCCAGACCGGGCCAGGTAGCGTCCTCAGTCGGGAAGAAAGACGAGGATCCAGCCTTGCGAGTGCGTGCGCCCACGCGTGCACATGGACAGCACGCGCACAGAGCAGGTGCCAGAGTGCGGGCCTCTCGGGGTCAGCAGGAGGGCAGGCGGGGCCCAAGGAAGGGAGCTGGTTTTGATGAAATATTGGCTAACGCTCGGGGCACCGAAGGAGAAGAGGCTCTGGTCAGGGAACTGTGCTACATTGGAATTTATAATGGATTAGCTTAGCTGCCCCTTGATCTTCAAGGGTTTTTGGGGAGCTGAGGACCAGGCATTTCTGCCTTGATTTTCGCAGTGAGAAGAAACCTCTGGAACAGTAGTCTCAGCCTTTCCTTTTGCACAGCCTAAGGCGGTGAGAGCTTGCTATTGACACCCCCACTCGGGTCATTTGAAGGAGGCTGACAGTGCCCAGGAATGCTGACATGCTTCAAAACATCACACAGAAAAGAACCCACTCGAATTCCTAGGGGGAGTTGCTGTCGGCCCATCCCAAGCTGGATTTTACACTGGACGTGATTGCCAGGGCTCCCCCTCCCACAGCCAGGCACGAAATCCATATTCATCCTGTCCGTCTGCCAGACTCTCCTCTCCCTGTCCATCTGTCTGTCTGTCTGACTCTCTCTACCTCTCTCTCTGAGGCAAAGGGTATCCGCTCTCATGAAAAGGGGAGCGTGCCAGGATGTTCCAGATGAGCTGCTGCCAGCGATGTTGCTTTAAACTCCAATGAGCTGAAGCGGGCCGGGAAAGAGAGAGCGAGGGGTGAAGTCTGGTTTGATGTCTCGGCGCACTGGGGAGATGATTCATATAACATGAGCTCCTCCGAGGCCTTGGTTAAATCCCAGCCTCGCACCCCCGGCTGGACTGGAGCTCTGAAGTCCAGCCAAGGAGTGTTACTGGTCCTGCCTCGGCAAACAATGGGTGGGTCAGAGGCAAAAGGGCAGGGGAGGGATGATTCTTTCACTGGAAAAATTACCTGCTGGGAAAGAAGGAATCATATGATGTGTGTGGCGGGGAAGTCCAGCCAGGGAGGACCTGGATGTCATATTACAAGGCCGCTTTCAGAAGCCAAAAGGGACTTTTTATTGCCTGTGGGGCCTGAGGGCCCAGGCTAAAAAAAGAGGCTTTGGCGTGGTTCTAGAAGGCTGTGGTGGGCTGTGAGCAGAGCTCAGGATGGATGGCAGGCTGGTTGTGAGGAGAGGGGACACTGGGGATGGGGTTTGGCCATCCTCAGACTCACTCTCTAAGGTGGGAGGGAGACGCAGAAGACAGAAGAGCTGCCCCGTTTCCTCTCTAGCCAAGTGCAATGGGCCTCTGTGGCCCCTACTGTGGCCTTTGTATGACATTTAGCATGTCTGGCCACCCAACTCCACCCCTAGCTTCTTAAAATGTCCCTTCCTACTGGGCCCACTCTGCTTCTCTGACAGCAGAGAAGCTGTCCTTTCCTCTTTGTGTGGCGGTGGCATAACCATCTTCCATTTAGCAGCGCCCCCTCCCCAGTACCTGGGTAACGTGGGTTTGGGTGGGGAGACGCTGGGGAATGTGGCCCTGGCCCTGCCAGAGTGGTGGTTTAAGGACAGGCCCTGAGTCAACTTGGTCCAACCAGAACCAAACCTGGAACTTCTGTTGCAACTTTTGTTGGAATTTTTGGGACAGAGTTCTTTTTCATCTGGGGTTGACGAGAGGAGAGGACAAAAGCCTGGAGCTTCTGGGGGTCACCATGATGAGAAAGTCTGTGTGAAGGTGAAGCCACTGGCGAGGGATGCAGAGCGAGGTGATGAGTGGGGACAGATTTCTGACAGCGTCGTGTGAGCACTGGGCCCAGAGCGTGGCTGAGGTCAGGATCTGCCCCTGGGTTCCTCAGTCCTGCTGACTAAGAAATTCCCCTCCCTGCTTTCTTTTTTTCATCCAGTTTGAACTTTTCTGCTTGTTGTAAATGACAGCATGATGTCTACATATTAGCTCAATACGCCTTTTCGTCTTTCTGGACGGGGTGCCCTCCTCCCCTTTCCACGGCTCATCTATTAATATGTCTTTCCTCCAAAGCTGGGTCCTCAGCCTTTAGTGTTTCCTCCTCTCTCCTCACCCCCTCAGACTTTCCACCCTCTCTTGTGGTGTCAGCTGTGACCTCTGTGACAATGACCCCTCTCCTGCCATTGTGTTTGAGCTTAGATGTCCTTGCCTGTCGCCAGTGTCCAGTTTCCACTCGTGCAACACGTACATGCACGTGCACAGCTGGCCCAAGTCAACATGCTCCTCCTGCCCTTCTCAACGTCCCCGTCTTCCACCCTGGCATCTGGTCCCCATGGTCCAAAGTCAGAAATATCTTTGATTCCTTCTCCTTCTTCTGGCCCCTACATTGAGTCATCTTCCAGGTCTTCAAAAATTTCTCTTGTGTGTGTCGTTTTTTCTCCATCTACCGCCAGCGTCTAGTCTAAGATCTCGTCAGGTTGTCTCTCGCCTGGCTTCCCAGCACCCATTTCGAACCAGCCCACCGACCCAGCACCCCCCAGCTTATGTGACCCCCCCAGTACTTCTTTCCCCTCACAGCTCACCTGCCGAAACCCAATGCCTCGCTGCCGCTCACCTCCACGCCCTCAAGTGTTGCTTTTCATGGGACATGAGTCACAGCAGCACCTTGCTGAGATATTCATTTGACGGCAAGATTTCTTGGAGTGTGGGAAGTTAAGTATTTTTAGTAGAAGGTATTAAAAATAGTATTTTTATACTAAAACACATTAATCTTACATAAAGTAGAATGTAAAACTCATATGAATTTTGAAGATTAAACACAGATTCCAAAGACATTCTGAGATTGTAGAAGTCTACTTCTGGCCACCACCTGAGATTTCTGGGTTTCCTTTTCCTCTGCTTTGGGTAGAAAGTTTGGAGAAGCACTGGCGTGTTGAATCCAGTCTGACATCCTCGGTTCTGTGTCTGCCTCTACTAGCCCTATCTCTCCAACCGCCTCCTTGTCTCTCGTCATTTCCTGGAGGTAGGGAGCGCTGCTGGCTATTCTTTGAACTCAGGACTCACGTTCCCAACCTCATTTCATGCTGTGGCCTCCTTTTGCAAATGACCTCCCTTCTCCTTTTCCTTATCTTACCTTGAGTAGCCTTTGGAATCACATTAATAAATGGATTATAAACTGGACAAGAGTCACCCCCCTGCTCAAACCTTTTAAAAGGTGCCCTGCCCCCCCACCCCTCACTGCCGTCCCCTGGCTGTGGGATGAAGACGAGGCATGGCTCGCTAGCTCTTGCCAATCTGGTCCCTGCCTGATGCTTCAGCTTCTATTCTTCTTGTAACTGTCCCTTGAACTTTGCTGCCCTGCCTTCAAAAACCGCTACAGTGATCCCTCTTACCTCTGTGTCAGTCCTCTCCTTCCCTTGTCTTTACTCATTAAGACTCGGCTCAGGCATAATATTCTTGGCCAGCCCCGAGCAGGGCTCTATCTTAGCATTAGTTTGAACAGTCTTGCTTACCTCTTTCTCAGCTCATCGGATTGTGAGTGCCTAAATTCAAGAACTAATCATCTTGGTTGTTCCTACTACAATGTTTCTTAAATGAATGAATGAATGAACAAATATGAGGTATTGGGAGACTCAGGATTTAATGTCTCCGCCCCTTGTCCACATGACCTTGGGAAAGTCACTTTACCTCTCTATGCCTGTGTATTATATTCCAGTCAAGTCTGTTTCATGCATACATTTTTTTTTAACATGTATTTGCCTGAGGGCTCCTGGATCAATGGTTACACAGCTTGGAGCTGAAGACTGGGTCTGGGATTGAGACCGCAGATGAGGACCTGGGGCTGGTGAGGAGCAGGACCAAGGTTGCATCCTTCTCCAGGACGGTGCACCTTGCACAGAAAAGCACCCACAGACTCAGGTTTGGTGCAGCAGCCCTGGGTAAGGGTCAGCAGAGAGACAATTTGGGGTTAGACACATATTTTTATTCATATTATTCTGCCCCAGCCCAGAGGAAAGTTGTCAATTATATTTTTAAATTCCAAGAGCTCTTACTTTTTTGCTGAAAATCCTTTTTAAAAGCACTCTGTTCTCATCTCATGGACATAAAATCTTCTCTTATCTTTCTTAAAATAGTAATTATTTTGATTGTCTATATATATTTGTTTTGTTCCATGCCTTGCTTCTATTTCCTATGTATTTCTTTTGATCTCCTCCTTTTAGGTTAGTGGTTTTCCCCAAGTGCCTAAGAGTAGAAATCATTTATATTTATACATATTTAAGAATGAGGGACCAGAAACTAATTGAAAAATCCCTGTGCAGGGACTCTTGGGTGGTGGACCTTACCAAATTGTGATCCTGCAGTTGATTCGATGGAGGCCCTGTATGTCACTGTGGGCGGGTCTTTTCCATTGGAGTTGTCAGTTTCTGTGATCTCCCGTCTCTTCTTATCGCTGACTGAAGCAAGACAAGCCAAGTACAGAAAGGACTGGGAAGAGGGGTTTCAAAATTTCACGTAACCTTTTTGGTTTTGCTACAGCATCCCACTGCTACTCTCTGCTTTACCTGATAGTCTCAAGTCCAGAGCTCTTCTAGAACAATCTAGCCACTGTGCAAACCTCTTGTCTTTTGCTCAGATGTAGGGCAGATCCGTTGCTTGATATTACAGGGTGGTACGAAAGGATGTGGGATCTACATTCTCCATATAAGTATTTTCAATCAATCCCCCTATTTTCAGCTGTATGTTTTACTCCCTGCAGCCCCATATTCTGAGATACCCAGAATTGAGTGCCATCAATTACAGAGCCTTTCTAGTTCTCTGGTGCTTATAATCTTGCTTCTTGTTGGTTTCCATGCCCACCTGCCCCCATCCAGTTAGGCTATATTGATAAGCTATTAATATTTCCAATAATGTTTTCTTTGTCCTAATGGATGTATATCTTAAAAAATCATATTACTGGCATTTTAGTAAAGTTTTATGGGGGAGAGGGCAGAGATAGTTACATGCACATGTTAATCCTGCCATATTGAACCAGAAGTTGAGCTGATTTCCTTTTTTTTTTAATTCAATTATTACTATACAATTTCTATTTTGGATTTAGTTACTATACTTTCCGTGCCATTCAGTGTCCTGGACATGAGAGGCATAGGTTATTAAGTATGAAATGTCCGATTTCCTTAACTACTAAGTTAGACAATTGATATCTCTGACATTTCCCTTTGACATTTCTTGTTTTCTTTTTGTTGTGAAGGTACATCTTCAGTCTGTCAAACACACATTTTGGCTTATGATTATCTTTTAAGTTTTTTCTTGGAGCAATTTTTGTGAAACCATGGATAAGTCAAAAATTCATGTTATTTTCAAATATGAGTTCCATTGGGGAACCGATACAGCGCAGACAGCTCGAAATATCAATGAAGTGTCTGGGAAGGATGTGGTTAATGAACGCACAGTACATCAATGCTTTGAGAAGTTCCGTTCTGGTGATTTTAATCTTGAAAATGAGCTACACGGGCAACCTGAGACCAAGGTGGATAATGATGGGCTTAAAACTGTAGTGGAAGCAAATCCATCTCAACCTATGTGTGAATTAGCAAAAGGTCTGACGTTACTATTCCAACAATATTGGACCATTTGAAACAAATCAGCAAGGTAAAGAAGCTGGATAGATGGGTACCACATGAATTAAATGAGTGTCATAAGAGAAATCATCTTGAAGTTTGCCTTTCTTTGCTGTCACAACATAAAAGTGAACCATTTCTACACTGTATTGTTATGTGTGATGAAACATGGATTCTTTTTGAAGAAAAGCAAGCATTTGGCATGATGGTTGTATAAAGATGAAGTGTCAAAACACAGTCCAAAACCAAATGTTCAACAAAAAAAGCTAATGGTGTCTATTTGGTGGTCCAACGCTGGTATTATCCACCTCAGCTTCATAAATCCTGGTCAGCAAATTACAGTTTGCTACACACAATTGGATGACGTGATGAGGATACTTGTGAATCAGTAGCTGAGATTGGTCAATAGAGACAGGTCAATCCTCTTGCAAGACAACACTGACCACATGTCGCACAAACAACGCTGCTCAAACTACAGAAGCTGGACTTGGAAACTCTCTGTCATCCACCGTGTTCACCAGACCTTGCACCAACTGACCACCCCTTCTTCCAGGCTTTGGACCACTTCTTGTAAGGACAAATATTCAATTCTCAACAGCTGTGGAAACGCCTTTCACGATTTCATCACCACTCGCTCTCCAGGCTTCTTCACTGCTGGCATAAACAAGCTACTGTTAAGATGGCAAAACTGCGTCGATAGTTTAGGCTCATACTTTGATTAATTGTACTG
This sequence comes from Propithecus coquereli, assembly GCF_000956105.1. NCBI lineage: Eukaryota > Metazoa > Chordata > Mammalia > Primates > Indriidae > Propithecus > Propithecus coquereli. The sequence continues at coordinate 3,442,124 of NW_012155840.1, forward strand.
CTTCTTGTTTGAGATATAATAAACTACACTTTTGACTTGAAATCAGACATTTTATATTTAATGATTGAATGGCACTCTGATCTTGTTTGATTCTTATTCACCGTGAATATCTTTTTCATTCTTTCATCTCTCTGTTTTCTTTTAATTTCTCTCACAGACTGCACATTATCAATATATAAATGTACCCATAGAAGTAATGTTCAGCTAATCTGGGTCTCTGTCTCTCCTATGCTTATATTTATTTATCCCTATAGATGCCTCAGATCTATCCATCCATCCATCATCTATCCATAATTTATCATCTATTGTCCATCTACAATCTTCCACTGAAGAAGTCAAACATGTTAGCACATTCTTATGTCCCTGTGGTATCCACTCCTTTCCACCACCCCCTTGTTGATATTGTTTAAAATTGTTGTGCTGGGTTATTATGGGCATACTTATTTCCTTTTATTATCTTTGTTTCTTGTTTCTTTTGACAATAATAGACTCTAGTGAATTATTTGAATCCTTTATTTGCCACATTTCTTCTAGCCATCTCCTGGATTTACTTCTTACTGGAGTTTTCTAAATAGTTCTTTGTATGGCAAACCTTTTAAAGCCCTGTATACTTGAGAATATATCTATTGAGCTCCCACATTTAACTCATAATTTAGCTGAATATGGTATTCCATATTAAAATTGTTCTTGCTCATTGCTTTTGTTCTCATTGGTTTTGTTTGTTTGTTTGTTTGTTTTTTTAGCTTTTATACATCATCTTGCACTCATAGCTGCTGTCAGTTAAATCTGAAGTTGGTAAGATTCTAGGCCCTTTGAAGGTTATCTGCTCTTTCCCTCTGGAAGATTCTAGAATTTTTCTTCATCTACGATGTTCTTAAATTCCATTTTTAAGGTATCAAAGTATGGATTTTTCTCATCTGTCTTGTTTGAAACTTCCTTAGCCATTTTAATCTTTAATTATGAGAAATTCATTATTATTACATCTTCAGATATAGAAAAGATACATCTATACAATCAGCTATATACACCACGATGACTGCTGCCCCCTCCTTCAACTCATACTATCCAGATGTTGGCAGGTCTCCCATGTTTCTTCTGGTATTTTCTCTCTGTTCTCTCCCACTTCTTTCTGTTAGAGACCCAAATATTTCAGTACCCTAATTCATTATTTGGGTCTATACTTCCTGTTATTTTTGCATCTATGGTGTTCCTTATATCAACTGTTATATTTTTTATAATTAAAATCACTACTCTTTTCTTTCTTTTGATTTCCCATTTCTTCTTCACATTTCCAACATTGCCTGCTGTCTCTCTGAGGATATTTATCGTGCTTATGTATATATCTTGATCTGTCTTTTACAATACATCTGCTTTAAGTAGTATAAGTTGTTCATCCTGTTGTCTTTCCTTTCTAGCCGTTGAACTCCTTGGGTCCTCAGTCACTGGACTGTGAACTGGGCCAGTTCCTTTAGGGGTAACAGCTACTGTACCTTGTTATCTATATGAACAAAGGGGCTCAAATCCCACTTCTAGAAGAGGGCAGAGTGGGCTCCACGGTATAGTGCTCAGGGTCCGACAGAATGGTAGCTCAACACCCTAATTTTTTTCCCCTCTATTAGACCATAATTTTAGCAAGATACTCTTTTAAATACTTTGAAAAAAGCAACTTGGGAAGGAAAGGATCTCTATAGATCAGTTTTTCAAACTCTGGGTGGCAATCCATTAATGGGTCACAAAATCAATTTAGAATTAGCCAGCATTTAAAAAAAAAGAGTGGAAAAGAGAATAGACTAGGTTGTAAAATACAGAGGGCATCCCCCCAGTAGGCACATCGTTTTATCAAACTTTCTTCCATTTGTACAGAGCTGTGTGTACATGGAGTCACCATGGAAAGTACATTCTTTATTGTGAGTGACAGTCAAAATCCATGTGAGGAACACAGCTTTTGACTGTGATGCACCACTCCTGAGGGTCTGTGGGTGAGGCGCATGGAGGAGGTAGAGGAGTGAATGCTTCAGGCCAGCTGGCCAGTCTACTTTCTGCTTCAGCTCTTCGCCCTGCAGGGCTTGGCACTGCTCTGGTCTCACTCACCTCACACCTACCACCTGGCTGATGCTACTGGCATCTTTTCCACCATGGGGCAGGCAGTTACCCTCCAGAGGTAACATGGGAAAGTGCAGAACTCAGAGCTTCCCCTCAGCCTGTCCTCCATCCCTGTCCTGGGTACCACTTGCCCTGGGTTGATTTCACCATGTACTTCGCCAACCTATCCAACCCATCTCCTTTCTGTGTTTCTTCTTGGTTGACTGAGCGGGAGGCAGCCAGCTGCCCAGGCTTGTTTTCATTTTGTGGACAGAAGCAGAAACCTTGCAGACAGTCTAACCTCCAGCTTCCCTGGTCCTGTGCCCTACTTCTCAGCATTCTTTGTTTCAGGCAAACTTCACCCCCTCCACCCTGCCCCAGCCCCTCCCTGGGCATGTCCTCATGCTGGGTTTCTCTCCCTTCCTCCGTGTACACTATCTATTTTGACTTCTACGTTTGCCTGCGATTATTAGAAACCTCTGGCCTCAGCCAGCAGGGAAATTTATAGCTAAACAATTACATTGTTGAAACCCTGACAAGTCTACCCTGGTTAATGGCTCTGAAAATATGGGAGAGGTGTGAACAACTAAATCTATTAGGCTCCATATTGTGGGCTTACAAAGGCATACATGTAGGACTTGGTACTTTGATGGAAATTTTTCATTTTTCTTTTCCTCTTACGTTATTGTTCCAAATGCTGGTCTCACTCAATATGGATTCATTACCTGGAGAATGGCTTGGATATTTGGATAATCATCTCCTAAATAGTTTCTTTTTTCCCTTTGCTATTATGATTTTTGGAACTCAGCCAACCACAATGCAACAGGCAGGTAACCGACTGAGAAAAAAAGCAAACAGTGCTGGGTTACATTAGTAAATTATTGCATATTAGATGCAAGTGAAATTCCTCAACTTGCCAGCCTGGGAGAAAGCTTTTAATAAAGCAGCATGAAGAGGAAGGAGCTGCTTTTGAAAAGATGGTGTTATGGAATTTGGAGAGGAAAAGAGAAGCCTGGAGAATCCAATCGTCAAAGATGAAATCACATGTTGCTGCTGCTGGAAAGACAGGTACATAATGAGCGAGCCAGCCATGGGCAACCTGAGGAATGGGGCCTTCACCTTACTGAGGTAGATAAAATTATTGGTCCCAATTCTTCATTCCCTATAGTGGTGTTATACCTACACACCCTTGCCATGGCCTCATGGTGAGAGGAGGACACTTCCACACCCCTTGACTTTGGGCTTGGCCAAGTGATTTGCTTTGGCCCATGTGAGGTTAATGGATGTGATGTGAGCATAGGCCTGAAATATACTTATGAGTTTGTGCTTGTCCTGTTATGCTCCTTTCCTTTGTCATGGGAAGAACCTGCCTCATGTAAGTGCTAGTCCAGGGAAGATTGGAGACAAGTGGAGGAGTTCTAAACCCAACTCACAGCCCACAGGCTGGAGGCAAGTCCAGCCCAACTCAGGTTTAGGCTACCTCAGCAGCCAAAGCCCTCTCAACTCATAGATGTGTTGATTTCCACTGAGATTGCTTTCATGTGTGGTTGTTTGTTATGCAGCAAACCTGACTGATGCACTCACTGAACAGGGCTGTCCTTGGACAAATGGGGGAGGCATATAATGCTCTTTTCTGGGTTGATGCCTGAGTTTAAGAAGTTGAGGTAGTTTCAGTGCATAGAAAAAATCTAAAACATTGCTTTCTGTATGAAGACGTTGGCAAAGGGTACAAATTTGCAGTTTCTAAGATTAATAAGACTTATACAATATGATGACTATAGTTAATAATGTGTTGTATACTTGAAATTTTCCAGAAGGGATCTTAAGTGTTCTCACCACACACAGACACACACAGACACACACACACACACACACACACACACACCGGGGTGACAGATATGTTAGCTTGATTGTATTATAGTAGTCACTTCACAATGTATACATATATCAAAACATTACATTACACACCTTGAATGTATACAATTTTTGTCAATTACACCACAAAGCTGAAAAAATGACCAGTCCAAATGCAGTGCCATCTTCTCCAAGGTATGAGTCTGGAGGGGGAGCAGGAACAGTCTCCAGCACTTGTTGAAGTATAGCAAGGAGAATTAAGGGCTGGTTCTAGTGAGGAGCAGGGAAACAGCTTTCAAAATATTGCTTAGAGTGGGAGGTTGAAGTGAAGGCCTTTGGGTGATCTGCATGTAATTGTGCCAAGAAAAAGAAAAACAAGTTTGAGCACTTTTATGGTCATGGCTTGGGTGAAAGTGAACAGAAAGTCCACTTGGCCTGGAATAATGTGGCTTTTCAGTCAGCACTGGCAGTTTCAAGTCTCAGTCTTCGCTACTCAGCACAGTGCTAGACAAGTAGGGGATGCTCGATAAATCAACTTGTGATTGATAGATTATCTGGAAACTTAAACCTAATCACAGCATTGCCATTAATTAATTACATGATCCCAGAATCAAAGCTTAACCTCTCAGCTCCCTCACGTGGAAATGAGAATGAAACCATCTGATATTCCCTAGCCTCTGTAATTGGATGCAGGCTAAGATGAGATGAAGGTGGAAGAAGTCTACAGTGGCCCAGAAGTGATAGGATACTATTGTTTCCCCACAGGTACTGCTATATTGGGTGCTTGGTACTTGTGGAGCAAAAAAAATGCTGAAGCAGGAATGCAGGTGGTTGAGGACAGAGCTCAGCCTTGAAGGGGCCATAACTGGACATTTCTCGCTGTGGTCTCAGGAAAATGGACCAAGGAGGCAACAGCTATGTTGCTGTGTACTTCTGCTGCACTAATTTGTAAGGCCAAGTTAGGTCCCTAGGTTAAGAAATCAACCTTTTTATTGCACCCTAAGTTACATGCTGGGAGTTCTGATTTGATCAATAATTATTTTGTAAAAGCGTGTCCTCAACTGGCTGCGTTGTAGGACTAAAACCAGCCACATCTCTGATCCACAGTCCATCTGACCTCTTTGTAAAGATCCCCAGTGACATGGTGTTATGGTTTGAATTGTGTCCTCCTTAAATTCATATGTGGAAGTCCTCACTCCCAGTACCTTAGAATGTGATCTTATTTGGAGATAGGATCTTTACAAAGATAATCAAGTTAAAGTGAGATCATTAGGCTGAGCCCCAATCTAATATGGCCAGTGTCCTTATGAAGGGGAAAATGTGGAGACAGACACTCACACAGGGAGAATGCCACGTGAAGATGAAGGCAGAGATCAGGTGATGCTTCTGTAGGTCAAGGAGCACCAGAGATTGCCAGTGAACCACCAGAAGATTGGACAGAGGCCTGGAACAGGTTCTTCCTCACAGTCCCCATAAAGAATAGAACCTGTTGACACCTTGATTTTGGATTTCTAATTTCCAGAACTGTGAGACCATAATTGTGTTATTCAAGCCACCCATGTTGTGGTAGTTTGTTAGAGCCGCCTTAGCAACCCAATACACGAGGAATCTCTGTTTATGAAAGAGTTGGTCCTTTGTGTTGATAACAAAGACTTATAACAATGCTTATAATTTACCAGGTACTGTTCTAAGTGGTGAGGTTATCGCATTCCATGATTTAACTTACATTAACTCGCGTATTTCTCAGAAGAATCCTGTGAGGTGGGAACTCACTTTGCAGGTGAGGAAACTGAGGCACAGAGGGATTCAATAACCTGCCCAAAGTTACTGTGTCACTATGGCAGAGCCAGGACATGAACCCAGGGGAACTGGCCTCAGAGTCTGAGCTCTTGCCTTCCAGGCTTCTGATATAGGCCACTTCTAATAGTGTCAGCTTATTCTTACAGAGAGCTGAAATCTTTGCTCCCTGGAATAACACAGAGGGACTTTATTTTCAACTCGATAGGATGGCCTCTCTGCTACATTTATGATATGGTTTCCAGAGCTTCTACCTTCTATGGTACTTTCCACTGAACATGCCCTACTTTATCAACACCACTATGAACTACCTTAGTTATCCAGAACCAAGACATCCATATCCCCAGATAAAGTCTGATTCAACTGGAAAATGGGGAGGTTATCACATTCCATGATTTAAATATTTTATGGAGTTTTAAGAAGTTCTATTATATTAATGATCATATATTAGACTTTTAGTCAACTAACAGACCAAGTCAAAACTCACAGGTATTAAGCTGGTATCCTCTTGTCTATACAGTTGATTTTTTTAACTGAATTAATGGACTTCGCATTTGTCCCTAATCATTTTGTTTTTTCCAGCATTTTAAGAGTGTAAAAATTATTTGAACCTTGAGTCTATAATTCATGGTCACTTATCATCATATAGTGGATTTTTTTTCTTTTCCTTGTTCTTATTTCAGACAAGAGTATTTCTCCATTGGGGTATGTTGTGGGCAGCTAGTCTTCTGGGAAGTTATGTTATTTCTACCTAATTCAAGGTGACTTAAGCCAAGCATTTGTCTTAATGATTTGAAAATGTCAGGCAATAGTTTGCATGTGTGTGTCTTTTGGTATGTATACTCTATTCCAATTTTTGAAAACTTGGTTTGCCCATATTTTTCTTTGATTTTTGTTAAGCTCTTTAATTGTTTCCTATCACTTTTTCTCTGTCTCTGAAATAGGAATATTGAAGCATGCACAGATCAAAAGATTGCACCTTGTTCCAGGCTTGATCTAACCAAAATGAACACTGTTGTATCTCTTTCTCTGTATTCTTCCTATGGTGATGCAGTTAGTCAAAAATTCCAATCTTCTCACCTTTCAGGAGTTCTTGGAAGATCCTCCTTTATAAGAAACATCCTCAAGCCTGGGAGAGAGAGAAGGGCTATAAACAAGTATTCTTAGTGTTTACCAAGGACTCTGGAATTCTTTTCACATTTTTGGCTCTGAGCCCTTAACAGTAGAAATAAGTCCCAAAGCCACCCCAAATCTCCTTCCTTTCCATAGGGGGTGACTTTTGTCTTCTTGAAGGCATTTAGGCTTTTCCACTGCCACCTGCTGCGTTTCTCTGCTGCTTGCTGTCCTCAGTCACTAGCTGCTGCCTCTGTTTTCCCTGATGTGGGGAATGTCTTTGTTTCAACTGATTTTATAGCTCTTATAACAGGCTCTGATAAAGTTTCATCTGGCTATTTTAAATTTATTTGCAGCTCTCCGTCTTGAGGAACTTAGAATCCATTTCCTGGGGCTATGTGGAAGCACAGAGTTACATTTAGAAACACTCCATCCTACTAATGGTGGACCACTAAGTGGTCCAGATAAATTTCAGACATTCCATCAGAGCCAAAATTCTTCTCACTGCTTCTTCTGGGAATCCCAGTGGGTTCTAGCCGGGACATTGTCAATTGTTTTCTAGCATCCATTCTTCCTTTCTTCCTTCCTAATAAAACCCTGATCTTCTTCAGTGATTCAACCCCCACATCCAACGCAGCCAAGGGAGGTCTATTGAATCCCTGGTTTCAGGGGTGTGTCTTGGTTGGTCCAAGCTATCTCTCTTGGTGATCAGAGCCTAGGACAATTCATGTTTGATGGACCCCTGTCAACTGTTGGTATAGGGGTGGGCATGGAAATTGGTTGGCCAAATAAGACTAAAGGGAAGGACTTTTATTCCACAGTTGGGAGAGGGTTTTTGTCTCTTGCTCACTGGACATGAACAAGGAAAAAGGTAGCCGTAGATGCTGTTGATGGCCAACTTGCAACCATGAAGCCAGCCAGCCTGAAGACAAAGCCAACATGTGCAAAAGGGCCAAGCTGAGAAAATTTCGGAGCAACAGAGCCGAAATACATTTCTTTACTGTTTATACCTCAAAGGGTCTAACACATCTTAATTGACACAAAATAAGAATCTTGTGGTCTTGCCAGGTACAATAGAGCTGCTGAGGTGGATTTGCATGAGGAAAATCCAGGTTTTAAACGTTGAAATGTCAGCTATGTTTGAATAATGTAACTAAAATGTTTGCTTCTTATTGATTAGTTTTTTTAAAACTCCAAGACAGAACTGCTCATTGAGTCCCTAAATGACTCTTCTCCACTGATCCAATATCTTGTCTCAAATATTTTATCTGAATATTCCACCTACCTTAACTATAGAGTGGAATGGTCACATGGCAAGCTGGTCATGTCTTATAAGAGATATGCAATTATAAGAACCTTTAAAAACCCTGAAAAATCCGCTCTCGATTTTGAAAAACTGTCTAAATTACATTGGAAAAGGGAAACATTCAGCATTTTCAGTCGGCATGTATGACTAGAAAAAAAAGAAAATATATTATGGCGTTGCATTTCTAGATGACTGCTGTTAGGAAAGGTATTTGCTGTCTTCCTCATAAAACTGTAAATATTCTTTATAGTATAACACATCTTTGTTGACTTGGAGAACTTGGAGAATGAGGGGCTTTATGCTGTAAGATGATTATTTCCAGCATTTCTAATCAAATAGCTTATAAGGAAGTGAATTTTATATGTTCCAAACCGGTTGGATACAGAATCAATTCATTGACATCTTCATGGGAGATACGATGGGTTTTTAAATTTTAGACATTCAGTCTCTTTTCTTTTGTGACAACTTCATTTTAATGTCCAAGGGATCGGTAGCCTCCGATTTCCTGAATCCCAAGTTCTCTCTGTCTGATGTAAATCTTCATCGCTGTTACCGACCTGGGTATGGGGTAATGTGCTTTTTTAAAGCAAAGTGCCAATTTTTGAAAAGAATAAACTTTTCAAGTTTTATTTCAAGTAATCAAAGTATAACTTCGAGGTTTTCTTTTAGCAGAACTTATAAATCTGTAGTGTATGTGTTTGTGCACGCTCGTGTGTGTCTATGTCTATATACACGCATGCATGAGCTTTTTATACACCAGTAACGAGCAATTTAAGAGATGTGGTAGCATAGACTGGACTGCGCATTCTTTTCTTGAGTGAGAGATAATAAATCATTCTTCTCAGGTGGAATGTTTTATTTATGCTTTGGGATTCCATTTTATCAAGAAAGCTTTGGTTTTCCTTTTTGGCTTTGCCTAAGCTGTGCTTTTGCAAGTAATTCAAATCAAGCTGACATTTACTAGTGAGGACATGGTCCATTCCAGTCTTAAACAGTGCAGCTGTCGCCACACCAGTTTTGCTTGGACTTTTCTATTGTTGACTATGTGTACAATGGCAGTGGTGTGTGATTGCAGCTTGTTTACTGTTTGTCAGTCAGTGGAATGGAATCACTATCCGCTCCCATGCTATAAGAATTAATTATCAAGGGTTTTTATTTTGTCATTAACAGAGTGATAACTTAAAATCTGCGCAATTAGGTAGGCTTACCATAGTCAGGAATTTAAGATTTTAGCAATGGGTTACATGCTGAGAATGTTCCTATTTTCTAAGACATTTTCACACCCTTATCATTTTGACCTCACAAGAATCTTGGGGAGTCAGCAGAGCACATGTCATTATCCCTGTTTTATAGTTGAAGAAAACAACTCAAGGCTGTAAAGTGATTTTTTCCCCAACGTCACAAGGTCACTCAGGAAAAAAGTGGCCAGTCCTGGGACTTAAACTCAGAGCTCCTGAGTTCCACTCTCTTTCTACCACAGGGAGAATCCTAGTTTGAAACGATACTCTGAGATCGTGTCCAAAATATTGCCTCTGTTGTTCTTGACATTGATATTTACAGATATTCCATGGAGATTTTGAATAACTCCCTTTGGAAAGGGAGTAGTGGAGCTTCTAGAAAGACCTAGCCTCTATGCCTGTCTTTCTTAGAGGCCCAGAAATTCGCATTCTCTAGGAGTGGAGCCCTTTAGCTTCAGGTGTTGAAAGGACCTTCAGCGGCGTTAGCTCCCCCATGAAAGAGTTACAAAGTTTCAACATTCTTTCTGTATCTAAGAGACATATTTTGTCCTGATAACCATATCTCCTCGCATTCCCTGTTGTGATTTCAAGAGCTGGTTCAGCTAACCAATTTTCAAGTGTCTTTTATACACTGGCAGGGCTCAGTCCTCCTTTTAGTGATCTCACCGTGATTTCTCGTTTACAGGGACTGTATTTGGGGGCAAACAGTCGATTTTGTGGAGATAAGTGATAGACTAAAGACACTGAAACATTGTTTTTCTACCTGAGTTACTCTTCTCTTACAGAATATTCCATTGAGTGAATGCTGGACACACGTGGTTCCTTTTAAACCCGAATCAATATGTTCCAGAAGTTGTGCTATTAACATTTGAAATCTGTAAAGCAGAATGCTTCCAGTAAAGGTTGTTTCTTTAAATTAGGGAAAGAGTATCTTGGGGTCCTGAGCACCATTTTTGTTTAACTTTGAGAAACACCTCCTGGGTGGCTGACTGCTCACTATTCTCAGCTGCTGATAATTTCCTACTCTTTCTCTCTTTGGCTGCCTGCCTTCCCTGTACCTTAGACACCCCAGAGATACCTCCCAGGGCTGTGCAACTCGCGACCCTGCTTGTGTTCCTCTCCCTGCATTGCGCTCCCCACCCCTTCACCCCAGTATTCCTGGTTGTGCTCTCTGTCTGCCTCATGCCATGGCTCAGCCTGCGGGAAATGACAGTAACAACCATTTAGTAGGCCCTCGTGTCATTGAGGTTCATGCATTTTGGCAATTGGCCCTGCATCGCACAGCCGCAAAGTGCAAAATTTGAACCCAGACCACCCTCCTTCCAATTTGCCATATCGACTCCTTAAACTTCCTACTGCCTGTGCCATTTGTGATGAGTCATGGGCTCCCCTGGTGGTCTCTGGGGGCAGGCCTGAAGTGGACTCTGTCCTTTCACATGGTCATTGACAATTGGATATTGGATGTCATCAAACCCAATTCCTTCATTTAACAGATGGAAAAACTGAGGCAAGGAGGCTGTAAGGCTGGTGACTTAAGAGAGCATGGTAGAGTAGAATGAACATGGAATTTCACAGTAGTTCAGGGTGCAAGTTCAAACTGGTAACTAGCCAAGTGGCCTTGGCCAGGTCACTGATCTCTTTGAGCATCAGTTTCATTGGCTATGAAATGAAGATCATGACATCTACAGAAGTATGTGTATACAGTGCCTGTGGTAGGTTGTAATAACTGACACCTATTGTTGTGATTACCAGTCTCTCTGCCATGTTGCTGGGATACTGGGAGGGCCCCACCGAGGGCAGTGTATCAGACTGTCCCAGGCTGGGGAAGAAGGAAGTAGCTCATGTGTTCCCCTGTCCTTGTCTCTACCTACACTCCCTCCCTAAGTGATCTCGTCCTATTCCAGCGGCTTGCTGCATTTGCCAGAGCTTGGTCAGGGAAACAGAAGCCACTCTAGGTATTACAAGCTGTAATGTTTTAAATCAGAGAATTAGAGGCTTACAGCAGTGTTGGAAGGGCTGGGGAGCTAGGGCTCGGGGAACTCCAGCTGCTGCCCTCAGCTGCATGCTGCACTGAAATCTGTAATTCTCAAATGCTTGCCCCTAAGTCACTGTAATTTCAAGAGGCTGTAGGAAGCCAACACCACTGGCCTACAGCTCCAGGACAGGTGATTCACTAAGGATTGCCTGGAAACCCCTGCATCTGCCGACTGACCACATGTCTGCCTGGAACTGATGCTGGACAACACCGGCTTCCAAATCTTGTGCAAGGGCTCTTAGAGACTGACTCTAACCCACAACCACACTGGGAAGGTTTCTGGGAAATGTGTTTCCAGGCTCCACCCCTGTGATGCAGAAAGAATGTAGCAGGAGATGACGTGGATGCTGGGTTATCAGCTGACAACCAAGGCGTGACTTGTATTCATCTTTTAAACATGTTTGCAATCCCCACTACATGTAAAACACTGTCACAGCGCAAGAATGCATGAGATCAAGTCTCCGTGATGATTGCAAATATGAATGTCAGTGCTAATGGGATTCAGTAGTCTTTTTTCTCTTTAAAAATTGCTTTTTTAGCAAAATGTAGGGAAATAAAAATGAAGAGAGAAGGAAACAAATGGTGGCCTCACTTTTGTCTACCTTTCTATCCCCACTTCTCACCAGTGAAGTTAATTTTTTTAAATTAATCATTCCCATTATTCACTGAGTCTTTACCAAGTCTGACATGAGTTTCAAATATTGGCTTAGAGTAGGAGCTATAATCTGACATAAAGAGAGAGATTCCTAAATTATTAATAGTAATTCCCCAAATGTCTGATGCATTGAAGCACTTCTAGGGGATTAATACAATGAAGAAATACACCTTTCCTTTAAAAAGTCAAAGACGGATGATCAGGGCAATAGAAAAAATGATTTTTGTGGAGTAGGGAATTGTGTCCATGTTCTTACTTTTGGCTATTTCTTTTTTTTTTTTTTTTTTTTTTTACCCCATTTCATCACTATCTTGTTCTCCAGTTCCCGTTTCTCTCCTCACCATTTGTTCTTCTTGTTCCTTGCTTTTCCAAGGGGTCTTGGCCACAGCCAGTGGTGGTCTTTCCCCACCCCAGGAATATGGGTCGTATGACCGTAAATCATCATGGATAACATGAGTGGCTGATGATAGCTGCCTGATCAGGCCAGTAGTTCTCAGGATGTATCCCAAAGCCCTCCTCTGTCCCACGTATATCTTCATCTCTGGATTTCAAATACAGATAATGCACAGGAAGAGATAAGAGCCATTTTTTTCCAGCATCCCTTCCTCCCACCAAAACTCATCCAATGGGAAAGAAATCAGATAATTAGGACTTTTTTTTCATTAGAAAATTTGCAAGATGAGGCCCAAGAGGTAGAGCATGCCAGATGTTGTGGAGAGCGTGACCGCCCAGTCCCTTCGGCCACACATGCTGAAGTCATGAAGTTGGGAAATCTGACTCAGGAGTCACCGTCCAGTGTGGGAGCTGACAAAGCACCAAATGCTCTGGGACAACTGTTTCAGCAGTCTGTCCCCAGAGCACAGGCCTGGTCTGAGGACGTTCTCAGACAGGGGTCAGTCAGAGGGGGACTGGAGAGTTGGGGCTACTTCTGGCACATTCTGGGAAACCCTGAAAAGCTCAAAGAGTTTTGGATGAACTGTGGGCTTGACCTCCCTGTGGCTGCAAGGGAAGGCCTGTTGATGCTGTTGATTCTTCCTGAACACCTGGAGCCCACCTGCGTGAATGCTATAGTACCTTGGACGTGCACACCTAAGACGAATAAGAAAGCATGTCCGATAGGGTTAAATGAGAGGAAGGGAGAAAGCACATAATTCCATGCTTTTTCTGTTACTGCTACATCTTTATTAAAATTACAATGTGAGCCAGTCATCACTCTATAAAAATTGAACAAAGACGTAAGAGGGAACAAGGTTTGGAAACATAGGCTCTGGGTTCGACTTGTTCCTTGCTGAGCCCAATTACAATCAGTTCCTCTCTGTCTTATGCTGCTGTTCCAGGTCTAAGTGGAACATTTACACCAGTTTTTATAGATGCAGAAGGTTTGAGCTCTTTGCTCATTTTCTCCAGTCTTAACTTTACTTGGCAAAACACAGAGGATCCTCCTCCTTGGCCTTACGAATCAGCTCTGGGACTACTCCAGCGTTGCCTCTCTTCCCCAGAGACCAGAACACCCTTCTGGGCTCACATGGAGAGACATTCCCCAGACACGAGGTCCTATAGTCAACATTGCCCCAGTGACCTGGGTCTCAAATGAGTTTGCGTCACAACCACCTGGAAAACTTGTTATAAACGCTGATTCCAAGCTGCCAGCCTCCAAAGCCTGGGCGGGCCCACACTGCATCTTTATGTGTGTCCAGGTGAGTTTGACAGAGTTGCTGAGAAGCGCCGGTCTGCCTGGGACAGCTGCACCGGGAACTTCTTTTCACAATGATGCTTCCACATCACTTCTTCCTTTGGTTCCCCCTACCCAGCAGGTGCGGACGTCTGCTAACAGAAGTTCTTTGCTATCTGTCAGAGCGTTTTACAACTGGCTTTCTGCAGAACAGTAAAAAACAAAAGAGTTCAGCTTAAACTTGGCCAAACAACTTTTACCAGAGCAGTAAAGTGATTTCCTCACTGGGCTCTGCTCTGCGGCAGATCTGAAAAGCTCTGTTCATTCTGGACCCTTTTGCAAGTTTACCCTGGACCCACCTTTGGCAAAACTCACCCTGCAAGAGACCTGGACCACCACGTGGAATCTGGTCTCCGTGGGCCATCACGCTGGCTTATTTCAGACCTGTGTCCCTGGGGGTGGGTGGGAGCTGGCTGAGGCCTCAGGCCAGCTGGGTAGCAGAGCTTCGTGCCCAGCTAGCTCTGTGCTGCCTGGTGGCCTTTTGAGCTCTGCAACATGGGTGGTCCTCGCGCTGGCAGAGCGCAAGGCTGCGGGAGTTCACGGCCCCCTCTGGGGGACATGACGAATGGCCTCGCTGACAAAACGTGGTCTGCTTTCCATCTCTGAGCCATGAACGGTTTCATTTTCAAAGCAGGAAAACAAACCACGGGAACCAGACACAACACACCCAGTCCACAAACGACACAGCCATTTTCTCGTCTCAAATAAGGGACCTGCGAAGGTAAAAGAAAAACGGCTTTGTTAGAATTCTTTGATGAAAAGCAAATACGGAAAAGTCAACCAGAGGTTGTAATGAGACTTCCTTTGCCTTCCCTTGCCGGTCCTTTTCCTGACCTGGTTGAGACTCCGTTTTCTCTGGTGGGCCGACCTACCTGACACTGGCCTTTTTCAGGGGATCCTGGATTGCACTTCCAGCCCCAGAGGCCACTATGGAGTGGGGGCGCAGGCGGGAGGGGGCGTTGCAGGCCCTGTGGTGCCCTCAGTACTCCCGCACCCAAGTGGCCCCATTTCCATCTGATTCATTTAACACTGTTCCACTAAAATCGCTTTTGAAGAAAAGGTTTGGTAGTTAAAGAGCATTTGAAATATCTAGTCTGCTCTGATCTCACATACATCCTAACGGGCGGTTCCAGTGAAGACAGGAGGAGGAAAGCACAGCAGTTTAACAAGGAGAGCATTGCTCTCTGTGCCTCTCCTCTCTGCGAGGTTGCCCACCACTTCCCTCTTTAACCATCTCTGCCCTCCTTTAGGGGTGTGCATGATAATTTAAGGCTGAGCTATCAAGAGTCCGAAAAAGCTGGTAAAGAATGATGTCTCTGTATCTTGTGACTGACAAGACAAGCATGCCGGCTAACCAATATAGTAAGTGAGTTCCCTGCCTCAGCCTCTCCTGGGGGACAGACAGGTCTCTGGGACGCCTGGGTCCTGTGTGCCACACTAGCTCATGGACACAGAGCCTATCCTTTCCATTTCCCTACAGCAATATGGGAAATATAATAGATAACTTGGGGTGGCTGTGTGATTGATAATGACTCACTCTTCTATGCCCCCTTAAGTGAGTGCCCCCCATTGGCCATGTGTATAAGAAGAGGCTTTGTTTTCCTAGCCATAGCTAACTGAGCCAAACTGGGCCAGTGGATTCGTCTCTTGGTAGCGGTTAGGAGCATGGACTCAGGCTGAGACGGGAGATGTGGTGAGAGGCAGGGTGGTAATCGTTGTGGGCAGAGGGCACCATGAGCAAAGGCAGGGAGGCATAAATGAAGACAGAGCACCTGCAGAGCTGGAGGAAGCACCTGGAAGTGGGGCTGGGCCCCTATTGCATCAGATTAGGATATTTGGAATATTGTCTCAAGCATTTGGCATCTATCAGGATGTGCCTTAAACAGGGAAATAAAATAACCAAATCTAGAATTTACAGTGTTCACTCTAGAGGCCCAGCAAAGATGAACAAAGATTGGGGAGGTGGTTAGGAGGATTTCCCACAAAATCGTTCATTTGTTCACATTTGAAAAACCTTTATGGAGTGAGTGCTCATTGTGTGTCAAAGGACAGGGGAAAAGGGTTCAGACTGTGGAGGTCAGTGTGACAGAGAAGGAGGAAGAGAGTCACAGTACAGACCCGACAGAACTTGGTGACCCATGTGATGTGGGTGTGGGTGTGGGGGCAGGAGCCCAGGATTACTTAGACCACAAAGGGACTGATAGGACCATTATTCCAAAGGGGACTCGTAGGAAAAGGAGCTCTTTGGGACAGTAGGCCAGGGGGAGCAGTCTTGGGGTGTATATGGAAATGAGTTTTCTCCTTAAAGGGTGGGATCATTCTATTTTAACATTCAGAGGACTTTCAGGAGACGGTATCAGTCCACATCTTCTGCAAAACTAATGCTAAAGCAAACAGGTATATTACATGATGATGTGAAACCATCAGAAAGTGTTAACAGGGAGGTCATCAAAGAAGCAAGTTATTAGAAAGGAATGTGACCCCCATACTAATGGGAAGTCCCTTTCAGGAGCAGTTGTGCCTCTTAATGATTCAGAGCAGGGCGAGGACACAGTCACCCTCAGTGAGTGTGGGCTTCCTTGGACAACCTAGATACACATTTGGGGCCCATTGAAAAGTGCTGGCTAAACTTCTTTTGGGGAAATATGCTCATAATAGAAGATCTTTTTCCAGTTCTTTCTCCTACTCCTGTTCTTTTAGAACTTCCCTCAAAGGCTGTCTCCCAAGCTTCTGAAATCCACCCTTCTCTCTTTCTCTCTCCCTCTCTCTCTTTCTGTTTCTCTTTGTGCGTCCCTTTTTTTATCTGTCTGTCTGTCTCTCTCTCTCACCGAAATATGGGAGGCTCTGTGAGTTATTAGGATAGTTATTCTGCATCACCTACTTCCTCATGGAAATGAAAGAAAGATGTAGCAGTGGGGAATAATAGAAAGAGCAGGGACTTTGGTGCCAGAAAAACCCGGTGTTGAATACTGCATCTGATATTTGCCAGTTGTGACCCTGGGCAAGTTACTGAACTTCACTGAACCTCAGCTTCTTTAAAACTTTATAGGGCTATTTGAATATTAGAGGGGAGGTGTGTGTGTGTGTGTGTGTGTGTGTGTGTGTATAAAATATATGTAAAATAATATCTAGTACTTAGTAGGCATTTGATAAATCTCATGAAATTAGCATTATGTGACAATACACCGTGAAAGTCTCTCTGCTTCACTGTTCATCATAGTAAATAATGGTCCTAGCATATCCTCCAACAGGTAGAATTCTCTAGAAACAAAACTTTAGCAAATATCAGTGTGGAATTTATTCATGTTTTATTTAATTGCTTGGGGCATTTAATGAAAGAATGAATTATTAAATGAGAACATTGATTGTTCCCTGTGTATGGCAAGAAGATCTCCTGTGTATGCTTAAAATAGCTCCATAAAATGTAGAGCAGGCTATAGTAAATTAAAGAAAGAAGTAAAAATGAAACAAAGATTGAAAACGCAGTTTAGCCTGTAAGTCTGCATAAAATGATGGCCATGCCCTGATTATCCCACACTTCCACACCCAGGACTGCTGGCCGTCTAGACCGATGGTGAGTCCAGAGCAAAAGAGGATGAATTGTGCCCTCTAGACCCTTCCACCCTGCTCCAACCTGCTCTGTGCCCCGGAAGTCTTGCTCTTTGGCTTTTGGTTGGGTTTGTCCAATGGAAACCCTAGAAGGAGATGGAGAGAAGGAAAAAAGAAGGCAATGAGATATTTCCCCCATGGTCCTCTCAGCTGAGGTCACTTCCCCTCTCCTGTGGGGTCTCACTCCATGACACGCTCCTCCCAAGTTCTAGAAACCACTCCCTTCCTTCATCCCTTTGGGCCTAGAGGTAGTATTAGCTCCCTTGTGTTTAGACCCAGAGCACTGCACTATCGAGAGTGAACCAGAATGTGGTTCACTCTGCCCACATTTGGTAGATAGTCCTTTTATTAAACTCTTCTAGAGTTCTCATTTGAGCATACCGTCTGTTTCCCACTGGGATCTAGACTGGTACAGTGCACACTGATACAAGCCAAGTCTCCCTGCTGTCAAAGGCTGAGAAAATCGGCGGAAAGGAGGCAAAAGGATAAAACAGAATATGAGAAAGAAAAAGAGAGGTTTATGAGGGTAATGAAGAATATTGTTGGGGGAGAGAGGAGTAGAGAGGAAAGATACAAACTGGGGGACACAAACTGAGTGGATCGTGAGACATGGGGGGAAAGAGATGAGCCACGAACCTAGCAGGCTGCCGCCCATCACACAGAGACTCACCTGCCCTTGAGAACATCCTGAGAGTCAAGGTAAAGCCACACAAGCCACTCCACATGGGTGAGTCGGAGTGTTTAGTTCAAGGGGAAATTGAGTCCCACTTAGGTCAGTGATGTCAGTGATGTCTGAGCACTTCACTGTATTGAGACATAATCTCGGAGTTGATGGTTACAGTTTATATAAGCTGGTGTCTAGGAGATAAAGCTAAATTATAGTCCATATATTCCAAAAGGGAAAGCAATATTCATTGAGGGCCTACTCCTTGTCAGAACAGGTATATTTCAATCCTCATGGCAGCCTGAAAGTGGAATAGCATTATCCCCATTTTATTAGGTGTGTTCAGTGAAATTAAGTCACTTGCCTGAAGCTACACAGCTAGTATGTTTCAGAGGCAGGGGCTGAACACAGCTTTTCTGATTTCACTGAGGAACAATACTATCTCAATAAAGGATGAATCTGTACCCAGAACGATCTGTGAACATTTCTAATAGTTGAGGAATGATTATACACTTCTATGTTCTGCTATTTTTTCAAGGGCAAACCTTGCTATGACCATATTTTGTATAAGGTGTACCATTTACGATGAGGCTCATTGAAGTAAATGAGTGGCTCTCTCATAGTGCATCTGATCTATGTTATTGGAGAGCATTTGGAGGTAGGACAATAGCTTCAAATGGAGAGAAAGAGAAAGACAGACAGAAAGACTTGCATTTCCTCCCTTTTGTACCGCATGTATTCTGCCCAGCTGGTGATCAGCTCTGTGTTGGTACCAGTCAGGTACATGTTAGAAAATGTTATATGGGGCCAGCAGTCAAAAGCACCTATTGTGAGAAACGAGGGGATAGAAGTCTGAGCTTCAAGGTGAAAGAGACATGGAAACAATCAGCCTCGCCTTTCTAACCAAGTGTTGTGTTCAGTGCAATCCAACAGTTGCTGAGTACACACACGGCACAGTCTAAATCAGAGCTTGGCTATCTTTTAGCTCTGTGACTTTGGGCTAGTTAATCAACACTTCTGAGCCTTTTTTCGCCTAATGGATAATATGGGGCTAATTTACAGAGTCATTTTGAAGATTAAATTACATTCAAGCATAATACAGTGTTTGAAATGTAGTGGATCAAAATAAATGGTCACTGGTTTCGGTTGTCATCATAATTATCGTTGCCATCATCATCATTATCAAGGACTTCACAGCCAGGTCGGAAGGATATATGACTAAGAGTTGCTGTTTAGAAAAATGTGTTCATTCTTAACAGTGTTTCTCAGAAGGAGAACAAAAAGGTTGGCTTGGGTCCATACCCTTGGGCGTTGGGGTAAGCCACCTAATTTCCCTGAGCCTCGATTTTGGCATATGTACCATGGGGCTAATCACGTGGCAGCTTCCCAGCATACTGTGCTAATGAAGTCGATGAAATCCAGTGCCTCACTGGAATTACATGGCCGTAAGAGTGCTCCCAACTTCTAACTCTGCTAGTCAGGGTTTGGCCACCTTGAGTTGCCTTTTCAATTTAGAACCAGTGTTTTAAAGATCCCTTTCCGTTTCCAAAAGCAATTTCTTGCCTCGTTTTCCTCTGGAATGTCTCTCCTTGGAAGAAATAGACTTGTGTGTGCCAGCAGCCAGAGAACGGGGTAAATTGGGATTGGGGTGCACATATGTAGGCACATTAAGCTCCTAGTAAAACTGAGAACTGCTCTGAGAATTTTCTAGCTCCAAGTACTGTGGCAGGGAGGGCTCATTTTGCTGCTCTGACATGGGATTGTCACTAAGGACTAGCCATTATTTGGGAAAGCTTCCATTGGGGGAAGATTTTTATTTTAGTAATTTCTCTTAAAACAGTAAAACTAGTCAATATCAAATCCAGTTGATTCCAGAACTGCTTAGTGAGTGACTGTTGCATGTAAGACTCTGGGGTTTGAAAACCTCCTCTCTTTAAGGGTTATTTAAAACATAGGTTTCTCGCTAGGTTCTTGTGGATTTAATAAAACAAAGCACCGCCCGGCCTTTGGCCACCCTTAGAGGGGTTAACAGCAGAATTCCCCGTAGGAGCAGCTGTCTGGGATGGTGGGGACACACCCTGTTCCTCTAGTCTGCTCTTCTAAGTTTCATTTTCAGAACACAGAGAAAAAGGGACAGAGGAACCTCTAGGCAAGGAGCACGGATGGGAAAAGCCATTGCAGGGACTCTCAGGAGGTTCTGGTGAGTGAGTGGGGCGCAAACGCAAAGGTAAACCTGTGGCAGGTGAAGAAGATGATGGGCGAAGGGAGCATGGCTGGACCTGGGGATGTATCAGCTGTTTCTGATTTATTGTTGCCGACCTATTTCTTTCTTTCTTTCTTTTTTTTTTTTTTTTTTTTTTTGAGACAGAGTCTCGCTTTGTTGCCTGGGCTAGAGTGCCATGGCGTCAGCCTAGCTCACAGCAACCTCAAACTCCTGGGCTCAAGCAATCCTCCTGCCTCAGCCCCCTGAGTAGGTGGGATTACAGGCGTGTGCTACCATGCCTAGCTAATTTTTTCTATTTTTAGTTGCCCAGCTAATTTTCTTTCTATTTTTAGTAGAGATGAGATCTCACTGTTGCTGAGGCTGGTCTTGAACTGCTGACCTCAAGCGATCCTCCCACCTTGGCCTCCCAGAGTGCTAGGATTACAGGCATGAGCCACCACTCCCGGCCTGTTGCAGACCCATTTCTGAGCATTTTTGACATTGTCCCTTTCATAAGAAAAACACCTTGGGCTTCCCTAGGGACTTCTGCAACAAGCTTATGAGAATCAGGGGAGTGGAGGGCACGTTTGCACAAGGTGCATGAAGAGGCAAATTGAAGGGGCCATCTGGGCCCGCATGAATATAACCCAACTGGCAGTGTCTGGTGGATGACGGCAGTCTGCGCTGGTTTGGCAATGAGATAGCATCAACAAGAAAGAGATCGCACAACCAAGCCATTTAATAAGGATGATGATTAAGAAAAAGACTCAAATAGATTCTCTTCTGCAAGTGGTTGGGAAACTCAGAACATATATGAGACAAGTTAGTGTGTGTTGGCCAAACATGAAGATGGAAAAAAAGAACTACTATAAAAACACCTACCCACCCTCTCAGCAGCCATTCTTGGCTGTGGACAGAGGCCAGCCTACAACAAACTAGAGACTATTATAGAAACCAAGGCTGTGTGGAGATAATTCTCAGGTCAAAAACATCTAGCTAATCCCTGCTTTGCAAAACATCATGAATGCATGTAATACCAGCAAAACCTGAGCTCTCAATAAATCAGAAAACAATGGAACCATTGTCTGAGCTCACCAAACAGTCCTTTGCTCCCACAGCACAGAACACTCTAAGCTCTGTGCAGCCAAAACTCAGCCCAATCTTATCGAACTAAACTGATTTATGAGAGGAAAAACCGAAAAAGGGAAGCAGCAAAATAATGATATTAATTCTAATAATGCATTGACGAGTGCTCATATAAATCACTCTCCCCACTCAGATTGATTTCATAAGAGTAAAAACTCCCTGCCTAAGCCCATCTCCAGCTGCCCAGGCAGCTACCTAGGGCCCCTTCTTACTGAGAGAGCTCAGGAAAAAGGGTGGGGGGCCTGCTGGAAGTTCACAGGAATTTTGCCTGAGAAAGGCCTGTGGGATGAGCCCCCGAGGTACCGATGTAATTGGCCACACACACAAATGTTGCCGCATCTGAACATTTTTGGCAATTCATGAAAGCTTCTTTCCTAGAGGCCACTTGAGTGTCCAAATAAAAGGGGATTTTTGTTAGTGAAAACTGGAAAGAATAACCCATCCTAGGATCAGGCTAATAGGGCCTGGCCTGTTAAAATGTAACACTGGGCTGGCCAGAGTTTGAAGTGTTGCTGGCAAGGATTTGAAGCAGCAGTGGGGACAGCCAACCATCACTCACAAGGAAGACTTCTCTGCTGGTTCAGGGGAGCTTTCCATGGGCCAAAGAGCCTGTCTGACAGCCCCCCCACTTCAAGGGCAAGAGCTTCTGTTGGGGTAGGAAGAGAGAGCCTGGGGGTGTTTCTGCCTCCCCCTGGCCCCCAGCTTCCCTCTCCAGATTTCCCACCCCTCCCACCAGGCTCTGTGATTCTAGGCCAGTGAGACTCTGTGGCTGACCTCTGCGGCCTGTTTCTGCACACGGCTTGGGAACAGCAATCGCTCTCGGTGAGCATGCAGGGTGTTGACAGGCTTGGGCTGAGGGAGCTGGGGAGGGGAGCAAAGAAAGCCCTGCTGCAGAAATGAGGCCACAGAGGCCTTCTCTTATCACGAAAGGGCCGCCAGCTGAAGAAAGTTCTATTGCTGCTCGCTTCACGATGGAAATGCCTTCTCCTACTGCAGGCCAATCCCAGCCTTCTCGTGCAGCACAGGCCCGTGAGCTCTGCCCCTGGGGTTGCCAGATAAAATATAGGATGCCCAGCTAAATTTGAATTTCAGATAAACGACGAATAATATTTTAGTATAAGTATGCCCTAAATATTATGTGAAAAACAATGAAAATTCATCGCTTGTCTGAAATTCAGATTTAACTGAGCATCCTGTATTTTTAGTTCTTATGGTAGGCAGAATTCTTAGAAGCTCCCCAGTGATTTCTCCCCTGAAGTGTAGGTGAAACCTGTGAATACGATGTGACATCATTCCTTTGAGTATGTTAAGTTACGTGGCAAAAGGGATTTTTGCAAATGCAATTGAGTTTACTAATCAGTGGACTTTGAGTTCATTGAAACGGAGATTATCCGGGTGGGCCTAACCCAACCACATGAACCCTTTAATTCTGGGTCTAGAGGCCAGAGACAGAGGAAGTCAGAGACTTGAATCAGTGGAGAATGGTTCTTTTGACCTTGAAGGAGCAAACTGCTGTGTTGTGGAGAAGGCCCCAGGGCAGGGAACAGCGCTCAGCCTCTAGGAGCTGAGAACAGCCTCCCGTTGACAACCAGCAAGAAAACAGGGACCTCAGCTCCACATCGCAGTGAACTGGATTCTGCCCACAACCCAAAGGAGTCAAAGCAGACCCGGAGCCGCAGAGGAGATAGCGGGCCTGGCTAACACCTGGGTGTCAGCTATGCACGACCCTGAGCAGAAAACCTACCTGAATATGCCAGACTCCTGACCCGGGAACTCTGAGATACAAAAATGTGCACTGTTTTAAGCTGATAAGTTTGTGGTAATGTGTTCTGTGGCAATAGTAAACTAACACATTTGCTAAGCCTGGCAGCCCTATCTGTATCCTGTGGTCCCCAAGGCACACTCATAGCACTTCCTGGTGTAGGCAGCACTGACAGAAGATGAAGTGGAAGGACAAGGAAGACCAGGACACACTGGACAAACTCCTCTTAGGACACACTGGGCAACCTCCACAGTCAAAGAGCAGGGCAGGCAGGCAAATTATAACTCTGCTTTGGTGCTATGTCCTGGCCTCCTGGACCCTGCAGCCCCAACATCTGTTTAGACCGGTGGACACACACGTACACGCACACATGACTTGCTCTCCTACACACCTTCCTTTCCAGGGAGAAGTGTGGAGGACAAGCTTGTCACTTGTCTTAAACAGGCATAGTTGCTAGTTCAGTAAGTAAACATGTAGTATCAGCCAAAGCCCATCGCTGATCCTAAGCTGTAGAAACAGATGCATTTCATGTAAGGATAAACATGAGTGTGTGTCTCTGTGTGTGTGTCTGTGTGTGTGTGTGTGTAATCACGTGTGTGTGTGTGTGTATTCACAAGTGTGTGTGTGTGCGTGTGTGTGTGTGTGTGTGTGTGTCTGTTGGGTGGGGAGGGTATGAATATAAACAGAGGAGGTAAAGCTGTGCCAGTCTAGAACCACCCTGGGCACAGATTCAGCTTTTGTTCAGATCATGTAAATAAACTCTCACAGTCTAAAAGAAACTTGGATATCTTTTTTAAACGGGTCAAAAGACCTGTTTGTGTTTTTCAATTCTCCCAATGTTCTTTCGCTTATGGATTCCCCTAAATTCGCTTTCCAAAAGCTTCTTCTGTCCCTCTGGCCTCATGCTGCCCTTGAAAGTGGCCAGAGGAAACTCTTAGGTGTCAGCCAGTCAGCATGGAGAGATTCGCTTTCATCCCCTGAGTGTCTGGAGATGCGAGTTTAATGAGAGGCATCGACCTTTGAATTATACAAATGGACCTCTTTAGCAATCACTTCCCTCCCCAGTCCATACCCACCCTCAGCTTTTAATCTTCTCAATTATATTTCCTTTTCATTGATTACTACTTTGCTAACTTTCAGATTGAGCAGGCAGTAAAACCTCAGCCACACAGGTAATGCAATTGCTTTCCAAGCCTGACGCCTGCATCTCACCTCCTGAGGGGGCCCACAGGCCCCCCTCCCACCCTTTTGGGTCTTGGCAGGTCCATTGGCCTTCGATTGATTTTGCAAGATGGCCTCTTCCACCCAAAGATCTGTGCAATCCCGGTTAGGAAGATGGGGTTTCAGTTCAGAGCTTTAAGTAGCAAAAGTGAGGGGGTTTGCACACTGGCAGGGTGTGGGAAGGGCGCTCGTAGACACCGACTGTTTGCAGCTAGGCCTGGGAGTGGGCAGGTGATGGGCCTGGGAGCAGGGAGCTCTGGGATCCTTTCCCATCTCTGCTCTGACATTTCGAGTGACCTTCGTTGAACCACTTAACTGGTTGTGCTTTCCCCTCGGTGCCATCTGTAAGGGGGAAGACAATGGCACTTGTCTGTGAAAATGCTTTGAGGGGTATGGGCATAAAAGATGCAATGTAAAAGCAGTGATGGGCGATGTTTCCCATAAAGAGCCCCTTGTTTTCATCTGCAAGAGGCCCCATTTGAAGGCTAAGAAGAAAAATTGAGAAATTTCCTTGGTATCTGAGGCCAGGCAGAGGACGTGGCTCCGGACCAGTTAGAAATCCCTTCTGCGGCCGGGGGCTCCTGCGCTGTGGCCGGGCTGGGATGGCGAGGGGCATGCTGGGAATTGGCCGGCAGAACAAACAGATCCGAGGTCTCTGCACCAAGCGGGACCATGGGCCATAGCAGGACCAGCCAAGAGGCCTGACAAGCGCCAGGGGGGTTGCCTCCCAGAGATTTACGGGCATTGATGCAGGGACCCCAGGGGAGGGGGGAGAGGCAGAGAAACTGGGGGACATTTTCAAAACTGGAGGTCGTTCAGAGGAAATTACTCAATAAAAACCAGGTTTCTCTAACTGAATAGATCAATTTACAGCTCATAAGATGGAAAAAGTCTGAGACTTCAAGATCCCGGCTGGGCGGGTCTCCTAAGGTTTCCTCCCTTGGCAACGTGGCTGTGGCTTTGGCTCTCTTACCCTGGGTACCCCTTCTGTAGCTTTCAGGGCCAGCATTTTTCTCTCGTCTTGTTTCCCTCTTTCTCTGCTACTTAAATTTTTCTGGTTAGACTTCTTCCACTCTGCTCTCTTCCTCTTACAAGCCTCCCACTTTCAACTTTCACCTCCCTACAGTCCTATTGGAAAAACCCCTATCATTTTTGTTGTCCTGATGGCACAAATTCTTTTATAAAATTCCCCCTCTCAGCTGCCTCCCCCTCCCCATTGCTAGTCTCAACATCCCTCTGTTTTCACTTTATACCCTCAAAGCTCTTGCCTTTCTCATCCAGCTGCCCACGGTCTGTGTTTCTGCATACCTCTCACCCCTCTGCTGCCCCCTCCCTGCCTTTCATCTTCCCAGCCTTTCTCTTTGGTTGCACTTTTGCCTTTCTCAGCTGCTACTGATGTAATTCATCATAAGCATCCAGTAACACCAGTAGCAACAGAATTCTCAGGGAGGCAGGATCACAGGAAGATGGACAGAACCTGGGCGGTACTGCACTGAAATTCTTTCACCCGTCAAGCATTCATCCGTCCATCCATCCATCCATCCACCCATTCATCCAAGTCTTCATTTAACCATACCGTTCATTGATTTATTCATTCAACAAACATTCACTGAGCTTATGCTATATGGCAGGCATTGGGCTAGGCACTTGAGAGAGAATGGTGATCAAATATGGACATGGGTCTTGACTTAGGGAGCTCAATAGAGAGGCACACATAAGTAATGACAGAGAAAAATGTAAAATTCCAGTAAGAGCCAAGGAGAGGTGCACGGAACCAGGAGACCACCTCACTGGGACCTGACCTACTTAGGAACAGAGAGCTAGACCGAGGTCTGGAGGCAGAGAGGAAGGAGAGGACAGGCAGCCAGGCCAGCTCTTGCAAAGCTTGGCCCTCGTCATCCCTACCAAATCCTCTCCCATCTGCTGGCCAAGAACTCTCATTCTTTCAGCAGAAGTCAAGGCTGTTAGGACACAGATTTCAAATGCAGCACATCATATGAGATGGTAACAGTAATTTAAATATATTCAGACTAAGTGATAAATAATGTGTGTCAGTCTTTCCCTGGGGACGGGCCTTATTCACAGGAGGTAGAAGGGGGATTTAACGCACAGAAGTGAGACGTGTGCAGGGCGGAGTGTCCTCCCTGGGAAGCTGACGGTACCTAGGATGCTGGCGCTCCCTCTACACCTGGCCAGCAGTGGGCTCTGGGGCCTTGGACATGGCACACACACTCCCAGCCTGCTGCTCCAGGTGTCAGTTGGCTGTCCCGACAAACTGCTCCTTCTGCCCCTGGGACCTCAGTGCTTATGTGAACTTTGGAAACCAAGTGATTCTAGAAGCTCAGCGCCTCCCTTTTCCCTTTCACTGGCACTGGTCACAAATTCCAAGTGGCCATCAGGTTTCATGGCTTGATGGTCTCATAATTGTTATTGGAAGTAGCTTTGGATGGATTTACAGTAATGAACTCACCTGACAGCAAACCCATCACAGGCCTCTCTGCAGACAGGACCTTTCCTGACTGAAGTGATTAGAAAACCATTCTGTAAAGGAAAAGCAATACCGAGTGGTGACTTCAAGTTCAGGAAAAACATTGCTGTTTGAGTTTTTCTGTTGCCTCTAACTTGAAATGCTACATGGGCTGGTTGCTAACCAACACAGTTTTTGGCCAGAGCCCTATTTATGTTGGCACCAAATGTATGTATCACAAGCAGTTTGTGTATTTCTGGGCATGTGTGTATGTGTGTATGAGTCTGTATATGTTATAAACTCCAAAATTTTTGAACACAAGGTTTTGTACTCTTTTTACAGATTCTTCTGGCCAAGAAAATGGGCGGCTGGCAGGCGGGGCATCTCTGTGCATTAACGACTTGCTTGCAGGCCACCCCACCCCAGCCCAGCCGCCCTTTGGATCGGTCCAAACTGGCACTGAGTTCTGTGGCCTTTCAGGACCCCTGTGCTATTGAGTTATGAATGAGTGAGGTGGCCCCTGCCCAGTGAAAGGGGTTCTGGGGACAGTGGGTGCTTTCTGTGTCACCTCAGTCTGCAGGCAAGTCATCAAGAATGCCTGGGATAAGGAGTTTTCTCCTAGTTGGGGCCAGAAAGCCTCCATGTTTTTGTGGCTTGGCATTAAGCAAACAACTGCTTTTTTGTTCTCTCCTCAAATTATTTGCCCAAACAAAAGGCAGCTGTCATGGGGAGAAAAGTACAATTTTTCCAGCGTTTGCCCCTTTCTGAGCCCCTTCTCACAGCATGCTTTCGGACTGTGCATTTCCGTAGCTCGGTGTCGGATTTCCAGCCTGCAGAAATGCAGGGGGTTTTGCTCCAGAATGTGAAGCCACCTCCTGCCTCTGTCAGGCCTCCCGAGTCAGTGCAGCATCAGAGCTAATCGCAAAGTTCCTTCTTTCTCCAAAACGCCAAAGGGTTTCCCAAGCCTATAAACCATCAATCTAGAAACATTCCCTTGGGGACTAAAAGTTTGGATAAACAGTGAATCCTGGGAGAAAAAAGTTTGTTTTCCCACAAACTCCCATTTCTTTAAAAAGTTTAGAAGTAAGGTTTTCTGTCTAACAAAGGATTGTTATTTAGAATCATCTTTTAGAAAAGACATGGCTTATCCATTTGTATCTCGTTAGAATATGGTAAAAATGCTAAACAAGAAAACTAAATAATGGAGAATTTAATCTCCCTCTGAGGCTTGTTGGGATTAGACCGTGTGCTTATCTGCCCAGCACACTCATGATTCTCCAGCGAGACTTTGGCCAAATGTTACTTTCCCCGGGTGAGGACTTCTGTGCCACCTGCCCCAGAGCTGCCCTCATCCACCCCTGCAGAATAGGGTCACCTGGCCTACCCATATAATTTCAGACTTACAGAAAAGTTGCAAAAAAGGTATAAGGAATTCCTATATACTAGCGTTTCTCAACCCTTTTCTGATTATTGCCCTCAAAGAGCCCTTTGTAGACATTTTTTTCCTAATCGCCCTCTGGCATGAAATTTTAATGCTATGGATACACTGTATATCTGCTTATGGGCTCCATGTATATCTGAGCTGTACATGTAAAAAGAGTAAGAATTTTTCATCCCCAGGAACAATTTTCATTCCCTTGAGTGCAATATTGCCTCCAGGACAAATGCATGGTATGTACCATCTACCCAGATTCCCCAAATGCTGATATTTTACTGTATTTGCTTTACTGTTCTCTCTATAAATGTGTATGTGTAACACAGACACACACATATTAATATATATTCATAAATATATGCATATTTATATGTACATTCATATACATATATATAATATATATATGTCTAAGTAATTTTTTTTGAACCATTTGAAAGTAAGTTGCAAAAATGTACAGGGGGTATGGCCTGAGAAAAGGTAAAAATGTTTTCTGTCTCTCTAAAACCTCCCCTACTCCTTTTGGGAATTCAATCCTGCATCCCCGCCTTAGGCCAGTAGTCAGGAGGGACAGGGGAGTGTCCTTTGTTCTTTGTACCACAGGAGATGGCTCAAGGGAATTGTCCCAGCTGAGGTCATGAGATTATCTTAGCCAAAGATAGGATGAATCAGAACCATCAACCATGGTTGAACAGCAATAGCCTAAAGTTGAAAACCTCCCCTTTAAAAGCTCTGTATTCTTGCTCAGAGGCAGGACTTTGGTACTTTAAGATGGGAGTCTGCCAAGCTCCTCATCTGCCAGCAAATTAATAAACTTCTCTTTCCTTCTCCTGAAACCACTTGTCCTCATTCTTATGATGTGGCCCCAGGGACAAGTACTGAGATTTCAGTAACAAGAACATGATAGTTCTTTACCCCTAAATATTTTAGAGAGCATTTCCTATAAACAATGATTTTCTTAACAAATTTTTCTTTAACATTTTCATCTTTTTCCACATGACTATAAGTTTCTCCGTGACAGGAACCTATGTCTTAACCATCTTTGGAGACTGAGTACCAGGATAGGACCTGGCATGTAGTAGGAGCTGTTATAAAAGAATATATTTCATTGTAATGTAGCAGATGTCATGCATTTATATATAATTTATATATAACAAATATTATAATAAAATAAAAGTTTTATTTTAATATTAAAGATATAAACTATAGTGTACTATGCATATAATAGAAAAATACATTGTTATTGAGAAGTGAATGGAAATCTCAGGATTGGCAGTATAAACTTCAATCACAAAGTATTCTAAAGCTTCAGAAGCCAGAAGAAATTGGGTGGAAAATTTACAGAGTTTGGAAGTGACTTCAACAACAGTAACAAAAAAATCAACAAGAAAAAATCAAACAACCCCATCAACAAATGGGCAAGCGAAATGAACAGAAACTTTTCAAAAGAAGGCAGAATAA
>NW_012155840.1:3472637-3474914 GCF_000956105.1 Propithecus coquereli
GGCGACACGCGTAACCTAAACATCTGTACCCCTATAATATGCTGAAATAAAAGAAAAAAAAAAACAGTAACAAAACATGAGACTACTCACCTGATGTCAATTTCATAGGACAAGAATGATACTCCAAGTCAGTTCAGCTTTCTAGTCATTTGTAGGAGTTTGCCCTGCCAGTCTCAAAATTTGTGCTGTTCTTTGAGAGGCAGTATAATCCGGTAACTTAAACACTTTCTTGTCTTCTTGCATTCACTCACAAATATTTATTGACAACCTTCCATTTGACAAGGAAATATTAGAGGCTTGTAAATTTTATTTCTTATTTTCTATGTGCTAAACAAATAAGTTACCTAGCCCATATTTTCCTCAATTTCTTTGATTGCAAAATGGGTATCAACATATTGTGCCCTGTGCTGCTTCATAAGTCACTAGTTAATATGGTACTGGGTGTATGGGGGTGGGGGGTGGGGAGTGGGATTCTTCACAGATTCTAAAATGAGCAGATGTAGAATAGTATTCCAGGGATTAGGATGACCCAAATAGGACTTCTTCTAGGAATTTGGCATTATGTATATGAATATGCTCAATATGGATAAATCTCTGTTCCACAAAACATGTGATTTACAGTCAGCCCTTCATATCCACAGATTCCACATCCGTGATTTCAAACAACTTCAGATCAAAAATGTTCTGGAAAAAAATAGAATACAACAATTAAAAAATACAAATAAAAAACAATACAGTATATTAACAACTTACACAGCATTTACATTGTATTAGATATTATATACAGGTAATCTATAGATGATTTTAAAGCATTCGGGAGGATGTGTGTAGGTTATATGCAAATACTATGTCATTTTATATAATGGGCTTGAGCATCCGCAGATTTTGGTTTGTGTGTGGGGAGGAGCAGACCTGGAACCAAATCCCCACAGAGACTGAGGGACAACTGTATATGTATATGTTTGATGTTGATTGATTTTATGATAACTTGTTTTGCTGAATTGAGTTTCACCAATAATGACACAATGCTATTTGATAGTCCTGAGTGTAAATGAAAAGCAAAGTGTTGGTACTTGGTATTGCGATCATTTTCTTGAACATTTTGCCAACTGCTGAGACCACTCTGTCCTTAAGCCTCCTCATCTCCTCAGAGACTTTGGAGATAGCCCCTCGCCAGATGATCCCAGATTCCACAGGAGAGTGCCAGAACTTGGGGGAAGTTTGGGGTGGGGCTGAGAAGAGGGATGTGAGGTTCAATAAATAAAGAGCGAGAGGATATCAAAGACTAATTTAGTCTAAACCACAATGTCAAGTTCACAAGTTATATTTCCACACTTCATGCCTTACATTTCCACTGCAACCAATGACCAGGAGAAGGTACTCATATCTTCCAAACTCTGAGACAAGGGACAAATCCCTGTCAGGACCAGAACAAGTGATAGCACAAGACCCAGCATCACTGAGTCCTGAGCTAGGAGAGACCACAAGGGTTATAATGTCTCATCCTACACTTTTGCAGATAAAATAAAGTCCCTGAGAAGGAAGTGATTTAGTTAAGGTCACAGAGCAAGTTACTACCAAAGCTAAGGCTGAAATCCAATTTGGCTTGTAGTTTGAGAAGTAGGATCCTTTTTTTTAATGCCCTTATTGAAAAGTCTGAAGATTAATGGGATGTGAGTGTGTTTTGTTTCCACTTCTACTTCTTCAAAAGAAATAGTTTGCATAAATTTAAATAGTTTATGCACCATTATTTGAGATGATCAGAGTCCAATTAAGTATCATATTAATCAAGCAAGACTGAGAAACAGAATAGTTGTCCTTGTCCATTTTTTTTATTTCCCCACTTTGCAGATGGGAAAAATAGGGACTAGCTGAAGGCAATGGTGTCACTGTGAGCTCTCTTTGAAGCTCTGGTAGCTCTCTTCTTCGCTGCCCTTCAGGGCAACTCCTAACAAAAGCTTCACAGCCATTGATTTCAAGCTGGTGAGAACATACTGCTCAGAGCCATCTGTTAAATAGACAGCATGTTTTTGTTTTTGTTTTTTTTCCCCTTTTCAGTCAACTCTTAGTCACAGAAAACTCCTAGAAAATACAGATGTGGGCTGAGGAAAGAGGAGGCATGTGTCCTGAGTAGACACATCAGGAGCGTGAACCACTAAATCAATCAGTAACCAGGGCCTGCTTGATCTTACCCTCATAGAAACACTTCCGTCTGATGGTGGGGTGCTGCTGCATGTGCTTTGGTGCACCAGACAATACCCCAGTTCCTCGATGGGT
>NW_012155840.1:3475719-3527938 GCF_000956105.1 Propithecus coquereli
CCCTCCCTAAAACCTTAAAAACAAGGCTTAATGGGATCAAAAGGATCGAAAGTAATTTAACTGACTGCCAGAACAAAGTCCAATACTTTTTAGAGGAAGACAACAAAGTCCAGGTACTCAAGGATGTAACATTTACACTGTCCAGCATCCAATTTAAAAAAAAGTTCTAAACATAAAAAGAAGCAGGAATATGTGATTCATAACCAGGTGATACATCAGTTAATAGGAAGAAATGCCAGATTGGATGGAATTAGTAGACAGGACTTTAAAAGAGCAATTATAAATATGCTCAATATACTTACAAATTCGAAGTAAAAGATAAACATAACAAGGAGATATATAAAAGAAATGAGCAGAATAGAACCAGATACAACATCTGAAAAAAAAAATTCTGGGTGGAGTGACAACAAAATAGATATCAGAAAAGAAAAAATTAATGAATTTGAAAATATCAAAATAAAAAGCACACAAATTGAAGCATAGGGAGGAAGAGAGATTAAAAGCAAATGAACGGAGTTTTAGTGATCTATGGGATAATAGCAAGTGGTCTAAGATACGTGTAATTACAACCCAGGAAGAAGAGAGGAGAAAACAAAAAAAATTTTTTTTGAAGAAATAATGGTTGAAATTTTTCCAAATCTGATGAAAATTATAAATCAACATATCAAAAGGTCAACAAATTTAAAGCAGAATAAATACAAAGAAAATCACACCAAGGGGCTTCATACTCAATTTGGTGAAAAACCATAGATAAAGAGAGCATCTTAAACAAGCCAGAGAGGGGAGAAGCACGTTACATAAAAAGGAACAAATGTAAGATTAATTGTTGACTTCTCATCAGAATCAGCACAAACCAGAACACGATAAAATGGTATCTTTTAAATGCTGTAAGGAATCATAAGAAAAAAATACTATCAACCCAGAATTCTACATCTATCTATCTATCATCATCATTAAAAAAGAATAGAGAATTCAGAAATATTTCCAAACACACATGATCAATTAATTTTTGACAAGGTTATTCAATGGAGAAGAGATCGTCTTTTCAATAAGTGGTACAAGAACAATTGGATATCCATAGGGAGAAAATGAACTTCAACCTTTGCAATATACCATATGCAAGATTAAATTGGAGTTGGATAATAGAACTAATACTAAAAGCTAATGGTATAAAATTCCTGGAAGAAAGCATAGCAGGAGATCTGTGTGGCTTAAGGGTAGTAAAAATTTGTTAGATAGGACACAAATAGCAAGCCATTAAATAAAATATGATAATTGAACTTCGTCAAAATTAAAAACTCTTGCTCTTCGAGAAATTCCGTTAAGAAAATGAAAAGCTAAGGCACAGATCAGGAGAAAATGTTCAAAGTACATGTATCTGACAAATGACTTGTTTCTAGAATATATAAAGAACTTTTACAACTCAGTAACAAGAAAAAATGACCCAATTAAAAAGGCGAAAAAATTTGAACAGACTCTTTACAAAAGATATAAAAGTAGCTAATAAATCTATAAGATGCTCAGCATTAATAGATGTCAGGAAATGAAAACTTAAAACACAATGAAATACTACGACATACTCACTAGAGAAGCTAAAATTAAAAACATTTGGCAATATCAAATGATGAGGATGTGCAGCAACTATAATTCTCAGATGTTTTCATGGGAATGTAAGATGGTACAAGTGCTTTGGAAAACAATCTATTGGTTTTTTATAAACTTAAATATACACTTACCATATGACCCAGAAATCTATTAGAGGTATTTAACCAAGAAAAATGAAAACATATGTCCACAAAAAGATGTTATAGGAATATTTATAGCAGCTTTATTCATGAGAACCAACACCTGTAAACAACCCAAATGTTTGCTAATGGATAAAGAAATTGTGATATATCCATACAATGAAATACTACTAATCAATAAAAAGGAACAAACTGCTGATACCACCAATACATATAACGCCATGGAAGAATCTCAAAAACACTATATTGAATAAAAAAATGCAGATGCAAATGTATATATACTGCCTGATTCTATTTATATAAAACCCTAGAAAAGATAAATCAAATGTATAATGACAGAAAGAAGATCAGTGGTTTCCTGGGGCTAGGTTCAAGGGCGATTGGTGCAAAGAGGTACAAGGAGGTATTCTAGTTTGATGGAAATATTCTTTATCTTGATTTTTCTGGGGTTTTTCAGGTGTGTAAATTTATGAAAGGTCATCCAACCATCTCTTTAAAATTGATGTATCTTATTGTATGTAAATTATATCTCAGTAAAGTTAGCTTAAAGAAAAAGAATATACTAACTTGCTATTAAATTATAAAGAAAGAGAGTGCACTAAACTTTGCCCTCAAACTCCAGGGTTCTTCACTGTGATTATTCTAGCAGAGCTTGGCAAAGCCTCCATATGTAGTATGCTAAACAGACAGACACTTCAAACACCATTAGATTCTTTAGTTACAAGGCATACGGGCAGAATGTGTTGTGGCCTGAATAAGATTCTACTGCTTTGGACCCCATTCAAAGACAGCAGCCTATGCATTACTGAGCAACAGGGTCAGAGGAATACATTGTTATGTGGTATATGTTGTCTTCAAAATCCATAGAGAGACAACCAAAGTATTATTTGTTCTTATTAGTGGGATGTGCATGGTGCAGCAATTTTTCTTTCCACTTTAAAGGGGATATTCTGATATTATCCAGACATCTGAACTTCTAGAGACATCTCTGAGATTCCTGAATTTCCGGTGGATGCATCTTCTACCCTCTGACATACATATGTTTTACAGGGCATCTAGGGTATTTTCTCCTGCCTGATTACCTGATCTATTAGCATGACATCATCTAAACTGCATAAAGTTTTGTAGGTTAAAAGGAGAATCAAAAGACTTGCTGTTCTAAATTATAGTATAAAACAGAAGAATTAATGTAGTCCCAAGACCAGGAATGGTGAATATTGGCAAAAGTAAACTTCTTCAAATAGAGAAAATGCATTTGCCAGATCAACAGACATATGGCAAACTCACAGAGTGAAGAGATACATCTACAACAGCAGTGTCAATTGTAGTCATCACCTGATAACACTTAAAATACTACACCATTATTCTCCAAGATCCATCTGTCTTTTACACAGGACAAATCAACCAGTTAACTAGAGATGTCACAGAGATCACCACCTTTGCAACTTTAAAGTCTTTGTTGGTGGAATAACTTGTGCTAGGTCCCCCCAGGATGTGGCATCGCCCTTAGTTCATTTCTTGGTATGGAGAAGGGTGATACAGAAGCTTCTACTTTACCCATCTTATCATGAAAGCTCTCACTCTGCAAGCCAAAGAGCCGATGTGGATACCTGAGGATACCTATGCAAACTACATTTTTAAGAACTATGGAAATAACAAAAGGATGTGTTCATGGATACACTGGGCCCACTACGAGAGTGAAGTGGCCCCAAATTCCATTTTTCAATGGACTCCCATAAACATTCACTTTTACTTATGGATTGTGGTGATTTTTCTGGAACCCTAATGATTAGCATTAGTTCAGAATCAATGTCCAATAATTCCTAAAAGGTCCAGATAGTTTTCTTTTTCTAGGACAAAATTATTTGTAACTTGCTGCAGTTTCCTTGGAGGAACTGGAATGAAAATTTAGAGTTCTCAGAGTGTGATCCCTGGATCAGCAGCATCAGCATCACCTGGGAACTTCTCAAAAACGAAAATTCTTGGGACCCACCCCAGACCCACTTAATCATGAACTCTGGATGCAAGACCTAGCAAAATGCATTTTAACAAGCCCATCAGGAGATTCTGGGGCACGCCAAAATTTGACATCCACTGATTTAAAGTATATATATTATATTTATTATGGCATAACCATTTTTTTTCTCTTCAAGGGTAAGCATCCTCCTTTACTCCAAGGAGCTCTGGATCTGTGACCTGACTCAGGTGTGAGAATTGTGTGATGGGCTGTGACTATGATGTGATTAAGTTAGATCTCTGTTCAAACCTACAGCTCTTAGAGTTATGCAATCATGTCGGACCTTAGCTGGATGCACATGTTTTTTTGCTTCTAAGATTCCCTCATCAACTAGGTATTGCAAACTTGCAAAGATTTCCTGTGGCTAAGCCATTCTAATGACGACTCTAGCCCTGCTGCCTACTACGGTAACCACGGCCACTTTGTCTCTGGAGTTAAAGTGCCAATACATGACTTCTGACCCATCACCCCTTGGAAAGTCAGGAAACCCATGTCAAGGACAATATATCTAACCTGTCATCAGCCTTTCGAGGACAGATACTACAACACTTTTCAAGGATACTGTTTCTCCCTTCACCACTGTTTTGCAAACCATGAGATGAAGCCAATCACATGGTAAATGCCTTCCAACACCCCTAACACCACCAGACCACCACCATAAGTCTTTCCATTTATTGTTCTACATTGTACTGAGGAATTTCCTGCATCTCCACTTCATTCGTTTTAGGCCACTGTTGAATCCATTTTTAATTAAACAATTTTTTAACCATTCCCAGATGCTCTATCTAGCCCTCAGAGTCCACTCCCACACATACCCACCTCCCACAGGTGTTTCTAATATAAATTAGCAAGATCTTCCTATTATATTTTGGTGTATAAGCCTTCTCCTCCTGGATTTTTGTAATTGTCCTCCTGGACCATTGGTCCTCAACCTTTTTGGCACTAGGGACTGGTTTCATGGAAGACAATTTTTCCACAGACAGTGGGGGCAGGGAGGAGGAGAAGCAGCTGTAAATACAGATGAAGCTTCATTTGCTGGCCTGCTGCTCACCTCCTGCTGTGTGGCCCTTAGGAAGATAATTTTTCCATGGAGAGAGGGTGGGGAGGTGGGGGAAGGAGGAGCTCAGGCAGTGATGCACTGCCTGGTTCCTAACAGGCCACAGACAGGAAGGTGGCTGTGGCCTGGGGGTTGGGAACCACAGTCCTGGACCATACCAAGATCTGACTCTAGCCAGTTCTGGGGGACATAAGGAATTGTGGGAGTGGAGAAGGGAGAGAACTGCTTTCCCTTGAGAGGTAACCATCTAGATGAAGTCTTCAGGTAAGGAAGGACCCATCTCATCAGATGGCAAAGGGGCCATTTCTGCCGGGAAGGGAAGCCAAAAGTGAGCTGGGAAACGGAGTTCGCATGATCTTCCAAATCTTACCATATGTTACCATGCAAATTTTTGATGTCCTATCCTTTCCAGATCAATCTCTAACTTCCAAGTAAGGGACATGATAAGGCTGAGAATTAAAGCTATTTTGTTACATAGTGATTTGTAGGATCAGATCCTTTTTCTGATTTTTCAGCTAGCTCAACTGAAAAGAGATACGATTTTTCCAAGAGAAAAGATATTCTTTTCAGGAAGTTACAGAAAGCCTCTCATCTCTGACCATGCCTTGATCCAGGAATGTAAAACCCTAAGCCTATCTTATTTTTCTTTCAGCTCTCCATAAAACTAAGGTCTTGACGTTAGTATAATACCTTTGCTACTGCAAGGGCAGGAAAACCAAATGCTTCCACGTCTATGCTTTCCAGAAGAGAATGCAGAGACAGCGGAATTGCAGCCTCCGAGTCCCCTGGGAGTGCATCTGCGGGAGGAGGCCAGTTCATGTTTGGACCAGGGTGGTGTGAGGGAGTCTGATAAAGGAGTCTTAACTTCCTGGTACCCACCGTGCAGCAAAGGATTTGGGATAGGGTTGAGTAAACCTGTCTGCAGTATAAGCCATAGTAGGCAATACTCAAAAATCAGGAAAATTCACATAAAAATATGATCTTTGGACTTAATCAGGACATCTGACTAAACAGGGTTCACAGACCTACGTGGTCACAATTGAGAAGGGCTGACTGACACTTGCCACATGCTTAAGACTCCTAATTGTTTCTTACATCTGCTGTCTTCCATTTGACATCCCTTATTGCCCCTTGAGTTCACGATCCCCTGCTCTAGTCCCTGGTTCAGCCCTCGTCAGGGCCAAAGCCCAGGAGAAAGTAGGGCTGATCCACACCAGGACAATAAATGTCTTTTGAAGAGGGAGATTTCGCCTCCATCCCCCAAACCAGCCAAACCTTCCAGGAGTGATTTTACAAGCTCCCTAGCCAATAGGGAGAATTTTCTGGCTCCATAAGGACTAAGAAATTCAACAAGAAGGAACAAGACTAATGGCTCTTGGACTAAAGTCTTTGATCACCCTCTAGGCAATACCAGGGCAACTTCTCTCCCAGGAAATGCCTCACCGTCATGAATGCCTCTCCCTTAAGACTTTGTCACCTGGCAGCCCAGTGATCTCCATCTCTACCTTACTTGCAACCTCTCCTGGCCTTGAATCTTCTCCCTGTCTCAACACCTCCTCCAGCTGGACCCAGCAAAGCACTAATAGGCGAGGCCTAGAAGTCTTCCTCCAAGATAACAGATACATTTTCATGATGACTATGATGGTTTAAAAATATATCCACAAATTCTATGACAATTCTTCTTTCAAAAAGTGGAGCCTAGTTCTTCTCCACTAGAGTGTGGGCCAGAATTATTGACTCCTTTCTGAAAAATAAAATACAATGGAAGCAATAGTACGTGACCTCAAGCTGAGGTCATAAAATGCACTGTGGCTTCCTCCTCGCTCTTTGTCTTGGGCTGCTCACTCTGGGGGAAGCCAGACACCACATCACAAAGACACTCAAGCAGTCCATGAAGAACTTCCAACAACCAGCACCTTGTGAGTGAAGCATCTTGGATGTGAATCTTTCAGTGCCAATGAGGCCTCTGGATAACCGCAGCCCTCGCCAAAATCCTAACTGTGACCTCGTGAGAGGCCCTGGGCAAAGCTCTTCCAAATTCCTGACCCGCACAAACTATGTGAGATGACACATGTTTGTTGCTGTTTTAAGCCACTAAGTTTTGGGCTAATTTGTTACACAGCAATAGCTAATTAACACAGTGGCACCACAAACTTGCTATCCAAGCTATGGGCATGGGAATTATGAGCCAGAGAGGAGGGAACCATCTATGACAAATTGACAGGGAAGATATTCTGGGAAATGTGATCTGTCTTCAAATCATACCTTTTTATAAACTGTGACAGCCCCCACTGTGTGATGTGGCTATTGATACCACTGGATTTAGAGGGAACTTTAGAGCCTATAGAGAAATATCTGACAAATATTGCTTCACATTTTCTTTCCAACAATTCTATGGAGCAGGCAGGGCAGGTATTGTTTTCCCCAATTTAAGGATGAGAAAACTCGGGCCCAGAGTTTCAAATGTCAAATGGCTAATATGTGACAAAGCCAGAGTTTGAATTGAGGCTGCTCCGATTCCATGTCTGGGTTGCCCCCATGCCCCCTTAAAAGTGCCATTCCTATTATGTGGCTTCGTTAGATTCGACTCAGCCTATTTAATGGTAAGAGATGAGATTTACAAAGTGCTTGGTGCGTGGTAAAGTACTCATTAAACAGTGGCTTCTACTATTATTGTGTTACTGAATGCCAAGTGCTGGGAACACAGAGGTGAGCAAAACCAGGCCCTTCTTTTAAGGAGCATGGGGTTGGGGGAGAAAACAGATTTTGCTTTATATGCTGTGTATGATATCCTTGGTACGCTGCACGCTGCAACGATTGCGGGGGAAAGCTGGCAGCTCTGATTAAAAAAAGAAAGTTCCTGGTGGAAGTGTGGCTAGGCCAGGCAGACTAAGTCCAGGGTGGGATGCCCAGGGCCACTATGGATCGATGTTCTGCCCTCCTCAAGTCCATGGACAGCATGCTCCCACCCCAGACACCTGCCCAGAGCTGGCACCCACAGAACAGGAAGAAAACGGTGAGCATTACGAACACCCCACTCTTCCATTTAGAGGATAATTATTCCCTCATTTTCTTGGATCTAAAGTGACTTACTGAGGTGCAAGAATCGGCCAAGACATCTTAGGAGAAAACGCCTGGAGTGAGACCCTACCTTAGGGGGGTTACCCAGGAAATGACAACATTAAAATCACTTCCCAGAGTTCACAGGACAGAGTGATGGGATTGGTTAGAGGTAGAAGGAGGGAGGCCGGAGGCAGAGGCGGAGTGGAATAGCTCTGTGGCGCACGGAGAGAAGATGAGGACGTTGGCAGTAGAGAATAGTTTCTGTGACACCAAATACTTCCCACTAGGGTATCCAGAAGTACCCTGGTGCCACCAAAGGCTTTTGCTGAGGAAAGAAGAAGAACTGCTCTGAGTGCCTGGGCCCTGCACAAGCACTGGGGATGGTCTGTTTTTGTTTGATTACTCTTCTCTTGTGTTATTTTTTTTTTTATGGGTCACCAAATTCCTGTCATTCTTTGTGTGCAACACCCATTAAACCTAAACTATTCTTCAAGACAAAGAAAACACCAGGTCTGGGGACATACGCCAGCAAGAAATACATAACCTTCTCTTGCTGGGGCACCGATATTTTTAAAGCAACAAATGCATGATATCGAATGTCCCATCAAGGCTCCCTCACTGAGCAGATCTTCTCTGTCCCAGAGAAGAAGCAAACTGGGAAATGCCCCCAAATGATTATGGGGTGCTGACAAAAACAGATGATCAAATTCCTCTTCTCTAATCAGGAAGGCAGGGGGTAGGGTGTGTGTGTGTTTGAGAGAGAGAGAGAGAGAGAGAGAGAGAGAGAGAGAGAGAGAGAGAGATTGACAGTGAGCCGCT
Source organism: Propithecus coquereli (assembly GCF_000956105.1). Classification (NCBI taxonomy): domain Eukaryota; kingdom Metazoa; phylum Chordata; class Mammalia; order Primates; family Indriidae; genus Propithecus; species Propithecus coquereli. The sequence continues at coordinate 3,484,421 of NW_012155840.1, forward strand.
TGTCATGGCACTGGGAACGCACTGCTGTCCCTTTACAGACGCAGATGAGGACTGTCGGACTTTTGCCCACCCCTGTAAAAACACAAGACACAACACAGCTTCTCTCCAAGGACACATTCCACCCGGAGGTTTTGCCTCAAGGTAAAACGTGGACTATTTTGACCTGCTCTCCGCCACCTACCCAGCACAGGCCCCTGCAGATGACAGCCCCTCCTTGGCTCTGTGAGTCATGGAGCTCGGTGCCAGGGCGAATGGGCAGAGGGAGCTCCACAGTGCCCAGCCAGGGAAGCGAGGCCTGAGCAGGGGCAGGGGCCTGCCGAGCTCCCCCGCACCGCCCCAGCGGGCTCTCTGCGGGCCACAGCCACCGCCATACCCTGCTTCTGATTCTCTGTTTCTCAGCAGCAAGTGAAGGCAAAGTGGACGAAAGGGAAATGTGATCTCCAGTGGATTGCAATATTTTGCTTCTTCTAATCCTGTTCAGGTGGTGACTGTAGTAAAAAGGGAAAACAGACCAACATGCAAGATGGATATAAACCCTGATTATTACCCTGATGAATGCATGTTGGCTGAATTGAATTCAAGTCCCAGTGATGCATTATTAATGGGCCTCAGGTTCCAACCCAGGGTTGGAGACGGGGCTCATGTGACGTGGGAGGGGGAGGCCGTGGGAAGGTCTCTCCCCGGAGAGGAGCTGGGTGGAGGGCGCAGGCAGCCTCTGAGCCTGTCCCAGACCACAGCTGGCTGAGCATCCGGCGCCCCCGCCAGGACTGCCTACCGCACACCTGCACCCCTGCACCTCTGCTCTGCTTCTCTCAGGCCTGTGCTACAGGTGATTTATTCTCCCCTGGAGCCTCCCCAAGGCCAGACTTGGGGAGAGAGTGTGGGGGGACCATGCTCCATCTTCTCCGCTCGCTAGTGAAGGACTCCCCGGTGAGGAGAGCCAAACACACTGTCTTGCATGAGTAATGCGTCTTCTCCTTTGCTCTTTTGAAGAGCTCAGAGCACCTAGCAGACAGGATGTTCTGCACCCTCCACAACTCCCGGAGGCGGAGGTAGGTTTTGATCCCCTCACCCATTTTTTTTAATAGAGGAGGAAATGACAGCCCAGAGCAATAGACGTCCACGAGTCAGCTGGCTGCAGCAGAAGCCGAGTTGGGCTAACAGGAAGCAGGCAGGAAGGGCTGACCTGGTGTGAGTCCTTCACGGAGGCAGAAAATCTCCCAGCTGATCCCACACTCCTTCACTACAGGCACATGGAAGAGATTCTAACAATGTAAAAGTCCTGGTGTATGTCGCACCTTGTCCCAGAAGCTAGGCAACTAGTAGGTTTTTATGTCTGTCTGTTTTAACTGTTAACAGCAAAGGGGCTCTCTTCTAAGAGGATACTACTGGCCATGTAGAAATATCATTGCAGCTCCACCCAAGAAGTTTCAAAGCAAAGGAGAAGTACTGCTTCTTGCCAACTACAGTCCCATGGAGGTCAGGAAATGAAGGCAAAAATTCCCTGTCAGATGTCTCTGACAGATGATTCTCAGATTTTTCTGTCCAATGGATGGAACAAGAAGAGAGACCCAAGTTTCTGGGTTTCAAGGTTTGTCTATGTGGTGGACTCAAGGCTGGGTGATAGTGACTAGTCTCTAATCTTCTTTTGCCTTTGTTTTGTGCAGACTCTTGCTAACCTATCTCACTGCCTCTAATCTTTCCTTCACCACACTACAGCAGGAACGATCTTTTCAAAAACCCAAAACCACTCATGCCACTCCTGTACTGAAAACACACAATGGCTTTCCATAGTCTTCAGAATAAAACCTGAACTCCTTAGCTCTCTCTCTCCCGTCGGGCCTGTGAAACTGCAAGCTCTTCTTTCGTTCACTCCACGCTCATTAATTCATTCATTTGTTCAGACATCGAACTGGAATTGACTGAATGGTTACTATTTTCAGGCCAGTTCACCACGCACTGGGAATATACCACTTGTGACAGTGTCTAGAACGTGATCTGACCAAGACTCATGGGATCTGTTTCCATCCTTAGAACTTATTTCCTCTCTGTCCACAGCTCCCGCCTTGCCTCCTTCGCCAGCCAGCTTTACTGGGCCATGAGTTCTCTCCTTCTATATCCCTCCTGCCCCTCCCAAATGCCACTCTTGAGTGCTCCGATAGCACATGGTGCGGTAATGGGCTATTATTTTATCAGTTTTTCCACTTAGTGTAGGACCTTTTTAAGGGCAGGGACTTTGTTTTATTTATGACACCTAGCGCAGGGCCCAGCTCATGGGAGGTGACTGTAGTGGTCACGGTTTCATTGCAACATTGACTTTGGCCAATGAGATGTGAGGAAAAGTCTGCTGGGAGCTTCTGGGAGAGAAACCTGGAAAGCAACTGTGCCTTGTTTTCTCCAGGGTGTCACATCTGGGAGTGATGCCTTGAACTACTGCAGTAGCCTTGCTGTCCAAGTGCAACTAGCTTTCAAAAGACACCAACGATGAGGACAGCAGGGCAGAGAGATGGAGGGAAACTCAGCCCGAGAGCGTCCTTCTTCTAGACTTGAAGTTATGTGAACAGCAAATTTCTTATAGCTTAAGCCATTCCAATTAATTCCCTTCCCTTCCCTTTTCCTCCTTCTTCTCCTCCTTCTCCCTTTTCTTTTCCTTCTTGTCCTCCTCCTCCTTTTTCTTCTTTTCCTTTCTTTTTCCTGCCAAAAATCTTCCAACTGATTTGGAGCTCAACACCTGTCTTTTGCTGGCTTGACTGTGTAGGGCCCAGCAATTGAGTCCAACTTGCAGCATCGGTGTCAATAGTCTCACCTGCCCTGCTGAACTACCGGCTCCCTGAGGCAGGAAACCTACTGTCCAAAATTGTCCTTTCACTCTCCTCTCCCAAGTGTTTGCCTAGTGTCTATTACACAATAAGCCTCTCCATAAATGTTTATAGAATTGCAGTCTTCAACTACCTTTTTTTCTTCTATCTTGATTCCAGTTTATCACTTATTTTTGTTCCACATAATTTTGTATTTTATTCTGCGCTTTGTTCTCACATTGCTACCCATTCGAAGTCTTGCACTCCCCAACAAGATGCTAAGGTCATGAAGAAAAGCCTCTGAGTCTCATCTCCTGCGTCTTCGGTGTCTCACAGGCTCTCAGCATTTGCAGGCCTCACAGGAGGCAGCTACCAACTGCCTGATGGACCAACCTTCTGAAACCTCAGACAACATCGAATCTCACCTCAGTTTGCCGTTGTACAATTTATGCTTGTGCTGACCACTAGGACACACTGGGCCCAATTCCTTAATGATTGGAAGTCTCATTTTCTTTTTTCTTTTCTTTTCTTTCTTTCTTCCTTTCTTTTTTTTTTTTTAGAGATAGGGTCTCATTCTTGTCACCCAGGCTGGGGTGCAGTGGCCATTATAGCTCACTGCAGGCTCGAACTCCTGGGCTCAAGTGATCCTCCTGCCTCAGCCTCCTGAGTAACTGGGACTACAGGCGTGTGCCACTACACCTGCCTCTCACCTTTTTCTTCTTTGTGCTGTACTAAACCAGGCATGGATCTGGCATCAGTAAAGGATTTGTGATTAATGGATGAGAATGTTAAACTATTGTCTTCCCACAAGTCACAATCCCAACGCTATTTTGATGAACATAAACCTCTCAAGGACTGGTGTAGTAGGGGTGAAACTGACATTTTTTAGTATCTTATGGAGTGGGAGGATATTTTTGGAAGGGACATCACACACTGACATCCTTGTCCAGCCATTGTGATGATTTTGAAGTTATCTATGAGTACTTATAGGGATCCCAGGTTTTTTCTTCAATCTACCAGACATTTCTATTTTTGAAGCTCTACTTCTTAAGCGTATACTTCTGGGTCTCCAAAGAACCATGCACTTGCAACTACTGTTTGCTGAGAGGGCCCTTGGCACTCTGTGTTCTGTCCTTAAGAAGTCCTCTGACAAGATGCTCCAACTGCCTGCATTTCCCGCCTGGCCACATGACTGATATTCAAGAGTACAACTCAGCACTTTAAATTATTTACACCAACTCCCAACAAATAACCAACCAGGGAGAGGTAAATATAGGGGCCTATGCATTCCCATTCCTTCACTGCCACTTTAAACAGAGTTTCTCCTATCTTGGTGATGGATTTTGACCCTAGTTATAACACAGTACCTCCCAGAGACATTTTAAAACCTAAAAACCAAGAGAAAATAGGGATTGAGTAAGAGTCAACAAATCTGTCCTCATTTTTTCCTCCTTACTTTATTTATCTGAGTGGTCCAGCTCCTCTCTCCAAATGTGATGAACAGATTTTCCCTTTGAAGAATGGTTATGCATTCTTTGCCTCATTTAGTTTCCACCTGAGTGTGGAGGTGAGGGTGGTGAAGGGAGGTGGTGAATTGCATGTATGTTTATGTGTCAAGAGCATCTACAATATATAGAAGGGAATGCCAGAGAGCCAGGCTTTTAAATTTAATCTCCTATGTCAGTGCTCTACCACCAATGAAAATATCATGATTTAAGACAACTTTTGACATGTGAGGCAGTATGCTACATGCCCCAGGGGATGCAAAGATGTGTAAGACATATTCAGACCCTCCAGGGATGCTGTGGGCTATATGCAGTTCAAAAAAGGGGGAAAAACTTTTTATTTTTTCAAAATGTATTTCTTTTTTATTATAAAAGGAATTCACTACCATGAAAATTTGTATAAAGTAGAAATGCATTGTAAAGAGAGTGAAATTTCCACCTCCCCATCTCTAATGGCAGGGATAGACACTATTAAGAATTTTGTTGTAGGCCAGGCGTGGTGGCTCACACCTGTTCCTAGCACTCTGGGAGGCCGAGGTGGGAGGATTGCTTGAGCTCAGAGGTTCAAGACCAGCCTGAGCAAGAATGAGAACGCATCTGTACAAAAAATAGAAAAATTAGCCAGGTGTGGTGGCACTCGCTTATAGTCCCAGCTACTCCAGAGACTGAGGCAGGATTGCTTGAGCCCAGGAGTTTCAGGTTGCAGTGAGCTATGATAAGGCTGCTGCACTCCAGCCCAACAACAGAGCAAGACTGTCTTTAAAAAAAGAAAAGAATTAGCCTTTCAGAGTTTTTATGCATATAGAAACATGCATTCTTTTTTTTGTTGTTTTGTTTTGCTTTTTTGTTTTTTTTGTTTTTTTTTTTTGAGATAGAGTCTCATTTTGTTGCCTGGGCTAGAGTGCCGTGGCATCATCCTAGCTCACAGCAACATCAAACTCCTGAGCTCAAGCAATCCTCCTGCCTCAGCCTCCCGAGTAGCTGGGACTACAGGCATGCACCACCATGCCCGGCTAATTTTTTTATATATATATTTTTAGTTGTTCAGCTAATTTCTTTCTATTTTTTTAGGAGAGATGGGGTCTTACTCTTGCTGAGGCTGGGAAACATGCATTCTTAATTGGTAATTGGTTCATATGATACTGACTCTTGTCTAACCCATATCAATTCATATAGACATCTTATCCTCATTTCACTTTTCATTGGCTGTATAATATTCCATCACACGTGTGTAACATAATGTCTCCCATTGACAGGACATTTCGATTCTCCTTTTACTCCTTTAGAAACAGTATTGCAGTGAATATCCCATTTACTGTTTTTTACACTTGTTAAACCAGCTTCTGCTTGGGGAGATCAAGGAAGATTTCAGAGGGAAGGTGGAATTTGAATACAGCCAGGGAAAGGGAAGAACACGAGCAAGAGTGGAAGGAACAAGATATATTCAGGGCTCTGTCAATAGCACTTCTGGGTTGATGTGTAAGTTGTGTGGTCTCAATCTTCAGTAATTGATTCCAAACAAAAAGAGTTGGGACGAAGAGGCAGTTTGCAAGGGAATGTCAGTTCAGGGTCAGATATTTTGAATTTTCAGTGACACTCATGTCTATCTGTGCATGGAGGGTCTTGTGGGCATGGGAGCTACCAGAGACTGGAAGGGACCAGACTGTCCAAGAAGCACTGGGAAAGCTAAGACACATGAAGGGTCATTGTGCAAAGATGATTCGACAGGGCTTGCATGTGAAGGAGCTCAATGGAATGTATAGGCAGTTTCCTCCTCCATAAAATGGGGACAATCCCTACACCCTAGGGGTGTCATGAACACCAAGGTAAATAATGGGTAAACTTTCAATAGGTAACAGTTACTACTAATACGGCATTTAATTTGGTCATGAACTTTCTCTGTGGTTCCCCAAATAATGGTTTTCAGAATTGCCAGTTTATGGTATGAAGAGTGTGGATTACAATGACCTTTTCAGATAGCAACTGCAAAGTCGCCAAAGGGGGCTGGCTGTGTTTTCTCAGTGATTCAGTGGAAACTTAAGAGTTACCTCCAAGATCTGTATCTGGACTAAATACTGCGGGGCACTTTCCCATCTGCAGTTGCTGGGTTAGATTGTGTCCCTTTTATCTAACTCAATCTCCCCTCCTCCACCACTTCACCACCAACTTACAGAGACTTGTTTTTGTTTTGGGGGAGAAAGGAAGGATGGGAAGACACACTCCAAATATTTAGTTAGTTTCAGAACTGTGTGTTGTTCAAAGCACCTTCAAGTACTAAGGTTCTTGAAACAAAAACTTATCTCGCTCTGCTGTGTTCGGTTCGGCAGGAACCTAGACATTAACCAGGCACTTCACAAGCACGACACTCAGCCATCAGTGGGGGGGGAACAACAGCCATCGGCGGGGAGGAAACAACAGCCTGCGAGTGGAGATCTCTCTTCCTCTACCTGGGGCCGCTTCTCTGCGCCTCAGCTTTTTTATCAGCAAAACGAGAGGGCTGAATGTGATGTCTTTATGTTCCTTGTTTGCAGGATACCACAGCCTCTGCTCACAGAGCCATTGATGTGGCATCGATGGTACAGTATCACGAGGCCTGCTTTGCAGATTTGAAAACGGAAACCCGAAGAGGTGAGTGACTTGGCTAAACTGAATGTGGTTCCCGAGAGATGAGACCAGAACCAGATGCCCCCCACTTGGTTTCTAACGGTAACACTGTCTTCTGAGTTCCACTGAGGGAGAGACAGGAGGTCAGGTATCTGACTTCCTAACACCTTCCACCCCGGGCAGCCACAGCAGTCAGGCAGACCACTCACATCTCTTCGCTTCTCCCTTCCCTTCATACTCTCCTTCCAGATGCTCTGAACTACTTTAAGTTCTCCTGGGCCCCACTTCCTTTCACCTCCTGGTATTTGCATAAACTAGGGGTTTCTTTTCCCCATCAATCCTTTTCCCCAAGTGAACTCTTACTCCCCCTTCAGGTTTTCATCCGTCATTGCCTCTTCAGATAGCTTTCCCTGACCCCAACTCCAAGCTGGGCTAGATCCAACTGTTGTGATAATAGTATTTACCACCCCACATGGTAAGTGCCTGTTAACTCCTGTCACACATGAAAAACACACTTGATGATAGTAGACAAATCACAGTGGCTTAAACAAAATAAAGGTTTAATTTCTTTCATGTAATGTGAGGTTTGACAATAGGCTGAGTTGGTACGGTAGCTGTGTGGTCAACTGGTTCTTAAAGCTTTTCATTCCAATATCTTTAGAGTTACCTCATGGCTGCAGGATAGCTGTTGGAGTGCAAGCCATTACATTCATGAAAGGGGCAGGAACAAAAGGAAATAACGCCCATAGGAGTCAGCCCCCTTTAGCGAACTTTTCTGTAAGTGCTTCCAAAAGACAGCTATCCACTGCGTGTCCTTAGCTGGTAAGTGTAGTCTTTTAGCACCCTGAGAAACACCAGGTGCCCTTGGCAAAGTAGAGGAAGAGAGAGCTGTTGGGTAGGCAGAAGGAAGATCACCCAAGCTACTCAAGGTGTGGCAGGCAGTCCTGTCAATCTGCGAGCAGATGAACACGGAAAGGTAAGCATTTAGCAATTTTTATAGCGCCTGACATTGGTATAGCACCGTATCAGCCCAGCGGATAGGAAATGAAACAACAGCTGGGCCTTCGCCACAGAGAGTTTGAGAAGTCCTGTCTGCAGCGGGCTTCTGCCTCCCCAGGAGACTGCAGGCGACCTGAGGGCAGGCACCGCCGGGCTCTGTGTTTCATTCACAGGGCCTCCCACAGCCCGGTGCGCAGGTGCTGCGTGAGCCGCTGAGGCAGCATGAGCCGCAAATCCACCGTCACCACCTGGTTCTTGCTCGGCTCACCTTCCCTGATGTGTCTGAGTCTCTTTCCCTCGTGATCTCCTTTTCTTGCTCTTCTCTGTCTGTCGTGCTGGCATCTCCCTGGTCCCTCTTTCTCTTCCACCCCTTCAATGTGGCGACGCCCCAGGCGTCAACCTGGAGCCTCTGCGGGGGGGGGGGGGGGAGGACATCCGCCCCAGCAGGGCTTTCTCTGGCCCCAGGTACTGCCCAGGTGCTTGCTGGGAGGCATCCCACACCAAACTTCTCTCCTCCCCCAGGTCAGGCTGATGTCCCAGGCCCAGAACCACAGCCCCCAGCTTGAACAAGAAGAGCTCTTTTATTGTTTCTGTGACCCAGCATAATGTACCACAAGCTGGGTGACTTTACAAAGACAATTTATGCTCTCAGAGTCCTGGGGGCTGGAAGTCTGAAGTCAAAGTGTGGGCAGGAGCGTGCTGTCCCCGAAGCCTCTCAGAGAGGTGCCTCCCCCGCCCCCTTCCAGGTTCTGATGGCCCCAGGCAGTCCTTGGCTTGTGGTACATCACTCCAGTCTCTACCTCCATCTCCACAGGGCTGTGTTCTCTGTCTCTGCATCTTCGCATGACTATTGTCTTCTCTGTATCTCTCTCTTCTAAAAAAAAAGCCACCAGTCATATTGGATGGGGGACCCACCTGACTCCCGGATGGCCTCATCTTTACTGATTACGTCTACAAAGTCCATATGTTCTAGTGCCACGTTCTGAGGTCCTGGGGAGCGCACTTTAATGCATAACATTCCTCTTTCTCTTTCTTTGCATAATTATTACTTAGTGGAAATGTCATTCAGGGTCTCTGGGATGCAGACTGAGGCAGAGTTTAAGATGCCTACTGGGGGGTCTTTGGGATCAACCCCTGTGGAAGGGAGGGACAGCCAGGAACCAGGAGAAGTTGGACTGCAAATAAGGACCAATGGCAGTCTCCCTGGGGCTAAAATGGCCCTTCGGAGGATCCTAAGTCGGACCCAAATGGTCTTGCCTACTGTGACCACCTGAACTGGTCTGAGGAAATTTCAATGCTAAAACTAGGAGCACGCAGGCCAACTGAGATGGGTGTCACCTTACACTTCTGCATCAATCAGTCTTAGGGGGTGGGTGAGGACCTACATCCAATAGCAGATGTCATTGGAGCACTCCCTTTCCTAACGGTGAAGAGAGAAAATCTGAAAACAGACTTAATAGCCTTTAGTGCCTTCCCTTGAAAATTTTTTAAGAGGAGAATCACAGAATTTTCATCATTGTGTTCCTTAATCAAAAATCTTTGTTATGTTAAGACCATATCTCCCTGCAAAGCTCCGTATCCCCAGCCTCTCCAGTCTGATTAAGCTCTGGGAACGTTTGCTGCAGACAGCTGGGACGGGGCCTTTTGTGCTCTCTCTTTCCCTTTGCTCACAGGGGTGCCCTGTGGAAGCCACATCTCGCTTCCGCCAACTGCTCAGACTGGCTCCTGCTCAAGGTCCAGACCCTCTTGGGACTATGTCAAACCCCACTAGCTTCAGGGGGTTGTTCTTCCTGAAGGCACGCCAGGCCCCCACCTTTACACCAGGCCAAGAGGGGGCCCTGCTCTGGGGCTCTGGGTTGGTGACCAGGGCTCTGTTTGTCAAACTACAGTGTTTTTTGTAAGAGAAAGGACAGATACTCCTCCCTTAAAGATGCACCTTTGGTCACTTTGGGCAATTGCTCTTCCCTAATGGAGTACAACTCCCCAGCCCACTGTGAGTCACTCCCCAGACCCATCTGAGACTGACCAGGCCTTCTCAGCTTGCTCCCAATCGATGGCTCCAGAAAAGGCAGTTTTATTCACTGAAGTCACAGATCAATGAGACCGGATTTGCATACGAGCTTAGTATATAAATCCTGGGGTGAGGCAATTATTTGCCTTCCCTGCTATCTCCTGATGTTCCCTCCCTCTCTTGCTTCCTCGGCTCACTCTCCCTTCTGTTCTTTTGTCCTTCTCTTCAGACAATGTCCTTTCTTTGGAGACTCTTCCTTTCTCCCAATCCCCTGAGCCCCAGCTGGGGCCGCATCCTACTCTGTACCCCGACACACCGCCCAGTGGTTACCTGCTAACTCGCCTCTCTCCAGCCAGCCCCAGTGCTCTGTGAGCAACGTGAGTGCAGACGTGGTGTGTCCCCCTTGGTCCCCAGCACAGGACAGAGGGCCTGGCTTGTGGCAGGTGCTCAGTTCAGTTTACTGAACATGTGAGTCTTTGATACCCTCCTCTGTCCTCCTCTTCTCCCTTCTCTCCTCTTCTTTCTTCTGTTCTCTTGTCTTTTCACTCATCTTCCTTAAGGGGAAGGCGCCTACAGGTGCCCGGGAAAGGAGGAGCTAGTGTACAGCACTGCAGTTGGGACTCCCACATCCAGAGGCCAAGGGGACCACCCAGGGTAATTAGTAATCTTTTCCTTGCATGACAATGTCACCTGCAACAGGTGTTCCAATGTGCTCTCCCACCCCCAGAGTGCCCTTCTCTCAGCTGAAGCTTTGGGAGCCTCCTGCGGAGGCAGTGGCCCCCTTTGACCAAAATGGCGTTGGAGGAAGCCCCGAGAAGCTGGCTTTTTCAGGTCTCTGAAAGGCAGCGCCTTGTAGGTTCCCTCTATTTTTATTTTCTGTCTTGACCAAAAATTTGTAAGGCTTGCACTTCTTCCAAACGGATACAACTTTTGGGGTTTGTTTTTGGCAGCTCTATCAAGTCTCCAACTGTTCTTTCCTTTACTTCTTCTGGGATATTGAAAAAGTAACATTGGCACATTTGGGGGCCTCTCCTCAATGCCACACTGATATTTAGAGAGTAATCTTTTCAAATAAAATTGGCATGCATAACTGTCAAGACAAACTCCTGCATCATTAAGGATCATGGAGCAGCCTCAGAGCCCACATAGTGCGCTGGCTGGTTGAGATCAGAGGCCCCGGGGCTTTGTCATTGCTACCCATAATCATGGTAGCAGCGTGTTACCATGCACCTCCACGGAGAATCTTGTCTGAGTCTTACATCAACTCTCATGAGGTCCAGCTGTCATCACATCCATTGGCGGTGAGTCAATTGAGGCTCCGAGATGTTCTGTGACCTGCACAGAGTTCCACGGCGCCACCTGCAGCACAAACCCAGCCTTCTATCACTAACCTCGTCGCTCTTCCCATTGTGCCACGATCCAGGTATGAGTGAGCGGTGTTGCAGAGGGATTAGCACTGGCACCCTCCTGGGTGACCTAACTGACAATGTGGGACCATCCCCTGATGGAGCCACTTTTCCCGGGGCAGAAATTCTGCCCTGTGTTCAAGAATCTGCAAATAGCGGAGCCTCCCTGCTCCAGCTTCCAAAAACACTAAATAGTGTTCAAGTCTTCCTGTACACATCTTCTCTTCCACCGGGCCTCTCCGCACCAGCCTTCCTTCTTCCTCCTGCCCTCTGATGGTACCAAAGCCCATTAATAACCGTCATCTTGGTCAAAAATATTGTGCAGTTACTCTCCTGTCCCAAGCTTTGCTGAAAAAGAATCTGGTTAATTAACATTGATTACAATCCACCAACTGCAAGTAAAAATCGATTGCTGCCGTCTCTAATTTGAATGCTCTTCTCTCTGCTTATCTCTTGTGAGAAAGAAAGAGACAGAGAGGGTGAGAAAGAGAAGAGGGGAGAGGAGAGAGGATATTTTTTAAGCAGTCCAATTTCCAGTGTCCCTGGCGAGGGACATTAGTGATGTGCTGGTCCTTAGATCTCGCCCCCTCTCCTTCGGCATGGCCATTTTTCAGTGTGACGTCTAATTGCTGCAAATAGTCACTGTGCACATTTGGGCCTTGTTCATAGCTCCCTTCTTTATTGAGAGAGGAGCAATGGTATTGATTCCAGATGGCCAGGGAGAATGCCGGAGAATATTAGTGAGGAGCAGAGAGAACACAGTACATAAACTTTTATGACACGATGTCAAGCTGGATTGTGAAGACATAAATGAAAAGGACAACAGGTCTGTAATTACCTCGAGTCCACATCTTCCGTCTGCAGAGAGGCGGCCCGAGCCGGCCGAGCCGATCGCAGAGAGGGATGAACTGTCCGGCTCCCTGGAATGGTAGCCCGTAGTTGTTGCTCCTCACGGTTGGGAAAGAATGTATGGGGCATATAAGAGCACTTGTCTCTGGCTGCAGTCTAGCCCCAAGGAAAGCATGTGGATTCTAACTCCAGCTTGGCCTCTCATTGCTCACCATGTGACACTGGGCCATTCACTGAGCCTCTCTGACTCACAGTTGCCTGCTGCTGAAACAGAGAGGATTAAATGAGATAGTGCACTCAGACCCTTCACACGGGGCCTTGGAAATAATTGGCTCTTAGCAGACAGCAGATATTACAATTACCATTCAATTTTTTTATTCCCTAAGTATTTACAGAGTGTTTGCTCTATGCCAGCTCTGTGCCAGATGTGGAGGATAGAGCGGTGTCCCAGCCTCACGGGTCGCTCTGTGGGTGAAATAGATATTAATCAATTATTGGCCCAAATACAGGTGAAAATGCTTCTGTACGAGGCACTGGGAAGGAAGCACACGATGGTGTGTGAGTGATTCATCCAGGAATTTCTGTTGTTCCTGCTTTTCCATAGTCACATTTGTTTGTTTATTATCTGTTTCTCCCACTGTAATATAAATTTCCTGAGGACAAAGACTTGGTCTGTTTGATTACTACTCTATCTCTAGTGCCTAGAATAGTGAATGACACATAGCAGGCACTCATATTTACTGAAGGAATAGCTATGTACTTGGGGTGTAGAGGAAGAATCAGCACCTGTCTTTTTTTTTTTTTTTTTGAGACAGGGTCTCACTCTGTCACACTGGCTAGAGTGCAGTGGCATCATTATAGCTCACAGCAACCTTAAACTCCTGGGCTCAAGTGATCCTCCTGCCTCAGCCTCCCACGTAGCTGGAACCACAAGCGTCTGCCATGATGCCCGGCTAATTTTCTATTTTTAGTAGAGATGGGGTTTCGCTCTTGCTCAGACTGGTCTCAAACTCCTGGCCTTGAGCAATCCTCCTGCCTCAGCCTCCGAAAGTGCCAGGATTACACGTGCGAGCTACTGCACCCAGCTAGCACCTGACTTTTAAGAGCTCATAGTCGAATGGGGTGCAGAAGAAATATACAACATTTAAGACTCCAAGGAATCATCAGCAGGTTTAGCTACAAAATCAGTTAAACTTGTACTTTGAAAATTTTACCTAGGCACTAGCATCACATACCAGCACGCGGACTGACATACGGTTGGCACCTCGTGGCAAGTAATGAAAGGAAATGGAAAGACAAGGGACCTGACCATCTGCTCCTGAAGTGAGCTGCTTTGGTTCGCACAATGTGGGCGCTACCCAGGGCGGGCAAGTCGATTTAACAAGCAATGCCCAAGTCTCTGCGGTGAGGGCCACACAGTCTCCAGACCCTGCCTATCAAGTCTGGGGTCCTCCTGTGGAGCCTCTGCAGCCAGCTGGCAAGTGAGAGGAGAGAGACCTAGAATGTGGAAAGGACACCCACTCCTTCCTGCATCAGCCTGGAGATGGCCAAGCTGCTGTGGCTCATGTCACCTTAGCGAGAACAGGTCACATGGCCTCACCTGGGTGCCAGGGAGCTGGAGAACGTGGACAAGTGCTGTGTCCAAGAGGACAAGTTGGCGGGTGCTGCACGTGTCTACCACAGTGAATTCAGTAAACACTCATGGAGGCTCCATCCTGTGCCAAGCAAGGAGATCCAAGTTGAGTGAAGCTGAGTCCTCCAGGAGAGCGCCACCTAGTGGGGAAAATACACAGCACATAGGCAACTGCTGTAAGTGTTGGGTAGAGAGGCAGCAGGCAGGTTGGGAGTGCAGAGGAAAGAGGGATTCATTCCATACCGAGTGCCGGACAGTGTCACTGGGCACAGTCACATTGAAGAGGAGTTTAATACTTTAACTATTGGTGTGGTGGAGATGGCTAACTGTACACCAAAGACTTGTGCTTCCCTCCCAAAATATAGACTTGTGGCTGGTAAGCAGCTGTCCCGCAGGGAACTGTAATTCACAGGCTTCTTTGCCCATAGGTAAAGCCTGTGACTAGTTCTCCATGAAATGTTAGCCAAAGGTATGATGGTTACCTCTGGGCCATGAGTAAAGGAAAAGGTACTCCTTCTCCACCTTCTCATTCTCCATTCATTGGCTAAAACTGATGCTCAGGGTTACCTTGTAAGCCTCATTTGGGGGTGGCAGAGCTGCCAGTGGCCTAATCTCTAGGTGACTGTGTGGAACAAACCCATCCCCAAACCCCTGCTGATGTAGAACCACCTCAGACACTATGTGAATGAGAAGGAATTGGGTTTGAGGCATTACACATTTTGGGTGTATTTGTTGCAGATATTATTATGTGGCTTAATAGAAGAGGCTAATGGAAGGAGAGTCAGGCAGTAGCCACAGGGCTGTCCAGGTATAGGAGAGAGTGAGACATGACTCAGAGGCAAGAAAATGCAGAGTATGTTCAACCTCTGACATGGTTGGTGGGACTATAAAACGGTACAACCACTCTGGAAAACAGTTTAACGGTTTCTTACAAAATTAAAAATTCACCTATTCTACATTCCAGCAATTCCACTCTATTCATTTATGTAAGAAAAATGAAAACATATCTACAAAAAGATTTGTGCTAGAAGCGTTCATCACAGCTTTATTGGTAATAGCTGAAAACCGCAAACAGTCGAAGTATCTACAGTGGATGAATGAATAAAAACATGGCACATTCATATTATAGAACATTATTCAGCAATAAAAAAGAATTAATTACTAATACATGTGTCAACATATATAAACATCAAGATCATTATGCTGCACGAAAGGAGCCAGGCACAAGGGAGTATATACAGTATGATTCTATTATACAAGTTCCAGGCAGGCAAACCAATCTCTGGTGATGGAAACCAGTATATAATGTTTGCTTATGGGAGAGAGAACTGACTGGAACTTTCTGAGATATGGAAATATTGAGGGGTGGTTACATGGTTGTATTAATATATATGTATAAAAACTCATCAAATTACTTAAAATCTATGCATTTCACTATATATAAGTTTTCCTTTAATAGAAACTAAATGAAAAATGATGTGCTCAGGAAAACGAACACATTTTTTTGGGGATGGGATTCTACGCATGGAAATAGGTGTAGAATACAGTAGCATATAAGATTGGCATAGAGTTTGGGGCATTTAATGCCAAAGAAGTTTAGATTTTATTACCTAAACAGTGGGGAGCCATCCAAGACTTTTGAATAAGGAAGAAACAAGCTCGTGTGCAAGTTTTTGGAACATAAATGGTGGCAGTATGGAGGAGGAGAGGGAATAGGATGACAAGTTTCGTTAGGGGCAGGGGCCCCGATTAGTTACGCACAGACTGGAATTTCCCATCCATGTATGCAAAGGCCAGTCCAGGGAAACTGCCGGGGATCCAGTAGCTGTGTTTGCCAAAGGTCAAATCGTGAAACAAACGGTTTCTTTCATACAGAGAATATTTTAATCCCTATGACTTTATAGTAAGATCAGGCCATGTGTTATTATTGGAAATGATTTCTATTATTAGTTACTATTACTACTCTTGGACTGAGAAATGCCAAGGCTTGGGAGGAGCTGGGCTGGACCCAGAGAAAGAAATGGTCTGTGAAGTTTGCATTTTCCAGAGCTCAACAGACAGGCGCTCAGCCTTGCAGCTACTTATTTTATGTTCATCCACTCACGCCTCGCTCGGGCCCTGTTCTTCAGAAGCTTCCAAGAACCTGGGAGGTGCTGCGGACAGTGGTGACCTGTGGGGGACATGCCAGTAGGGGTGTGTGAGAATGCCGAGGGCCCTGCATCTCTGGAAAGCAACGATGGTGGAACAGCAGGGCACAGGCTCAGAGGGTGTGGGGTTACTAAGCAGCCAGGTATGTTTCTCCAATATTCTGGAAAAGGCTGGCAGAAATGCCTCTGTGCCATTCTGACTGAGCATGTCCATTAACCTCACTGACTTCTTGAGGGTCCAGAAAAGATGTACGAACTACCAAAGCGGCTCAGGAAACTCTCGGGTACTGTTTCCCTGCGCCGGCGCAGGACGCAGAAGCGGATGGGACAGACGAGGCCCCCTCACCTCTCTGCTCTGTTTGCATCACCCAGCAGCATTTCCAAGTAGAGTATTTTCCAAGATCGCCCTGAATCTATGGTGTATTTTTTTCCTTTTCAGCAAAGATGATTCATTCAATGTCAAAGCAAATATCACCTTTTTTTAGAACCTTTGTCAGTTTTCTTAAAAAATCATGTCTAGATACCAGAACAACAAATCCTTTGTCAGTTCTGAAACCGGGTCTCATAAGTAGTAGTAACTGTAGTTGTATGTACATAGCAGGTGGTCAGTAGGGCTTAAAAGGTGCCTAACCTAAGTCACACGGACCCTCTGGAAGTTAAAGCCAGGCAGCTGCTTCCCAGGGTCCTTGTCATCCTGGCTGTGAACCCCGAGGAGCTCCCACCCGACTGGGGTCTGCGGGTGTTCAGCAATTTCATGGTGCTGAGTTCCTACTGAATTGTTGCAATGTTTGCAGTCCCACGGTGACGGGGTCTCTCAGTGGCCGTAGGGTGCCCTCATTTAGTCCGCCAGCTGTCCCGAATGTGTAATGCTCTTCAGGTTAAGAGTTCTTTAGAGGATCCTTGCCCTGCCCTGAACAGCAGTGGTTTGAACACGATGAACCAATCTTCTTGGAAGCTGCAGATGGTCAGACTTCCTTCCAGACTTCCCTGGAGGCGGGGCTGGTTACCAAGGATAACCAGCTTTCTCTGGCAGGGAGACCTGTCTCTCACTATGGGCAAGTCTGTGGATCTCGGAACCCTTGCCACACAGGGGCCTTTGTCACAAAGGGGCAGCAAAGCCGAGTAAAAAGCTTTGGAGGCAGGCAGGCCAAGGTTTGCATCCTGCCTCTGCCACTTACTAGCAGTGACACCTCATCCATTAACCTCCAAGCATCAGTTTCCCCATCAATAAATGGAGGTAATAATGGTAACCACTTGTATTAGTCAGGATAAGGTATGTTAGGTGCTGTAACCAAAAAATGTAAACCTCATTGTCTCACCATGAGAAAAGTTTATTTTTCATCCAGGCAAAGTCTAAAGCATGTGTTTTTGATCAGTGGCTCTCCTGTGGCTCCTCTAGAGGAAATAATTCAGAGATGAGGACTCCTTCCATTGTGTGTAGCTCTCGTCTTCAAGGGACCAAGAATCTATGTTTCCAGCCTCAGAAGAAGCAGAGGAGGGGTGGAAGAGGAGAAAGAGAGAGAGAGAGAGAGAGAGACAACAAACATCCTCAAAAAGATAGTCCAGAGTAAAAGCTGTCAGTATCTCTGCTCACAAGATGTGCAGAAATGTAAGAGACCAAAGAAGAATTGTCTCCTAACTCTTGGGAGCTTGAAATTAGCCATGATGGGAATATTTACACCACAGAGATTGGCAAATTCTAAAAATCAGGGATTTCCTCCTAGAAAACTGGTTGTTAAACACTTTTTCCAAGAAGATCTTTGCTCCCCTCCAGCTCTGAGTTATATGGGCATCTCTGGGGTTGAGCTCTCTCCGCAAACCCTTTGTGTCAAATGACGTTTGAGAAGGAAGTGGTCCTATTCCCACACTCTTTCGTAGAAGCAGGCCCTATGGAAGTTGTTAAAAAACAGTGTCCTTTGCCAGGATTCAAACTCAGTTCTGCCAGCCTCCAAAGGCTAGGTATTTTTCACTAAGTCACACTTTGTCTCAGTGACAAAGTCCAGAGCTTTGCCCGTGCGAGACATGACATCGCACATTCTTGACATGGGAGCAACATTCGGGTAGGTAACAGGCACTCTCCATCCCCTTTCCTAATCCTGCCTCAAGTATCCCCCTCTTCTTGACCTCTCCTGACTATACTCCATGCTACTGGAACTGAGAGGTTCTGTGTGGCTGAGTGGGCTCGCGACAGCCCCATATAGAAGAGCTGTCTTCTAAAAATGGTTGCTCGTCATGCACAGCATGCACCTCTGCACATGCCCTGTTTCCTAATATTAACATTTCCTACTTTTTGCCATTTTCTTTTCTGAGACCTCTGGGAACCATTAACACGGTTTTCCTGCTACCCAGGATTTGCAGGAGAATGCAGATGGGCCCAGAGCAGCCCAAGTGACGTCTGGAAGGATGTGATAGAATTTGCTACTGGAACCCGGGCTTTTCTTACCTGAGGTGAACATTCGTCATCATTTCCCAAAATAGTGCAGACAGAACAGCACAAAGGCTTGTCTGGGTCCGAGGGCTAGCCTTGGCCTGAGTCTGTCTGCACTGGAGGAGTGGGCTGGGCAGAGGGGCCGGCGTGAGCTTCACTCATCGTTCCGGTGGAGGAAAGGCACGGTTCAATGCATTTTTGTTTGTTTTTACAAACTCACCTCCACCCCCACACCCACCCAATTTGCAATCAGACCTTCGTCCGACTCTGGAACACAGCCTCACACAGCCATAAGCTCCAAACAGCAGTGGATGAACGGCAAAGCCCAAAATGATGTCAACGGCTTGTGCAGGAGCCAAGGAAAATATGCGGGGGCCCTCCGTGGCTTCATCCCGGTGCTTGTTGCAACGCAGCTGCAAGTCATAAGTTTTCATTCTGAGCAGACAGAGCACGGTACATCTGAATTCGATTCTGAACCTAGCACACCCATTCAGACCTCTGGCATCCTCCCTGCTCCCCACCTCCTTGAAGAACTCAAGTTCTCTGAGAAAGTCAGAGAGGAGCATGGGGTAGAATGTGGGGTGGCTGGAACCGGTGGTATTCCGGGGAAGCGCTTAAAGTGCACAAGGCGTGGCAGGTGGGCTGGGGAGGAAGAATGCGCTGGCGGGGCAGAGGGCAGGGGTGGAACAGACAGAATTCCACTGCCAAAGTGACTCTGAGAGGCGAGGCAGCTGTTTGGGGAACTCAAGTCCTCATGCCAACTTTCTCCTGCTGTACAGAGCTTTCTGCACTTTGTGTTTTGAAGAGGCAGGGGCTTGAGTTGCCTAAAATCATTGTTCCAATCTTCTACTTGATACTACCCGTGGAAATAGAGCCAGAGGGTCTCTGAGAACTTCTGCCCTTGGAGACACAGCCGGAGGGTCTCTGAGAACCCCGTGTGTCCTTCAGGCTACTCGATGGTGGAGCCATCTCCATGGTCAGTAATTCTGCTTTTGAATCTGAATCACACAGATGCAGCCCTAGGGGAATATCTTAAGTACCCAAGCGGTGCATTTTATGGATCAAATGACAAGTCATGGAAACTGTATTATTTTTCTGAGTCTAGCAAAGCCTTGCAGCCAGGGAGAGGGAGCAGTTATGCATAACTCCCTGGCCGTCTCCTCTTCCTCCTCCTCCTCCTCCGCCTCCTCCCAGCTGTCTCTTTCTCCCCTGACCCTCTCTGAATTGCTCCAGCCAAGTGAAGTTTGGAGAAAGTGGGGTCTGACACATGATGGGATGCAGGGCCTGTCGTCCTCCACACTGACGGCCGGGGCTGGGCCGGACGCGGCTGGCCATCTCCAGGAATGCTGCCTCTCTCCCCACTCTCGCTCCAGCCCGCCATCGCTGACACTTGGGTTTCATTTTACAATTGTGTTTATACAGCAAACATACTTTTGGAAAAAACAGACTTCTCCTACGGCGGCCGGCCATACCACCTTGCTATTGCAGAAGCAAAGTAGGGCTGGGCCTGACTGCTGGTGCAGAGCCACCCAAGGGGACCCTGTGATTCACATCCTGGCATCCCCTCTTCTGAGTCACTTGCCCCCATGAGAAGGGGATGGGTCTTCACATCTCCCAGGAAAGGTACAAAGTTGAGCCACAAAGTCAGAGACCCAGTCCATATTGGAACCTCTAACGTCCATTCTCTTTCACCAAGAATAAAAATAAAATAACAGTACCAGCTTCCAAGAACACATTGCCTGTGCCCCAGACTTTAGCTGCCATCATTATTGTTAATGTACTGTCAAGCACTGTCTTGGTGCTCTGCATGTGTTTTCTCTAATCCTCACACACGTCACACAAGAAAGGTACCATTATCCCATCTTAAAGATTTGGCTCAGAGAAGTTAAGTGATTTGCCCAAGTCACTTAGAGGCTACCTGACTACCAAGTCTAAGCTCTTTTTTTTTTCTATATATTTTTAGTTGTCCAGCTAATTTCTTTCAATTTATTTTTTAGTAGAGATGGGGTCTCGCTCTTGCTCAGGCTGGTCTCGAACTCCTGAGCTCAAACAATCCACCCGCCTCGGCCTCCCAGAGTGCCAGGATTACAGGCATGAGCCACTGCGCCCGGCCAAAGTCTAAGCTCTTTACAGGAAAATACACAGTCTCCTGATACTTTTTCTCTGTCCTTTTTTTCTCTTTTTTGATGGACCATATAGGCGCTGACCACAACTAGTACTAGATCTTCATGGTCCACTGGCCCTTGGCCTCTTCTTGGAGAGAAATTTTTCCCTTGCTTCTCCTTCCCCTCAGCCTGTGCACTGGCCTCTGGGACTCCTTGTAGAATCCCTGACATGTTTCTGAGGGGCAGTGCTGTGAAGACCAGTGGTCATTTGGCCAAACGCCCTTTCCAGTGCTCCTCATGGAACTGTTGAAAATGTCACTCAGGAGTGGGCTTGGCTTGGACCCCAGACTCTTGCCTCCTGGGAGGGGCCTTCTCACTGAGGTTTCTGCATCCCCACGTCCTCCTTGTTTACACTGGGTGCTGAGACCCATATGGCTCCAGGAGACTTGGTAGGCTGAGCTCTGACAGCTGTGGGGCTGAGGGGAGATGGCCAGAAGGAGGGAAAGGTCCTGCACTCAAGCTCTGGGGCAGGGGGTCTGAGGGCCAGCACCCACTCACAGGGTCCAGCTGGGATTCCCAAAGCATGGCCACCAGAGCCAGCGGACTTCCAAGTTTAGTGGTCTACAGAGAAGCAGAGAGAGAGGGACAGACAGACAGACAGAGAACAATCTGTGACTCCAAGATCTGTGGGAAGAAAGTAGACACCCTCACCTGCAGCAGGCCCTCAACCCCACCATTTTCTCCTTCATAGTGTGGGCTTCAGTCTGGCCAAGGCTGTGTGTGTGTGTGTGTGTGTGTGTGTGTGTGTGTGTGTGTGTGTGTGTGCGTGTGTGTGTATGTGTGTGGCTGTCATTATTCCCAAGACTCAAATGTCCCATGCAGGCATGGAGTGTGGGGACTGGAGGTGTCTAAGGTAGACACTGTGACACTGTTTGCTGGGAGCTAGCCAGGACATTCCCAGAGATCCACAGTGGAATGAAAGGATGGCTGCATGTGTGAATGAGAGAATGAATAAACAGATGGGATAGGAGATCTACATTGGTCTATTCTGCTCTTCCCTCTTTTCTTTTTCTCTCTATATACAAATTCCATACACTACCTAGATAGCCCAGTCTCCTACTTTGTAACTGAACAAAAATTGGATCAATTTATTAACAATGCTCAGATACAGTATCCAGGGTCTTTGCCAAGGTGAATGGCCTATTCTAGGTAGGCTCACTGGGCTGGGATCAGGAGACCCACATTTGAGTGTCAGTTTGGCCCCCAGTTAACTGTGTGATCTTAATTAGGTCTCTTCCCTTCCCTGGGCATTAGCCACTGCCTCTGTCAAAGGAGGGCGTGGTCCTATTATCAAAAAGACAAAAGGAAAGATGAGTGCTGTGGAGGGTGTGGAGAAAAGGGAGACTTTGTACACTGTTGTGGGAATGTGAACTGCAACAGTATGGAGGTTTCTCAAAAAATTAAAAATAGAGCTACTACGTGATCCAGCAATCCCACTGCTGGGTATGTAGCCAAAGGATGTGAAATCAGTAGGTTGAAGAGACGTCTGCACCCCCATGTTTATTGCTGCACTGTTCACAGTAGCCAAGATATGGAATCAACCTACGTGTCCATCAACTGATGAGTGGATAAAGAAAATGTGAGATAAATAGATAGATATAAAAAATAGGATAAATATATATTTATAAAATGGGATATATATATATGTATATATAAAATGGGATACTATTCTGCCTTTAAAAAAGAAGTAAATCCTGTCATTTGCCACAACGTGGATGAACCTAGAGGCCATTATGTTAAGTGAGACAAGCCAGACACAGAAAAACAAATACCACATGACTTTACCTATGTGTGGAATCTAAAAAAGTCAAACTCATAGAGCAGAGAATAGAATGGTGGTTACCAGGAGCCAGGGAGAGGGGGCAGAGGGAGACGCTGATCGAAGTATACACAATTCCAGTTAGACAGGAGGTGTAGGTTCAACAGATCTATTGTACCATCATGGTGACTATAGTCAGTAATAATATATTATATGCAGTTGACCCTTGAACACAGGGGTTGGGGCACTGAACCCCCAACACACACAGTCAAAAATTCATGTATAACTTTTGACCCCTCCAAAACTTAACTGCTAATAGCCTATTGTAGACCAGAATCTTTACCAATAACATAGTCAATTAACCCATATTTTGTGTTGTATGTATTAATACTGTATTCTTACAATAATGTATGCTAGAGAAAAGAAAATGTTATTAAGAAAATCATATGGAAGAGAAAAATCTATTTATTATTTGTTAAGTGGAAGTGGACCATCATAAAGTTCTTCATCCTCATCGTCCTCATGTTGAGTAGGCTGAGGAGGAGGAGGAGGAGGGGTTGGCCTTGCTGTCTCAGGGGTGGCAGAGGCGGAAGAAAACCCACATGTAAGTTGACTCACACAGTTCAGCCGTTCAAACGTGTTGTTCAGGGTCAACTGTACTTGACAATTGCTAAGAGAGTAGGTTTTAAGTGTTCTCACCGCAGAAAAAGAGAGAAAAGATAAATATGCGAGGTAATGCATATGTTAATTAGCTTGACTTAGCCACTGCACAATGTATGCATATATTCAAAACATCATGTTGTGCACAATATATACAATTTTTACTTGTCAATTTAAAAATTTCTAAAAAAAGAGGGTGTGGCCTAGGTGAGCTGTTGGAGCTGGTCACCAAAATATGGTGGTCCGTAGGTGGCCTCTGGAGGTGCCCACAGCCAACACACTCCTGGTCTTCAGTCACTGAAAGCCACAGACTCTCTAGGGGCTGCAGTTGAATTACCAACTGTCTGATGCGCAGACCTTACATCTCAGCTTCCGGCTCATGGCGATGAGGTCATGAAGCAGCCTGGCAGATGCTCCTAGTCCCACAGGCAGGCCTGTCCTGGGAGGCATAATCAGAGGGTGAGGGGAGAGGGGTGGGGATTCAGGATGGAGGACTTCCTGGGGCTGGAGGGGAGTTACAGGGCATGGCCTCGCTCAGGGGACAAGGACAGCCAGGCTGGGGGAAGGACAACTCCCCTTTTCTGGGCTGGGGACAGAGGAAAACAGGCTTCTTGGTGCTGCAGGTCCCACAGTCCCCCACTCTCCACCTGTGATGGTGGCCCCAGGAGGAAGAGGGGAGAAGGGGAAGCTGGGCTTTCTGTCCTCTGTTAGTGGCTTCATCCTGAGCTGATGATCCCAATAATTTAGTGACAATAACAGAGACAAAGAGACTCTGGGGGAAAGGCACAGCTTACCAAAAAGCCTCAGAGGGAGTTTGGGTCAGAGAAAGGAACAGGATCTGAGAGAAGAAAAGCCAGGAGAAAACATCTGCAGGCCAAGCCGCAAGATGGGGAGGGAGAAGCCAGCATCCACCGGCGCAGGGACCGCAGACCATCTCCCTGGTGAGGGCTGAGGAGCTGCAAGGATGGCAAGAGATGGAGGCCCAGACAGCTGAGGGCCTTCAGGCCAGCCTCCTGCCTCCCCAGATGGCAGGTTTCAGGCCAGCTCCACTCCCAGAGCTGGTGTGACCTAAATCACAGGCTGCAGCCTGACTAGCAGGTCTCCTGCCCTCCCTAATCCCCAGCCTCCTAATAACCTTCCTGCAGGCACCTGGGATTTTGTCCAGGTATGGAAAACTTTATTCTTTAGGGAACTACTCAAACTTTCACTGAGCACATACTGCGCCAGGGATTGTTCGCAGTATGACGTACTGTATTAGTCAGGGTTCCCCAGGGAGGCAGAATCATTAGGGGGGTATAGATACATATATATTATAAATGAGAGAGAGAGGGAGAGATTTATTTTAAGGAATTGGCTCACACAGTCGTAGGGGCTGGCAAGTCCAACGTCTGCAGGGTAGGCCAGTCTTCAGGCCAAAGGCCAAAGCAGTCCGGAGGCAGAATTCCTCCCTCCTCAGGGGACCTCAGCCTTTTCTCCCAAGGCCTTCAACTGATTGGATGAGGCCCACCCACATTACAGAGGGTAACCTGCTTTTCCTAAAGTCTACTGATTTTTAAATGAATCATATCTACAATATACCTTCACAGTGACATCTAGACTGGTGTTTGCCCAAACAACTGGGCACCAGAACCTAGCCAAGTCGACACATAAAATTAGCCACTACACATACTTTACCTCTTTTAATCCTCACAAAACCCTGTGAAGTAGGCACTAGCATAATCCCCATTTTCAGGCCAGGAAACTGAGACTAAGAGGGTCAGCAAGTTGCCAAAACTAACACAGCTCGTAGGTGGTAGAGCCAGGACTCGGATTCAGGGTTATTTGATTCTGAAGACCACCCTCAGCCAACCCGCTGCAAGGCCTCCCTGGCTTTAGTCCCAGAGACCCTATTTATAAACACGCACCGCTGGGGGAGGGCGTGGGGGGGGCGCACTTGGGATCACACGTTAATAATGCTCAGTGAATTTCTTTCTCGTTCCATGTTGAAATATTTGGGGAGTATCTGTGATGAGTCAGACTGCTGGTGAATTAGTCTGGCCCATCATCTTTCGCCCCCCGGGTCAGAGTTTTCAAGGCTTCCCATCGGAGCACCCGCGTCTGACTGGCGCTAATGGGCACGCCCGGCCTGAGGGCACTGCCCGGCACACGTGTGGTTTCTGCGCTCATACTGCACTCCAAAAGCACTTTCATTCTCAGATCATAGCCTCTCTGAGACTCTTCCCGGAAGTTCATTTACTCAGGAATCCCCAAAGACATCACGCTGGATTCGGGGCTTCTACTTTCCCAAAGCAATTACTGCGGGTGTCTGGGAGGCAGTTTCCTGCGGACTGGAGCTGGGGTGCCCGTCACCCTCCAGAGGCCCAGGCGCCCACCGCCAGCAGTCGAGACCCCACCCCCGGGGAAACATGGGCACATTCTAACTCCAAGCCAAAGGTAAGGAGAGAAAAGGAAGAGCAATTTAAATCCCATGAAGACCCTAGAGAAATGAGGAGCTTGAATTGGCAAGCAAAATTTGTTTCTGGCTTCAGGCTCCATAGAGAAGGGTGCAGAACCCAGGAAAATGTGCCTCCCCTGCCAGGGGCCCTCACGTGGCTCTGCTTCTCCTGCTGGTCTCTGGGCCTCTCCGCTGTCTGCCTCCACCTTCTGTGCTGCGCTGGGTGGGAAAGGTCAGCAAAACGACCACCCTAATTCCTGGGAGCTGATGTCCCTCAGACTGTACGTAAACACAAGACAAATGGCTTTGGCCACTGCGCACCATGGCCCTGACATCTTGCAGACCCAAAGTCAAGTCTGTGCCAAATGCTGAGACTCCCACACTATTTCTGTTGTGGAAGAAATCTGCCTAATAAATTTCCCTTTTGCTGTGTGAGAGGGGAAGGAAAGAGAAGCCAGCCAAGCCCCACATGCTGAAGGGGTGGTGTTTACTGCTTTGCTGCGTCTCCCCTGCCCGGCCGGGCACCAGCCACCGGCCTTGCTCAGCGTTTGCTCCCTGGTAGTGCCACACACTGCTCGTGGGAAGAGGAAAGAGGCTGACAGATGTTGCTTCTCAGGTCTCCGAGTTTCAGCAGCCACTGGCTCCACGCGATTCAAATACCACAGGTGTTTCTCGACTTGCTCCAAGATGATCAAGTCGCAAGGGGAGACAGAACCTCGTTGTGGTCACAGATGCTGTGTGGCTTCAGAGACGGTGCTGTGTGGGCTCCTCGAAGCTGCTGCTTACGTCTGAATAAGTCAGCAGATCGGTCTCATCCTATGCATAGAAACATGGGTTTTCTTTCTATTTTCTTTATCAGAGAACTGATTAAATAGCATTTTATTCCAATAATGATGTCTCCAAGAGGAGACACCAGACCCACGCTCCAGGGAGCACTAGTTAAGGGTAAGACAAACAGAGTAGTTAGAGGTTCCCCGTGGTGGCCAGCTGTCTCTTATTGCTATGAGTCAGTGACAGCAGGAAAGAGCATTTTGCCACGTGAAGACCCATTGCAGAAGTTGGTCACGTGTGCTCTCTCCACTGGTGTCCAAGGAAAATGCAAAGGAAGAGGAAAATGTCTTTCAAAACTATTTTCTAAAGAAAATGGTGTGAGTCGGAAGGTTGATACATGAGCCAGCGCCACCAAATGTTCCAGCCCCACAACACGCGGGTTATACTGAAGAGCAGGAAGCTTTTCTTTCTACCAATAGTGGGAAAAGAAGGCCATTCTCTATCTGGTGGGTATTAATTGTATATTTTTTCAGGTCCTACCCTCCCTCTCTTTCTCTCTCCCTCCCTCTATCCTTCCTTCTGATTTTATGCTTTCATTTCCTTGATAAGAATAGAAGCTAAAATGAAACATCTAATAGTACGCAACATAACTTAGAGTAGGTCTTGGAATTCATGCTTGAATGTCCGCGTGATAGGACTAGGTCACTGATCTTGGAATGCGTTGGTTTGGATTCTCTTTGTGTGTGAGCACAAAAATCAGAATTTAAAGCTAAAGTAATGATGGATAAGTCACCTAGTCCAATCTTTTTTTCTTTTAACAAAGGAGGAAACCAAGATCAGAGAAGTTAAGAGTCTTAAAAGTCATCACACAGACAAGATAAGTCCTAAAGTCTGAGTTTGGAAAAGTGATGTCAGTTGCAACTTCAGATGCAGGGAGAAGGTCTTCTTTCTCCAGGTGGAGCATGAAGGTCTTTCAGAGCCCACTACTGGCTCCATGACCTCACCTCCTTTTGGTGACCACTTCTTCTCTCTGTCTCTCTGTCTCTCTGCCTCATGCTTTACAAACAAAGGATCTGGAGGGCTTTTGCATTTTGCAAAAGGCTGCAAGGACAAACCTATGATGGGCAAACTATCTTGTGAGGCAGAAGAAAAACTTTAACTTGGAGAGGCCTCAGAAATATTTTGTCCTTCCTTTGAAAGTGTCTTGGTGCCAAGTCAAACTGGTAAGGAGCCAAAATATCAGAAGGCTCCCCCTTGGTTCGTGCTCAAGGCCGGAGGTGCTATAAATGTGGCTCTTACTCTGTGTTTTCATTTTTCAGAGCTGGTAATTATTAGATACAGCACTGAGGGTGGAGAAGCTAGGAGGGTTGTACAAATTCTATTCTTGTTCTACCCCCTCCTCCTTGGAGCCCGGAGATACCCCTTTATGTTCTCAAATCCATATGGAATGATTTTTGGTGTCCTGGTTCTTTGGTTGTATTGCAGTATTCCTTCCTGTGATGAGATCCTGAGAGAAAAGGGTGGGCACACAAAGGCAGGACTCCATTTGAAATACCAAGCATGCAGGGTATTGGCGATCACTCTCCCTTGAAAAGGAAGTCTGATTGTAATCTTAATCATGAAGAATGAAACTCAATATAATTAGGCACAAATGGCCCTTGTAATCTACAACCTATTCTCTGTATTGCCACAGGGGAAATATTTTCAAAATTTAAATCACGTCATATCATTCTCTTGCTCAAAATCTTCCAGTGGCATCCCTTCACTCTAGAATGAAATTCAAAATGCTTACCATGACATACAGAGCCCTACATAATCTGGCCCCTGCCTACCTTCTCAGCTTCACCTCCTACCATTCCTTGCCTTTCATTTTGTTCCAACCACACTGGTATCTTTGTTTCTCTAATACACGAAATAGTTCCTGCCTCAGGGCCTTTGCACTTGCTGTTTTCTTTTCCTGGAATGCCTTCTGCACAAACAGCTATATATATAACTCCCGATTTGTTCATTTTTCTACTCGAATGAGCTTCCCTGGCCACCCAATACACCCTATCCATCATGCTCTATTCCCTCATCTTGCTTTATTTTTCTTCACAACACGAATCTATTTATTTGTTATTTACTTTCCTTTATTCAAATATAGATACCGCAAGGCTAGTAATTTCGTCTGTGTCCCTACACTGGTGTCTAGCACATAGTAGACAGTCAATAAATATTTGTAGAACTTAATGAATGCTTTCATATTTACTGTTTACATATCTTTATCTCTTTCTCTCTATATGTATCTTTCCAAGTACACAGACCTACCCACACATACACTCCTGCATACATACATACACACACACATCACATTGCAAATCACATGTATACTAAACACAGAACATTTATGCATGAGGTCAAATGCATCAAATTCAAGTTCTTTAGGCATTAATTGAATACCTTCTTAGTGCAAAGCTCCCTACCAGGTGCAGGGGCTAGAGGAAAGTCCTAGAAAAAGGAATAAGAATGGTTTGTGCCCTCCAGCAAAGCCCCCTTTCTGCTGAATCTTAACTAAATCTCTTTTACTTATTGTAATCGTAAGAAAAAATTTACATCAGAAATTATTTCTTTACACTCACATATGTTCTGAAACCTCACTTTGTTTTTAAGCATGTAACTTCTTTAAATTTTTCCTTTTTTATGTTATCATGTCTTTGGGGTTATCATTACCCTTTTGTACTGAGTTGCAGTTTTGGAATTCTCGAGGAGGAATAATCCCAGTACCAAGATTGTGCAATTAATTCTTCAAAATAAGATTAAAAACTCTGCATTCTGGATGGAAGACCCTGTCTGGTGATTAGTTGCCTGGAAGAGACTGTTACAAGCCAAATAGAAGGAGCTGTCATCCTGCTGACGGTTTCCAGGGACTAAGGCTCCAGGACCTGCAGTAATTTCATTTGTCATCATTGCAAAACCAGATAGTCACGTGAGCTGCCAAGGCCTGCAGCGGAGGAGGTTCACTTGCCAACTGTCCTTAGGAATCGGAACACAGGGTAGACAAGGCAACTGCTGGAAATGAATTATTTCTAGCAGTTATATTATCATCTTCATGAAAAATAGAGATGGTGAGGTTGGATATACTTGTAGTAATTTCCCAACTCTAGGCAAAAACTTCTAGTGATGAAGATATTTCTAGAAATCATAAAGATAACTACCTCCCTTGTCATTGTGAGAAGGAGCTCAGAGGAAGCTTTGATCAGACGGGGAAGCAATGCTGCACCAGGAGGAGGAGAAAGAAGCGTGACCCTGGCAGAGCCTCCCTACACCAGGGTGTCAGGTGTGAGATGGAGGGAATTCACCTGGCTGGAAAGGCAGCAAGAGAGCCTGGGGCACGGTGTCCCCAGAGTATAAAAACTCAGGTGACACTGAGTCAAGCATGAGTCCTGTGAAAGGTGGGGAGAATCGTGACCACCACGCACAGGCCTGGCTGCGCTCTCACTCTGCTCAATCTCTCTGTTCACGGGGGTTTTCGCTGACAGCTTGGGATGAAAGAAGAGGACTCAAGTCCTGGGGGAAGGAGATCAGCAAGAGCTGAAAAGAGCACCTCGCATGAGCCAGGACAGGCTAAGTTATGTTGTGGTGACAAACAACCCCAAAGCTCAGTGACTTAGAACCACAGTGGTTTGTTCTTGCTCTTACTGTGCGTCCACTGCATCAGCAAGGGGCTCAGCTCATCGTTGTCACTCAGGGACACAGGTTGATGTGACAGCCATCATCTCAAATATTGCCAGTCATCCTGCCTGAGAGAAAAGAGAGCTTGGGGGTGGGGGCTTACGTAATAATAAATGCTCTATCCAGCAGGTGACCCTCATAGATTCTACTCGCAACTCATTGGCCAGCACTAGTTTCACGGCCCTACCCAAGGGATCCAAGAAGTACAATCTCCCCAGGTAGGCAGGGGAAAGGAGGAGAACTGGAGACACATGGTGGACAGCACTGACGACAGGCACAATGCCCTCCTGGTCCTAGGGGGTTCTCAGACCCTCATGAGGAGAATGTTCCCAAGTCAGGGCCTGAGATCCAGGGGAGCTTGAGGAAGACAATATGGAGGATGAGAAATGGGGGCATGGCAGAAGCCCCACATCTGAGACTGAGCCCACAGGTGGAGGTGGGAAGCCCGAGGTGGACAGAGAGGCATGTCACAGCTCAGTGTGACAGCTGTGCCTACCCTAGGGTGCCCCCAGGAATCATGTCTGGGTGGCGGATAACTTAATTCCAGATCCATCCTCTCCCTCTAGGGGGACTGAGGCCACAAACATACTCCTTCCTGAAAATCGCGATTGGCCACAGGTCCTCCAGCTCTGCAGG
The DNA here is from genome assembly GCF_000956105.1 of Propithecus coquereli. NCBI lineage: Eukaryota > Metazoa > Chordata > Mammalia > Primates > Indriidae > Propithecus > Propithecus coquereli. The sequence goes on from NW_012155840.1 coordinate 3,514,937, forward strand.
CGTTGCCCATCAGAAGACACAGCTGTGAGAAAACAGGGGTGGGAGAGCTGGGGAAGTGATGTAGTGGCTGACACCTGGCTGTTGTCTTTCTCTGACTTAGAAGCATTTATTTCATTTTCAAGGAATGTCACCATGAGTCTCAAACACCCATATGAATAGACATAAGGAAGAATTTTCTGAAGCTTTTTAAATTCTTGGATGGGTTCTTAAGGGAGGTAGAGGACTTTTGTTTGCTTCGGACTTCAAAGCAGAGTTTCACAGAACGTAGTTCAAGACCACCTGTGTCTAAATCACAGGCGAGCTTGTCCAACACACAGCTCCTGGGCTTCTCCAGACTTGCTGAATCAGAACTTCTGGGGATGGAGCCTAGAAACTTGCATGTTTGACAAGTTCTCCGGTGCAAATTAAAGCTGGAGAACCATTGCCTTAAAAAGGAGAAAAAGGAGTAAGATCGCCATTGGGGTAACACTGGTGGGTTCACCCTAGAAGCAGAAAAGGCAACCCTCCTAGTCCCATGGTCTTACATGCCAGGGCAGCAGTTTAAAGATTCCCATGGATGTCACGAATTGGTCCTGTTTTTATTCTGGTTCATAACCTTGTTCTGGCGCCAACCTCTAAAATGTCTCAACTTTCCCCAGCGTTTGCCTGAGTCTGAGCTACCAGTTGCTGCGATGGGAAAGACAGGTGGCTGGGCCTACGGGGCAGGGGGATCTGCTCTCCCCAGGAGACAATTACATGCTCAGAAAAGGACAACCACGGCTTGTCCTAGGCAACAGAGGGGAACTCTTGTCAGCATTTTGAAAAGCTGGCGCCATGCTTGAAAGGGGCTGACGGGAGCCACTGATGGGTCTGGCTGCAGAACAATTGCTTATGAGGAGGATCAGTGTCAACTTTGAAGTGAGCCATGCTCGAATTAGCACCATCGTGGTAACAAGCAGAATGAGCAGGGCTGAAATGACATATTTAGTCAGGAAAGAGGCCTGTGTTTAAGGAAGGATTCTTTCAAAAGGAAACAATGCAGGAGACTTGGATGAGAAGATTCTGGCTCCTTGTTTGTCTGGCTTAAAACTCAGGAAAGTTGACATTTAGTTGAGTGGCTCCTTCCCTGAATGGAGTCCCATGTGTGGCTTCCGTGTTTCTATAGCAGATGGAACTCGTCCTTTCTGGACTGCTGCACTGTTCCATCATTCATGCGCTGTGTGTCCTTAACAGTCACTCAGCCTACATTTGCTCCAGAGTTTCTGCAGGTGGGCTCCCGTGCCTTCCCTGCTGGCCCGGCTTCTGGGCAGCTCCAGGGATGAAATGAACCACAGCACCGAGCCTTAGGAACTGGTGTACATCTCACCCTCCTCCTTGGGACCATTTCTCTCTGATGATTTGCAGAGTGATGGCGGTGGTGTGATGGTGGTGGGAGCGGAGTCCAGTGAGTGGTGGTGTCGCCCTCTTCCCAGACTCTGCACCCCTTTCTTCCCTTCCTTGCTTTTCCCTCTGCTGTGAACCCCCACGCCCTTAACTTCCGCCCTCAGCTCTAAACTCCCGGCCTTCTGAGCCCTTCCCCTAAGGTTGCTCCTTTCTTTTTACAGAGGCCCCCAAGGAACGCTTGTAATGGCCAAACGGAGTCCTTGGACCAAGTCGTCTCCTCCTCCCTAGCTCCGGGTAGACGGTGGGAAATGGGGCAGGAAGCTGGTTATCCATCCAATTACACCTTCCTAAGCTTTTACGTGTTCAAATTCCTCACGTAGAGAATGTGGGAATAATTCCTCCCTTTAAGAATAAAATATCTTTAAAAGCCTAACTCAATGCCTGCCCTCCCAAAATCAGTATGCTATACATATTTCTTGAATTTAATTGGACTATTTTTGTTAATATTACAAATGATACTGTTATGATATTTGCTTCCCATTTTGAAGCAGCATCCACTCAGGCCCCTACATCAGTCATATTACAGATGTCACAAAATGCAGGGTTTTTATTCTCTCTGTGGCATACAAAACGAACAGCTATACTTGTCTTAATTTAGGAGCAAAGTGTTTTTGCCTTTTTTCTCTTAAAAGCTTCTTTAACAGAGCTCAAAGTGCACAGTTGGAAGACGTGGTCCAGTTTGTAATTGGAAGTGGGAGTCCATTCCCAGCTTTCTGCACATACACAGATAAGTTATTTGACACTTCTTCACCCTGACCTCCCACCTGTAAAGTGGGGACAGTGTTCACCTTCCTGATGGCAGTTTGTCAGCTGTGTTGTAAAAACGAACAAAAGAAAGTCCTCCAAACACATTCAAGTCCTCAAAAGGAAAAGCTGCTATAGTAACCTAAAGCAGAAGTAGAGGTATCAGTTCATCGTTGGAAAATCTTGGAAAAAGAATAGTTTTAGCGTGTGGCGGGGAGAGATAGCATGTGAAAATCGCCCATTTAGACAACACTTGGAACTTGGGTACAGATCGGAATCACTTCCGAAGGTTACCAGAGCGCCTGCGTTGAGAGCAAGTTGCAGCAAAGAAAACGCTTAGCGCAGCTCCTGGCCGCTGGGCCATCTGGCGAGCCCTCCCCGCCGCCGCCCTTCTGTCGCTCACCTGGTGGAGCGCGGCCCGCGCCGGCTGGGGCGGGGTGCGGCTCGGACGCCACGCTGGGGCTGCAGCAGCAAGCGCAGCGATCCGGCCACGAGACGCGAGAGCCCATTAATTGGCTAATTTTGCTTATAATGTCTGGTCACTGCTTGGCAGGCCCAGCTGTCTCCCGGGTGGTGTTTGCTGGGGCTCATTTGGAGCACTGGCCTGGCTCGGAATTATTTTTTGAATGACTCGATGACATCTTCCAATGGCTCCAGTCTGAGATGCACTCCTGTCTTCGTCTTCCCCTTTGGCCCACTCTCCAGTCTAGATCAATCCTTCTGGCCCCAGTACATCTGGGCTGGTGGTTCAGACGTGAATCTCAGTGGGTCCTCAAAATTGCTGCTGCCACCTAACCTCAGACTCTGTTTCAGGTGGAGGAAGAGGGCTGGGAACTAACTCTCAGCTAACCAGTCTGCCTTGGGAATCCTCTTTAGACCCTTTAATCAAATATGTCACACGCGAGGGCCATCTCAGGTTTCTAATGTCATCCTAGGTCTCCAACACCAAAGGAAAAAAAGTTCTCAGGTGCTCAGGACAACCGTGTGTGTGTATGTGTGTGTGTGTGTGTGTGTGTGTGTGTGTCCCTAAGGTATTTTTGGTTCTTTGTGAAAATGTACTAGACTGTTGCTAAACAAAGATGAGCCCCACCGCTCCACCCTGTATTTGATATTATTAGCCCAGTGCCAGCTACCCCTAAATGTTTTTCTGTTTCTTTAGGATTTTGTTTTTCACACTTCTCACAGGCGTTGGAAACAAGCTCTTCTCAACACAGCTTTATTCTAACACCCCACCCCATGCTTCTTCCGCCTTTAAGACCTAGAGAGGGACTATGTCTCCTACTACCAACTTCAAAGTCTTTAAGAGTGTATAACCTCATACTCCCCTTCTTCTCCCCCCACCCCCCTACCCCCAAGAAAACGGCATTACTATGCTCTCTGTCTCTTCCTGTGCTGGAAATGCCTTTTTATTCCACACAGTTTGCCCAGCTTCCTCCTTTATTTGTCAAAGATTTTCTGAAATCTCGTTTCCTTCCCAGTGACCATTCTGCCCATCAGAAGGGTGCTGGTCACTTATCTTGACACTCAATGCACAGATGTCTTTTCCTCCTCCCTCAGCTTTCACATAATGAAGATTCTTTAATTTTCCTATTTTCCCAATGCCTGCAAGTTGGCGTGTGTGACTTCTCATCCCCCTGGATTTTCCGTCTGCAAACTCCACCAGGTCAGATGTTGTCTTTACCTAACCTTGTCCACTCCCTACTGTGGCTCCAGGTACTTGGGGTAATTTAATTTTCTTGCACAATGATGAGGAGCTCTGGTTTACAAATGGCAAAATGAAGTGCAGACAGATTCCTCAGAACAAATTAGTGGCTTGATTAGACATGGAGTTAATCTTCCAGTGTATGAGTTATTTGGCCACATTCTCTAGAGCTCTTCATTTTTATTAGATCCCACTATGTATGTGCACAGAAGAGGGAAGCTGTTCTTTTAGTCCAAGAGTTCTGCCCCACTGCCCCTACCACTTGGCAGACATTTTATAAATGCTATTTGATGAAAATGAAAAACCTGCGTTACAAAGAGCTACAACATTTGAGCCTTTATCTTTTAAATTTCTAGTAAACTCTCAGAATGTGGTTTGTTTTTCTTTGGGAAATAATTCAGTTAACAGTCAGTTATGGGTCCTCTCAAGAATAGAGTCATTGCAACCCAATTCCTTTTGAAGTTTTCCTTTTTAGTGAAAGTGCCACTCTGGGACTGGGGTTTGTGTGGGGTGGGGTTTGTGTCTTGGGGTGCCGGTAAAAAGAGCAAAACTGAAATGTCCATAGCTAAATTTGAAGAAAAGAGTTCTTCCCTGAGCTCATGTTTCACTGAAAACCAAAAGCCTGGGCCAAATTCAGCAAAAGGCTGATTTGCGGCTGTGACCCTTGAGGGCTGGGTGAATTTGATAGTGCATCAGGATCGGTTTCTTGGGGACCCTGGGTCATTTTGTGAGAGGGAGTCTGTGTCCAATTAGGACTTGGTGTGCAAGGAGGACTTACTTTTAATCTAAAGAACAATTTAGGGCTCTTCTATGAGAAGCCACACACATCTGCACACAGACAGACACCTTATCTGGGTTTTATAAGGTTCGCATGTGAGGGACTCTTCCAACTGCCTCTCACTTTGATACTTTCAGGCTCAGAGAACCGTACTTTAGGAAAATAGAGGAAATTTTCTGTGGTAAGGAATTCAGAAACCCAAAACAAAGGAGGGAGTGCTCTACATCCTCCATGGGCCCCATTTTCCACCTTTAACTGGGCACCTCTAGGATGAACAATCATAATCACAAGGCCTCACTTCGGAACTCCAACTTAAAGAAACATTTCTGACACATAAATCATTTGCAAACACTACAGCTAAAGCCCCAGTGCAGCTTCCCAATTATTAAACACACAGATCGACACTCAAGCATGCTTTGGTCCCTAAGAATCTTTTTACAGAAAACAGTGACATCTGCCTACATATCTTGTCACCAATCAAATCATTGCTTCTTGCTAAAGCCAGACAGATACAAGCCTGCATTCCTTGTGCAGGGAAATGGCATAAGTGAATTATTTTGAAAATTCGATTGTGAGATATGCCTGTACCCTCTAACAGAGAGAGAGAGAGAGAGAGTCTGAAAGGGCAGGGTTGAATGACCTCCCTTGTCCCATAAAACCCAACTGTAGTGAAACAAGCTTCTCATGTTTGCTGATAGCTGAGGTTAGAAAACAATTAGGCAATTGCTACTTTTTAAAAAAATACTATGAAAAGTAATACAATAACAAACAAACAAAAAATAGGCAGCAAGAGAAGAGAATGTAAAATAGTTTTCAGATAGCACTTCGAAAAGAAATGCAGACAGCAGCATCTTCCTCCATCATGCCTACTAGTGTTTTCCTCTGTTTTCTCTCAAACCTTAGTACTCCGCATCTAGCATGATAGGTGGCAAGAAGACTGAATTCTGTCACATGCTTGACATCTTAAAGGAAGTTTCACTTACATGGCAGAAGTTTAGAAGAGCTTTTTGCTATACTTGAGGGAAGATAAGAGGGAAAAAGTGTGTGTGTCTGTGTGTGTGTTTTGTGTGTCTACTCATGTAGAATTTTTATTTAAAAACAAAAATTCCGTATGTCTGGAAATAATTGAGACCCCCACATAATATGTAAGCCAATGAAGGAAAATGCATAAACAGCCCCGATAGCAACCAAGAAACAGATTAAAGTAAACTATTATAATTCTGTGACACGTTGGCCTCTGCCTTCTTTTTAGGTAGTGAAAACACATGTTTGTGTAGTCTGGTTTCCAGGACATTCCCTTTAAAACATCTTCAAAAACATTATCTTATCTCTGGCACACTCCAGCCTTAACCCCGAGTCTGATGTCTCTGGGATAATGATGGTGAATGCTCGTGAGATCCAGAAAGCAATATGTTAACCATACGGTGTTCAAAACTGTTCATCAGACGGAGACGCTGGTACGTGCATATTCTGCAGCACAGCAGCAGAAAGGACGGAGGCCTTTATGTTGTCTGATAATGTAGCTCTTTGAAACATTGCTGGCGGACTGTCTTCACATCATGTCACACAGGACAAGAAACGGGACAGGCCCTCTCTGCTTCTCGATTCATCGACCTGCCATACAATACAACAAACCAGCTTTTTCAAGGCCCCTTGAATGAAGGCCTGTGCCTGCAAGGGAAATTTAATTGGATTTCTTTATGGGTTGCAACAATCCAATGAAAAATTATGTAAGAATGGCATGATTCAGTTTCAGCATGCACTCAAATAATAATTTTTTTTTATTTATAACAAGAATTCTTTAAAAAATAATAAGAATTTTTAAATGAAAACACCCTGCCACAGCACTTTTCAGCTCAACTAGACCAGGCAGCCCAACTTTATCCACGGCAGCTCGTGTTGTGTGGATGTTTGTGTCATTGTCCCAGCTTAGAAAATGATTTTAAATGCATAGGTTGCGATGCATTCAGAACAGAGTCAGAGGCTTTCAAAAGCACTTGGTTCGGCTTTCTGGGAAGAATAATGTTGTCTTTAACAATGTCCCCTGCTTTGAAGCAAAGTGCATTTGTGCATCCTGGAGAGTAGGAAAATGTCCATCACTCCATCCGTTCTTTGGAACACCTTTGTGACATGTGAAGATGAAGTCCTCTGTAGCATTTTGACATTTCCAAATTGGTTGTAACAGCACTGAAGATTATTTTTTATCCTCCTCTTGGAAGTGGGCAAGTGGCTAGTATCTGCCTAAAACTCCTTTCTTGAAATTCATTTTATTCCCATGGTTCCAGGCGTCCTTTCTGGCTACTAGGGCAACATATTAGTTAAAAGGAGCTCCTCGCACCCATCCCCATCCACAAGTAGCCACACAGTTGAGCTACAAGCTGGCAGATAGTTTAGGTTTATTTCCTTCACGGCCTCAGTTATTCTTTCACTCATTTGTCTTCCTTTATTCATCAAACCATATGCTCTTCCCAATACCTGAATACATCTTTTTCATCTCGTTCACCTAGAAAACCCATAGTCAATCTTCAAGTCTGGGTGAAAGGCCTCTTACAACACTCCACCCCATTCCAATACGTGCTTCCCGCTCTGTGCCCCATCATGGCTGTGACACGTGTACCTCTCCATTATTCCACATCACATTGTTGTGGCTGCGTTTATAGGTCGGGCTCCCCCAGTAGACGATGAGATGAATACAAGGACCACTGGTCATATTTATCATTGTGTCTTCAGCACTTAATATGTGCTTGCCATAAAATAGGCATTTCATTAATAGTTCCTAAGTATGTGAATGAATCAATTAATGGATATATGGATGAATGGATATATAAAATACAGGTAACCCCCACATGTACATGCTCAGCAAAAAAAAACCCGTTTTTCCAAGGAAGCAATATTAAATGCAGGATTTTATACCCCTGAATCAGGGCTCCATGCTGAATTTCTATAGAAATGACTAAAAGCATCATACTCATTCAAGCAGAAATGATATGCCTAAAAACGGTACAGTGGAAAAGTCTTAAATACATATACAATTTGGTTGAACAGGGCAACCCAGTAACCAATCACTTGGTGTTTACATGATGTCTCATAATAAGAATAATATTTGACATTAATCTGTGCTTGGCAGTTTTCAAGGTACTTTTACATTCTCGTTCTCATATTTATTCAGCAAATATTCATCGAAGGCTTGCCGTATTCTAGTCACTCTGCTATGGTGTGCTACACTGAGCTGTAATGGTGAGCAAACTAGGCCTCATGGAGCTTACAGTCTAGTGGAGGAGGCAGATTGTAAACAAATCATTGCACAGATGATTATAACCACAGACTAAGTGCTGTGCACGAAAGGAGCAGAATATGTGGAGAGTACCTATGGCATTTTATTTTACTTGAGTTTGACACCTTTGTGACGATTGCAGACCAGTGTCCAGCATCACGCGTTTAAACCAGCATGGACAAAGTTTACAATGGCTAGCAAGAGTGGAGGCAAGATTAGAATCCGGTTCTTGTACTTCCAAGTGGGGCTAGGCATGGAGAATGGCTCAGGGGCAACCTGCTTGAGCTGCTATTCTGGGGCACTCCAGAGACTTCCAGACTGAAATGGAGGTCAGCAGTCTCAGCTTTGTGAATGGGGAGGACTTGGAGCCAGGAAGCAGACCTTTGAGAGAGTGTGCCATACCTAAGAGGCTTAGTATTTCCATTGGGTGCATGCGTCTGTGTGGATACGTGTGTGTGTGTGTGTGTGTGTGTGTGTGTGTGTGGATAAGTGCATGCAGCGGGGGGAGGCGTGGCATTGGTACGGGCAGTGTGCCTGATGTTCTCTATCCCCCTGTTAATTCAAATGATAACGGCCACCAGTTGAGCACTTGTGACATGTCAGGCATTTATGATATCTTAATCTCCATTTTACCATTTTATAGATGACAAAAAGGTGGAAAGTCATGAAAGCTGGTACTTAGAGAAATTAGGGAAGTTGTCCAAGAACACAGAGCTATTAATAGAAGGTGACAGGGGTGGAAATTGAACAAAAGTCTGTGGCCTCAAAATCTGTGTATGTTGCTGTCGCCTGTTGTGCCTCCTACCTCCTGCACTGCAGATCTTATGGTTTTATAAATTTGGTGATTGCTATCAACAGAACATTTCACAGGGCAAAGTCAATATATGTAACCTAAACATCTGTACCCCCATAATATGCTGAAATAAAAAAATAAATAACGACAACAACAAAACCCAGAATGTTTCTATCACCTCCGCTCTCACACTGGAGCATGAACATTAGATTCTCAGGACAATCAGTTTGGCCCCATTCAAGCTATGAAGGCAAATAGATTTTAGGTTTTGGTAAGAACCCTCTGCCCATCCGCCCACGTGTGTATGCACAGGCAGACACACACATACACACACACACACACACCCTGCTCTAGAGCTTGTCTTTATAGCACCACTTTCTTGCCACCAATAGGAGACCTCAACTGTGTCCGGGGCCTCTCTGACTCCAATGGGATCCGCATGTGTGCATCTGGAGATAGCATTTAGCTAGTGGAGGAAAAATGAATTGTCATTTTCAGTGACCATAGAGAGAACACTCGATCCAAGAGCCTCTTTTTGCCATGGGAAGTAGCTTTGTTGGTAACGGTCCTAATCCTCTTTTTCAGCAAGAGAACAGGGTAATGCTGCTTTTTGCCAGGGGTCACGGGGAAGGGTGGCGCATGGGGGAATAGTTGCGCATTCACGGGAGGAAATAGAATCGCAGGAGCTGTAAAACCGCTGCCGTTTAACTCACTCCCCACAGCCCCAGCGCCTCGCATTTCAGTCACTCATAACTTTACGACGAGCTCTCCTTTTGGGATAACACTTTCCGAGTTCAGTCTCTGCTCCCTGGAGGCTGGCTTTTTATGGGAAATTTGTGCTAAATCAGCAAAGCTATGTTCAAGTTGGAGAAATACAAGACACGATGCACTTTCCCTCTGCCAACTTGAAAGACACAGTCCGCAGGGAGCATCCCCTGAGGCTGCGGCTCGGGGATGTCTCTTGTTTCTGAAAGTTCCAGGCTTGGATATGAGCACAGCGGTGATGAGAAACAACATCACCGGTTTCAGAGGTGTCTGGATCAATGACAGAGCCAATAAACGGATATTGCTGGTGAATAGAGACAAATGTGAGAGGGACTGGGAGGAAGTAATGAACAAACAGAAAAATATTATAATGCAGAAAGTATTAATTGAAAGGGACTTCTTTGATTCAGGAAGAAAAACAAAGAAACAAATTACCAGGTATAAATAGGAAAACATCCACTGAAATGCACCCATTGGTGCAAAGGTAAGAAACTGCTCAAAAAAAGTTGGGTAGCTAATGTCTCCTAAGCCTCTACAGAGTGCCAGTCACCACATATAGCTGTTGTCATTATGTCCCCTCATTCTCACCACAAGCCTACATGGCAGAAATTACTATTCCCATTTTACAGATGAGGAAACAGAAGCTTGTTCATTCAGTCAGTCGGTAAATATTTTTCGAGAGTTTACCATGTGCTTAAAGCCGTGAACAAAACCACACTCACCGTCCCTTTCTTAGCAAGGTCACAGCACATTCTAGTGAGGTAGGGCACAGGCAGACAACAAACAGATAGTTATATGTCAAGTAGTGATGGGACCATGAAGAAAACTAAATCAGGGTGTGATTTAGTTAGAGCAGAGCTCCCTGATGAGGAGTCAAGTAAGCAGAGACCTAACAGGGAGTGTTCTTGGTATATTTGAGGACACGTGCACAGGCCCGGGTGGCTGGAGCACAGAAAGCCAGGGAGGGGATAAGCAATAAAGTCCAAGAGCTAGCCAACGGCAAGATCACACAGGGCTTCACTGGCCTTGGGAAGGTTTCAGATTTTATTCTAATTACAAAAGCAAGGCGTTGGCGGGTGTGTAGCTAGGGCACACGCTCAGCAGCTGTAATAATTTAAGGAGATGGCAGTCGAGTTCTCGCTCACGTAACATCCACCGGTGGGGAGTTCAGAGTTGTTAGGCTGGCTCTGCTCCCCTCTTCCCCGGGTTGTAATGGTGGGTGACCACTCATCAGGAAGAAAGGAGGTGTCTTAGTTCATTGTGTTGCTATAAGAAATACCAGAGGCTGGGTAATTTATAAAGGAAAGAGTTCTATTTGGCTTATGGTTCTGCAGATGGCACCAGCATCGGCTTCAGGTGAGGGCCTCAGGAAGCTTCTGCTCACAGTGGAAGGCCAAGGGGAGCAGGTATCTCATGCTGAGAGGAAGGAAGCAAGAAAAGGGAGGAGGTGCCAGCTTCTTTTTAACAAATTTGTGGGAACTAATAGAGGGAGATCTCACTTGTTACCTTGAGGAAGCCGCCAAGCCGTTCATGAGGGATTCGCCCCCATGACCCAAGCACCGCCCACCAAGCCCCACCTCCAACATTTGGGATCAAATTTCAATAGGATATTTGGAGGGGACAAGTATCCAAACTATATCAGGGGCAAAGGAAGAGGAGTGACTTCCCGTTCTGTTGGAGCCTGGCTTGGACACTGTACACATTCCTCTGCTCACATCCCATGGGCATGGGAACTGCAATAGAAGCTGAAAAGCAGAGTCATTAGTCATTGCCCAGGTAAAAGTTGGAGGGTCTGTACTTAAATGAAGAAAGCAGACTTGATGTTGGGGAACAGCTAGGGGTTTGTTGCAGAAGGTTTTGAGTAGAGAAGTGACATGATCTGACTTATGTTTTTAAAAAGACCTCTGTAAATATCAGAAAAATAGTCTGGAGGGCCAAGGATGGAAGGAAAGAGACTAGTCAGGAAGTGATTTTCATAATCCTGGTAGAGGATAATGATGGCACAGGCTGGGGTGACGGGTCTGGAGATGTTGAGAAGTGCACAAATTCTATATTTAAAGGTAAGGTTAGAAAGATTTGCTGATGGATAAAAGTGTGAGGTGTGAGAGAGAAAAAGAGGAATCAAGGATGACGCCTAAAGGTTTTGGCTTGAGTACAAAACGAATGGATTTATCTACCAAGATGGGAAGGATTGGGTAAAGAACAGGTTTGGGGATGAAATTAAGAGTTTGGTTTTGGATATGTTGAGTTTGAGACACCTATCCAACATTCAACTAGAAATGTCTAGAAGGAAGTTAGAATTTCACCCTCCAGTTTAGGAGGAAAATCAGGGCTGGAGATACAAATCGGGGAGAGGTCGATGCCCAGATGGTATTTAAAGCTACGCACAGAGATGTAATGACCTTGCTCCAGTACTGGTGCACCTAAGCTCCCCAGACCCACATTTGTCTTACGACAAAGCCCACACTCTTTCCACTGGGCCCCACGAGCAATGAGCCTCTCCGTCACCTGGGAACTGCCGATCTGCCTTTTCAGACCCATTGCTAATCACTCCTTCCGTCTGCCTCTTCCCACACACCCTGTTTCAACTTTAATTTATGCCTTCACTATTTCACTAGAGAAAGGAAACAAACCATGCTTCAGTATAGGAGAAAGATTGCGTAAGAAAGAGGTGTGTACTAGGGGCCAGAAACTCCATAAGATAAACCAAAGTCTTGAGATGAAAACAGAGCTGAGACTAGAAGCTGTGGAGTGGATCCCCAGGAAAAGGGAAATGTGAGTCTCTGATGGCACCAGTCAGAGATGAAACAGCGAGTCAGGTGGTGGCTGGGAGGTGGTAAGACAGGAGAATGGACAGAGTAGTACCACAGGAACCCATGAAGTTAAGTGAGGAGCTTCTGGGACCATATCTCTGAATGCTGGGCAAGAGGTGGGACTGGCCTTTATCTCAGAGCTCTGTTTACCTGGCCAAGGTGGGTGCCCAAAGGGCTGTTCATGGTGCCGTCATTAGGACAGATTTTACAGATGTCATTGGGCTGGGAGAAGAGTGGAGAAGAGTTTGGGGACTTTCAATAAACTTCCTTTTATTTTTAGCATCTCTTTGTTTCTATTATGTCTATATTACCTGGGGGGAAAAAAAAAGAAAGATTCTAAAAGAATGGAGGAAGTTGAGAATGCCATCATTAAGCTTTGCTTTTATGGACTTTCTTTATTAATTCATTTTCCCAATGACCTATTTTTCCCAGCCAGTTGACTGACTTACGGAGAAAAGGAATTCTGTCCTCCTGCACTAGAGGCTTTGTTATAGGTTGGATTGTGCCCTCCTTACAAATGCATATACTGAAGTTCTAACTCCCTGTGTCTCAGAATGTGAGCTTATTCTGAAACAGCATCACTGCAGAGGTAATTAGTGAAGATGACATCATTAAGGTGGCTCTAATCCAAGATGACCGGCATCCTTACATAAAGGAGAAATTTGGACGCAGAGACACCCATACAGGAAAGACACCCATTCAAGTCAAATG